>NW_006383009.1:2578113-2585950 GCF_000327345.1 Myotis davidii
TGGGGGGGGGGGGGGGGGGGGGGGTAGAAACATTCAGTCCATAGCTCCGAGCATCTGTTGGGCTGTAGTGTGCAACCCTGTGCTGACAGCAATGGGAGCACAAAGCAGGAAGGTGGGTTCCTGACTGAAGGTGCAAAGCCCCTGTGAGGAGCTGTGCAACTGAGGGAGAGAGCAGCACTGTCCCCCCATCAGGAGACGGTGCTTAGGGGCCCACCCAGGTGTGTTTGAATCCTTCTCTTCCTCTCATCCCCAGGTGGCCTGGGACCAGTGCCTTGTTCTCTCTGACCCCAGTCTCCTCACTAGTAAATGGGGAGGAAAGAAATAAACCACCTTGTAGAAATTTGTTTAAGTGACATTTTTATTAAAGTATAATATACAGCCGAAACTGGTTTGGCTCAGTGGATAGAGCGTCGGCCTGCGGACTGAAAGGTCCCGGATTCGATTCCGGTCAAGGGCATGTACCTGGGTTGCGGGCACATCCCCAGTAGGAGATGTGCAGGAGGCAGCTGATCGATGTTTCTCTCTCATCGATGTTTCTAGCTCTCTATCTCTCCCCCTTCCTCTCTGTAATAAATCAATAAAATATAGTTTAAAAAAATAAAGTATAATATACATACAGAAATATCCACAAATCGTGGATGGACAGTCAGATGATTTTTCACAGTTCTCACGTAAATAAAACCTGAGGCAGAAAATAGAACATAATGGTACTCCAGGAGCCCCTCTGCTCCTCTTCAGATTACGTCCACCCTTCCCCCTGGCACCAACGCTTACCTCTCTGTAAACATCTTCTTAAGAGACTCTCAGGTATGCATCCTTGGGGAGGCTGGTCCTGTGGTTTATGCAACCGTAGTTCTGGCATTCTCTAGCTCCGTAACGTGCTACTGCGCAAATATTCCACTGGGAATACTTGTCAATTCCACTGGGGATTGAGGTTTCCAGGTGTTTCCAGGTGGGGACTCTTACACATAATGCTGCTAGGTCTTTTGGTAAACGTTTTAGTAAACGCGGGAACATGTCTCCTGGGTGCACACCTCCTGGGGAACCGCTGGGGCATGAGGTGTGCATCTGCCAGCCCCTCTCAGTGAGGTCGAGGGCACCTGCCCTGCCCCCAGCGCTGAGACAGCCCCACTTGCATCACGTCCTCGCCAAAACTTGATGTCATGGGGCTTTTTCGTTTACCCACTGTAATGGTTGTGCAGTGGTATTTACTAGTAATCGTGGTTTTAATTTGCATTATCCTGATGAATGCCTGTCTGTACATTTTTTGCCTTTTGCATATTCTGTTTTATGAAGTGCCTACTTAAATTCTCTTGTTCATTTTTAATTTGGTTTCTGCCTTTTCATTAGAGTTTTACATGAGCTCTTTTTGGTATTCGGATGGGAGTCCTTTGTCAGATATGTGTCTGAGAAACACCTCCTTCCACTCTGTTTTGCCGTTTAATTCCAGTGGTGCCCTCTGAGGAAGAGAGATTCTTAATTTGTCAGTATTTTTTCCTGTGTGGTTAATGTTTTGGATGTTCTGGTTAAGAAATGTTTGTCTATCCAAAGGCAAAGAAGTTGTT
Organism: Myotis davidii; assembly: GCF_000327345.1. Lineage (NCBI taxonomy): Eukaryota > Metazoa > Chordata > Mammalia > Chiroptera > Vespertilionidae > Myotis > Myotis davidii. Next base: position 2,579,679 of record NW_006383009.1, read on the forward strand.
CTTCTGTGTTTCCTTCTAGAAGCTTTAGTATGTTACTTTTCGTATTTCTATCCACAAGTCATCTGGAACTATTTCTGTGTAGGGTGAAGTAGGAGTCAAAATTCACTTTTTTTATAAATGGGTACCAGCCAACCAGCCAACCAGCAGCAATTAATAAAATGAAGTTTACTTTCCCACTGCTCTGCACTGTCCCCTTTGTCATAAATCAAGTGGCAGGACTGTTTCTGGACTCTATTCTGTCCCGTGGTCAGTTTCTCCAGCTGTTTGTCAACCCGACATTGTCTTCATGACTCTCACTTCAGGGTATTGAAATCTGGTAACATGCACCCTCCAGCTTTGTTCAAGATGGTCTTGGTTATTCCTGTCCCTTTGCATTTTATTATACAGGGTGTCCCCCAAAAATGTGAGCATACTTTAACAGCTGATAGCTCAATTTTGAAAATGAAGTGTATTTTAATAAACATTGCCTTTATAATTATTCAAAGTGTGTGAATACATTTTGGGGGGACACCCTGTATAAGTGCTGGGATTTTGATTGGGGCTGTATTGACCCCGTAGATCGATTAGGAGAGAATGAACATCGTTAGAATATTAAGTCTTCCGAATCCATGAACCTGACATATGTCTGCCTCTGCTTAGATTCCCTTTAATTTATCATAACAGTATTTATAGTTTTCAGTGTAGAGATCATGTACAATGTTGGTTGTTCCCAGGCATATACATTTTCTAAATGGCACATTTTTAATTTATTTTTTAATTTGGTGCTAGTATATAGAAGTGCAATTGTTTTTTGTATACAAACCTTGAATCCAGACACTTTGCTACATTTATTGCAAGAATTAAATGGGATCATGTATAAACCCCAGGCATATTGCGAGGGGCTCACTAACTCCTGTCTGTGTGCAAAAGAACTGAGGCAGGACAGGGACTCAGTACCAAAGGTGCACTTAGTGAAGGGGGTCATCAGGATGAGAAGGTCAGTGAGCCCTGGAGGGCAGGACTTGCCTGGCCAGTTGAAGGAGGGAGAATCCCTATTGAGAGAAACTGCAGGAGAAAACCATCTCAGATGGGCTTGAGAAAGGTGGAAGAGACCTGAGTGGATTGTCATGGTGGTGCATCCACTCTGTCATTGATCCTCACTGCACATGAGGTCACATGCAAAGTCATTTCCAGAGATGAGGAAAGGGCTCAGCGTGAAAAGGCCCGGCCAAAGTCTCTCCACGAGGAAGGAAGTGGTTAGGTAGGTCTCACCACTTCATGGAGAGGTTGTCTAACACGAGCAGATGGTGGCGTTGGTCTTGATGAGCTCGGCCATGGGAGCAGAAAAGGTTATCAAGGAAGATAAGTGATGAGAGTGTTGAAATCCATGTTTAGAAGACCTTTGTGCAGAATGGGCAGCAGCAGGCCATCCTGAAGGTTGTGGCCACAGGGTGGGCCTGGGATGATGCAGACCCTCAGAGAGGGAGGAGGGAGCAACGCAGAGGAGGAGTCACAGATCAGGCAGCTAATCTCATGATGAAATCTAAACCCAAAACAGTAAACAGTCCTGCATCTGCTCCGCTGGACCCCCTCTTCCAGGGTTGTGGGCTGGCTCCCGCTCCTGTTACACACTGAACTCAGGAACCTTCGGAGGGCCGCTCCCTCCAGCCTCCCAGAGGTGACCCGCCTTGGCTGGCGCTCGTCCTGTTAGCTCAGTCCTTTCAACCGGTGACTCCCTGTTAAATGGCTCTGCTGTGCCCTGCGCTCCCTCAACATGAGGCTGAACTTGGCTGTGGCGGCGGACACCAACAATCCTTTCTCTCTTCTCAAAGTGTGTTTGGTTGTTGATCTCACCAGAGCCTCTCAGAGTGTCTGTATCTGAGAGAGCAGTCCTGACGTGGCCCCGGAGAGACGATGAAGGGAGCTCAGGAGAGAATGACTCACTCAGAACCACACAACTAGTCACTGGTCCAGAGGAGAAAGTTCAAGCCCCTAGTCCAGTGATGGCAAACCTTTTGAGTTCAGCGTGTCAGCATTTTGAAAAACCCTAACTTAACTCTGGTGCCGTGTCACATATAGAAATTTTTTGATATTTGCAACCATAGTAAAACAGAGACTTATATTTTTGATATTTATTTTATATATTTAAATGCCATTTAACAAAGAAAAATCAACCAAAAAAAATGAGTCAGAGGTGACACGCGTGTCATAGGTTCGCCATCACTGCCCTAGTCCATTGTCATTTCTACTCCACCATTTAAAGCAGTGGTTCTCAACCTTCCTAATGCTGCAACCCTTTAATACAGTTCCTCATGTTGTGGTGACCCCCAATTTCATTGTTACAAATTGAACATAATTAAAGCATAGTGATTAATCACAAAAACAATATGTGATTATATATGTGTTTTCCAATGGTCTTAGGCGACCCCTGTGAAAGGGTCGTTCAACCCCCAAAGGGGTCGCGACCCACAGGTTGAGAACCATTGGTTTAAAGAAAGCAACCAGAGGAGGCAAGGTGGCTATAGCTTGGGCAACACTGAGATTCCCGTACTGGGTTCGTTTTGACTCTCATACAATTCTCTTCTGGACTTGGAAGATGTCCATGGAACAAAGGAAGTACAGCCCCCAGAGACCTCTCCCCTTCCTCTGTCTTCCTGCCCCAGTGGCGAGGCCTGGAGCTGGGCAGGCAAGACGGGGCAGCTTCGAAGGCCAGATGTGCCGAGGGCTAGGCGGGCGGACAGTCGTCTTCTGAGGCCTGCAGTTTCAGCCGGTGTCCTGGGCCCTTCCCTCCTGCGCCCCAGCCAAGCCAGCTTCTCAGCAGTGTCTTCCTCACGCTGTCCTTGCTGGGACAAACTGCTACTCTATGTGAGCTGCAGTCCCTCATCTAGAAAGAGCCATCTGCCTCCCCAGAGCAGCCAGGTGGGGAGGGGGCAGTGAAGCAGAAACAGGCTGCCTGCTTGGAAAAGGCTTTCTGTGGAAACTTTTCTGGGCATCCAGCTACGCCACCTCTTTCCCACGAGACACTCCTGAGACACAGCTGAGCCTCCCCGAGCCGTCTCCCCCGGGGACCAGTGAAGCCACTGGAGAGATGGCTGGCACCTCTCAGACACCTTTCACTGAGCTCTTCCCCAGTCCTGTCCCACTCCACCCGCTTCCCAGGCCCAGGGACACACCCTGGCAGGTGAGGATGGAAGGCAAACTGCCAGATTTTACTTAAAATACCAAATGGGACCAGCCTCATGGAGCACCTACTCTATGTGTCAGACACTTTACGCGTACGATCACATTGTCTAATCTTTAGAACAACCCCAGGGCGTACATATTAGTGCTTTTCGGCTGAGAAAGACTTTGTCTCCAGGGACCATTTGCAGTGTCTAAGACATTTTTGTCACAACTGGGCGGGAGAGGGGTGGAGAGTAGGTATAGTTGGCATCTGGTAGATAGAGGCCAGGGATGCTGCTAAACTTCCTGTACACAGGAGAGCCCCTTACAACATGGAATGATCTAGCCCAACTTGTCAATATGCCAAGGCTGCAAACCCAATTGCAATTTACAAAAGCACACAGAGACACTGGAATTCAGAGCTAAGCAGCTTCCCCGAGACTGTACAGCTAGGCAGCAGCCAAGCTGCGTGCTGTCCACATCTGTCTGACCCAAAAGCTTATACTTCTTTGGTTACAAAATGCCCTGTTCAAGAGCAACTGCCCATGAAGTCCCACTTGTCCGGGGAGAGGACAGATTTTTCTCACTCTGCAAGCAGACAGACATCTGTACCCCCCGACCAGAAGCCTGTGAGCTTATGGGGTGTGAGCTCTACCTCTTCCCTCCAGAAATTTGGGATCTCACCTAGTGGTTACAATACGTGCACATGGAGGGGCCTGGTAAGTGCCAGTTGAGGGTATTACCCAGAAGCCCACGGGCATCAGAAGGCGTGTGGGTCCCGGTGGGGATCAGGGATGTCTCCCTATGGGAGGGCGGGACTAGAGTAGGTCTTGGGAGCCTCTAGTGGGGCCTCAGTGCTCAGAGGAGAATTAGGGTCCTGACATCTGGGAGAATGAGCCTGACTCTGAGGCCAGGCCTGGGCGGGGGAAGCAGGGCTCTGGTCTGGCAGATGAGTGATAGAATAGACCACTCACTCTCGCCTCTGTCTCCTTCTTGGCCTGACATTTGCCCTGCTTCCTCTGATGACTTCTTCGTGGCCCTAACAGCCGTCTTGTTAACCATTACCTTAAAAAATGTTGAAAGAGTGATTCCTCTGAGCTGCTGAGACAGAACAAGCATTCTGCCATTGCGCCCGCCTGGCCCCTCCGCAGTGATTCCAAGATGACATAAGCAAAGCCCTGGATGGTGGGGGTTCCGTGGAGGGAGGAGGCAGCAGATGAGCCCGGAAGGTCCTTGAGAGCAGGCTTGTGGAGACCTTTGGACCACATGCGGCTCTTTGGCCCCTTGACTGTGGCTCTTCCACAAAATACCGGGTCTTCCACAAAATACCGACTTCTGTGCATGGGCCACGAAGTTGTCAATCGCACTGTACGTGCATACCCGCACATGGTATTTTGTGGAAAAGCCACAGTCAAGGGGCCAAAGAGCCGCATCTGGCTCGCAAGCCGCGGTTTGCCGACCACAGGCTGAGAGGAAGGCAGAGGCTGGACCTCAGAACTAACTGGCACTGGGGAGGGAGAGCAGCGCGGGTCTGGAGTGATGTAGCTGCCGGTGTTTAGAGAAGGGAGCTGTGGGGAGGCCCCCAGTTCTCCGGCTGCTTCTTGAAATAACACTGCGCAGTGGCTGCCCCAGCTGTCGGAGGGGGAGGGCGGAGTGCATCCAGGCAGCACTGCCCTTTATTTCAAGTGTCCCCACAGCTAATGGAACACGGGTCTGAACGCATGTGCACGCGCCTCCATGCACGTGGCACAGGAGGAATTATCCCCGTGAATGCCAGTGAATGGACAGGAACAATGCGGTGCAGTGAATGAGCGAGTTGTAAGGGGCCTTTCATGGGGCCTGAATGACAATTGGACTCCCAAGGAAGGGTGCCAGCCCGGACAGTGTCCACATCCAGAAAATGAGAGGGGACTGTCACACCAGACACAGCAGGGCTGCCAGAGAGAAAGCCCTCCCATCAGCCCTGTTCCTGGGCAGATGAAAGGGGAAGGAAGGAGCACCCTCAGATCAGGGCTAAGGGAAGACCTGAGGAAGGAGGGACACCTGGTCTGGGCTTTTCTCTGGTGGAACTTGGTGCGGGTGGGGGAATGAGGCTCCCTCATCTCCCCTCTTTCAGTAGCAGTTCTGCTTCTTGGGATGGAAGCTAAATCGGGAAAAGGAAATCTGTGCTAATTACAGCAATTTCTGAGGCAAAGGGTTAGGTGTCTGCCATTCTTTATTTTCCTAGCGCCACCCCATTAACGTTTCTTCTTCCAACCTCTTTAATCTTCTCTGGCTTCTCTCTCTCCTTCCTTTACGAATCATTGAACTGAGTCTGTGGGGACAAATAAAACAGTGTTAGTCTTCAAGAAGCCCAGTTACGACTGCAGGATGATAGGTAAAGAACCAGCAATTTAAGAGAGAGGCTGGAGTCAGGCCCCCTGGTGTGAAATGACTGATAAAGAGGCAGGGGGAGATGCAGGAGGGCTTCCTGGAGGAAGCGGTATTTGAGCGGGACTCTGAAGAGTGGCTTATCACAGGCTGAAAGCTGGGGTCACGGGAAGTTGTGAAAGAGATTCTAGGTTGACCTGAGCAGGTTCTGTTATATACAGAGTGGTCTTGGGAGAAATGGTGAGGAAAGTGGTCTTGGAGGGTAAAAGGTGGAACAGAACTTTGTAGAGGGGTTGGGGCCCAGGTCACGTAGAGTCATGAATGCCCTGGGCGCACAGGTGCCTGAGGAAGGAAGTTAGGACACGTACTGTATTTGCCGGCGTATAAGATGACTGGGCATATAAGACGACCCCCTAACATTTCCACTCAAAATACAGAGTTTGTTATATACTCGCCGTATAAGACTACCCCCTCTTCCGCACACCTTCCACACACCAAATAAAAGGTAAAACAATATCAGATTTGATTTTAACATTTTAATTTATATTCAAATGCTTATGTCATGCAGGAAAACTGTCACAAGGCTGTATGTAATCAAACATATACATAAAACAGTGCAAGTTTATTACCGGTAAACATACCGGTAATTCACTAAAGAAAACACACTCTATAGACTGGTACCGTAGATGCTTCTCAGGAACACAGGCAAGCAGCCCACAACCTAGAGGGACTGTCAATGATAGAAGTAAGATAACAAATAG
>NW_006383009.1:2586288-2616652 GCF_000327345.1 Myotis davidii
GCATACACCCAGCAGCGCTGCTGATGCCTGAACGGTATGTGGAATGAAGTGGGCGGGCATCGGGAGGCCACTATGGCACGGGGCAAGCAGTATGGGCAGTCTATCTGAAGTGTACCTGGTGTATAAGACGACCCCCCACTTGGAGGCATATTTTTCAGGGCCAAAAAATCATCTTATACGCCGGCAAATACGGTATTCCAAAGGGGAGAGGCTGAAAAGGACGTCAACCTGACACCCGGTCTGTGTTTCAGAAAGGCGACTTGTAGTGTTGCCACGTGGAAGCTCGATTTGAGCGAGAAGAGACCCAAGGCGGGAAGTCTGCTCGTTCATTTGCTCGATGAACATTTTTCAAGTTCCAACTATGTGCCAGGCACTGTGCTCAACAAGACAGCCCCAGCAGCTCGCAGTCAATGGGGCTGTTTCTACACGCCTGTCCCGGACACGCCTTGTTGCACGGGAGGCTCTCACACATATTGTCCTCCTGCCAGCTTTCCTGCAGGCCCAGAATTCCCAAACTGCATCAAGTCAGAGTTGGCAACAGACACTGATAGCCCCTCTGGGAAATTTCCAAAACGCTGACGAATCCTGTTGTTTTGGCTCTTGCAGAAGGTTCTTGGCTCTGCAGTGGGTGAAAAAGAGAAGGGGGTGCTTCTAGGACAGTGTGCCTGCCTGGGGTTGTGGGGACTTTCTAGCATCCTCCCTCCTCCCTCCCACTCAGAGTGACCTCTAAAGTGAAAATGCCCGGTTCAAAGCCCAATTCTAAAACCATTCGTTTCTTGGTTAAAATTAATACCAGCAAAAAATAAAAATTAAAAAAAAATTAATACCAACCTTACATACTTTCCTTCACTCCTGGGCATACCTCCAATAATTATCCACTCTTCAAGCCATTGTACCTTAAAATGGATAAAAGAAAACAAGCCTACTTCAGAATTTTATTATTTGTTGATAACCTGCAGGCCTCTCACACTTGTTTTATTTTACTTCTTGTGCTGATAGTGGTGGTGATGGGGGGAGTGGGTGGCTACTGGTTAGCGATGTCTCTGCCTATTAACATGTGTGTGGGTCCCTGACAGCGGCCTTCATTTCTGCAGGCTGCGAGATTGCTTCTGCCATGCTAAACTGCACTCAGCCACACACCGCTTGCTACCAAGCCCTGACTGCTTTTAGTTAATAACAGCTCAGCCAGCATGTGACATCTGCACAAAAGAAATCAGATCTCCGTACCCAGCAGCTATGATATAATCTCTGCCTTTATCTCCACTGATGTTTCTGCAGGACCCTCACCTTCCACACTCAGCCCCCCACCCCCCTCTTCTCAGTCACTGCATTTACATCACAATGAAGGCCTTTTCCAACTGAGCCACCCAGATGAGCCAACCAGCACTTTCCCCCATCTCCTCCTCCCCTCCTTCTCCTCCTCCTCCTCCCTCTTTTCTCTATTCTCCTCCTCCCTCTTTTCTCTATTCTCCCCCTCCCCAGATTTCCCTTCACCCTTTGGGGTCCCACCCTTCTGTAATGCTCTTAGACCTGCTCCTGCTCACCTCTCTCTGGGGTCTTCAGGAGAGTTTCAGTCAGGAAGGAGTGGGGATGGGGGCTAACTGATGTGCTCAGTTCTTGCTTTTCTTTTGATCCCCAACTTAAAGATTCACCTACCCCCTCTATATGGCTTTTACTTTGCCCTCAACTCGTGGCCCTACAGACATTTCCCTCCAGGATCCCAGAATCATCACACCACTGATAGGTAACCCCTTGCATGCGCGGGGTTTAAAAATTTAAAAAAATTAATACCAACCTTACATACTTTCCTTCACTTCTGGGTGCGCGCGCGCGCACACACACACACACACACACACACACACACACACAAGCAGTTACTCTGCCACCCACACACAATGAGTTACTTTACTTTTGTTTTCTATAACATCACTCCAGGGAGCCACTCAGTGAGGGGTTGAGGATCAGGTCAGGATGTCACTCGGACTAATTCAATCTTCTTTTGTACTAACTCCAACTTCCGACTAGATAAAGCTACCAACCCATCCTGGTTTTCCTGGGACTTTCCCCGTGTCAGTGCTGAATTCTCACACCCCAGGATTCCCAGAGTCCCAGGCAAATCTGGACAGCTGGTCCCTCTGTGACTCCCTACTCTACTTTTGTTTTCTATAACATCACCCCAGGGAGCCACTCAGTGAGGGGTTGAGGGTCAGGTCAGGATGTCACTCGGACTAATTCAATCTTCTTTTGTACTAACTCCAACTTCCGACTAGATAAAGCTACCAACCCATCCTGGTTTTCCTGGGACTTTCCCCGTGTCAGTGCTGAATTCTCACACCCCAGGATTCCCAGAGTCCCAGGCAAATCTGGACAGCTGGTCCCTCTGTGACTCCCAGATTCTCTGCACATGGCATTGAGCTAGGAAAGGGTGCCGCTCGTGGAACCATAAAATAGAATATGAATTTTAAACTCATGCTTATCCATTCATTTCACAAACATTTATTGGACTCCGGGGCAGGTACTGTGCTTAGAAGCTAGGGATGCAGTGTTGAATAAAACACAGTCTTACAGATGTGAGTCAGGAGGCCCTGCACTATGGTGTGATTAACGCTGCTGTAAGAACAAGCAGAGCGTGTGCTGAAGACAGGAAGGCCTCACAGAAGCCCTTCTCAGCAGATCCCAGGGACGGAGGCCTAGGGAGCAGCACAGGGAAACCCGGGAGGGGGCCAGTGGGAGACATCTGCACACCGACTCCCACCGTCAGAATGGACGGAGGGCAGGAGGGGTGCGGGCGCAGTGGTGCCACACAGCAGGAAGATGCAGGGGTGAACAGTTGTAATCAGGACGCCTTCTCTGCCATGTTAGGGAACTTGGACTTTATCCTTCGGGCAAGAGGGAATTCTTGGGAGACCTTGGAAAAGAGCAAATAACAGGCCTATTAATATCCCCAGAGGAATATGGCAGAAACTTAGACGAAGGTAGCAGAAGTGGAGTTAGAGGGGAATGCTGGCTTTGAGGAAACTCACTCATAAGACAGGACTTAGTGATTATTCAGGTGGGGGTGAGAGAGAAGAAGGAATCAAGGCTTCCTGCCTTGGTCGAGTTTCTCCCCCTCCCCCCCCCCATTGCAGTTGACATATAATATTATATTAGCTTCAGGTGACAACATAGTTATTAAACATTTATATAACTTACAAAGTGATGACCCCGATAAGTCTAATACCCAACTGTTGGTCGGATTTCTTGGAATCAGATTTCTGGCTTGGTTGTGCCAGAAGCAGGGACACGTTGGGGAAGGTGAGTGATGGCAGGGGAGAGGAACTGCTATATTCCATTTTGGTCGTGCTGAGTGTGAGACGTGGTAGCCCATCCAAGGGAGATGCCTGGCAGCAGTTAGATGTTCAGGTCAGGAGCTCAGGAGAGAGGTTTGGGCTGCAGACACAGATCCAAAATTCATCACCAGGCGGATACAGCTGAAACCACAGGAAAGGAAGGGCCCACCAGGAGCAGAGGACAGGCTCAGGATGGAATCCCACCATTTCAGGATGAAAGAGGTAAACGTGACGAAGGAGAGGCCAAGGAAAGATTGTCTCAAAGGATGGAGTTGAAAAAAAAATATGGAGCCACTAAGAGGTCAAGTTTGATAACTACGGAAAAGTGTCCCTTGGATTTAGCCATATCCCTGGAGAACAGTTCTAGAGGGTTGGTAGGAACAGAAGTCAGGCCTTTGTGGACTGAGGACAAGTTGGAAATGATCAAGTGGAAATAATGAGTATAGCTTCTCTCTCAAGAAGCATGGCTGTGAATGGGAGGAACAATGGTTGTTCCTGGAGGGGAAATGAGTTTAGGATTTAGTGTGTTGCTTTTGAGTTGGCAGACTTGTGCACCATTAATGCTCACGGGGTGGGGGGAGGGGAGTTGGGGGGAATAAGAGAAAGCAAGACCTTGAAATAGGAGGAAGAGAACATAATTCTTGGAGCAAGACCCCTGAGAAGGTTGGAGCTGATGGAATCAGGGCAACGCTGGAAGGATGACCTGACGTGAGGGCATGCCATAGTGAGAGGCACAAAGACGCAAGAAGCACGTCAGTTGCGTTGAGGAATTGAGAGATTTTCCTCCAGGGCCTCCAGTGGTCTCTGTATTGTGCGGATGAAGTTACCTGCAGGAGTCAAGTGCAGAGGTGGGTGCAGGCTTGCAGAGTGGAGAAGGTTTAGTAGATTTGACTTGAGAAATACAAAAGGCCGCAGCAAGAGCCAAGGCTTGCTTGGAGGCTGTTGGTTTTTTGGTATGCCCATCAGACTATGGGCTCAAAAAGAGTTTACTCTCTAGGTGACAAAAGCACTAGTCAGCAATGCTGAGTCTTCCGAGCAGGAGAAACCAGGAGGGATGATCTAGGAGAGGCCAGGGACTATGCCTCAGATGGGAGGAGGCGGCATGGCAAAGGCACGTCAAAGGGAAAGGGCTACATGGACCCTTGAGAGAGCTCAGGGATGCTGGCCAGGAGGTCACTCTAGATGTCAGCTGATCCCTGCATGTCAGTGACCCTGTGTCCTGGACCAGTCGGGAAGCATCTTAGTTAGTGTAGCTTGTGACTGTGGCAGGTGAGGTGAGAAGTTGGGGTTAGATTGTACAGGGCCTTGAATGCAAGCTAGATTGTCACTTTCTGAGACGATTGTATATGTCGAGAAGGGCAGGCTCTGTTCTGCTCACTGCTGTGTCTATGGGCCCTGATGGTGACTGCATTTAGTAAATGCTCACCAAATCCTTGTGAATATAGAACAAAGGTACACGTGTTCCCAGCAGCTCACCCCACAGTGACAGATGTCTCTACCTATCAAAGCAACTACTGACACAGGTCCTGTGAGGCGACACACAGTCATGCCTGCCCAGCCAAATATATCCATCCTTTCAACCTTGCTTGCCCCATGGCTGGGCTGTGTGGCAGTGGATGAGCTCTGGCCTATAAGCCAGAAGTCCTGGGTTCTAGAACCAGCTCTTTCAGCTGTGACCCTGGAGCTCTGTTACAATACCTGTCCCTGGTTGTGGTGAGGACAGATGAGATAAGGATCCACTGTGTAGGTGCTTGAGGTACAAGGTGCCACAGCACCCTAGGTATACTGTAGGCAGAGCACCTGGTAAGCAGTCCATTTAGCTGGCGCTCCCTGGTTCCTAGTTGCTTCCCATTCCTCGTCCCTTGTAGTCAACTGAGCACTAAATAGCTGAGAGGAGGGGGCAGGGAACCAAAAGACACCAAACCTCCCTCCTCAATCTCCTCACTCCTGGCCTGGCCCTCATGGAAAGAAATATGGCTGATATGTAAGGTGATTACACATCCCATTTTATGTCTGTTGTCCTAGTGCAGTGGTCGGCAAACTGCAGCTCGCGAGCCACATGCGCTCTTTGGCCCCTTGAGTGTGGCTCTTTAGTGCACAAAATACCACGGTGGGCACGCATGTACAGCGCGATTGAAACTTCGTGGCCCATGCGCAGAAGTCAGTATTCTGTGGAAGAGCCACACTCAAGGGGCCAAAGAGCTGCATGTGGCTCCTGAGCCGCAGTTTGCCAACCATTGTCCTCGTATAATTAATACCAGTGCCCCCCATTTACTCTTAAAAGGGTCCAAATTACATGATCACCCTACCAATAGCCTGTGCTATGTTCACAGTTTCTGTGTTTCTGGGAAAGCTTATGTTTGCAAACTAGTGGCTTTAGTTGGACACAGAGAGAACTAAGAGTGGCTGGCAGCTTGGCTAAATCACATGTTTATGTGCACATATGTTTCCTTGGCCATAGTCACCCCCAGCTTTCAGTTATACTGTCCACGGGGCCTGGGGAAGGAGCCCCACAGCCAGCACAGTGGCAGTGGGGAAGGTATTAAAGGGAGTCCCTGTGCCCCTGGCCCTCTTCCACCTGACTGTAATGCCGTGGGTTACAATGAGCAGGTTGTCAGTATTCTTTAAGGAATCTGTGTGCAAGGGGCTTAGGACCACACTACCTTGCCCTGGTTTTGCATTTTGAGAGGACAGCTCAATATCTTATACTGGCCCCCCACCCCCACCCAGCTGGTATGGCTCAGTGGTTGAGCTGTCAACCGATGAACCAGGAGGTCACAGTTTGATTCCCAGTCAAGGCACTTGCCCCAGTTGCAGGCTCAATCCCCAGTGAGAGAGCGTGCAGGAGTCAGCTAATCAATGTTTCTCTCTTGTCATTGATGTTTCTCTCTCTCTCTCTCTCTCTCTCTCTCTTTGAAATCAATAAAAAATGTTAAAAAAGATATATTTTACACCCCTGACCCAAACTTAAATATCTAGAGTTGCCTAACATTCCAGAAGTGCTCTCCACCCTTATTCTACATTGTCATTTTCATGAGCCCTGAGTGGCTGCCTTGGAAGATGGGAGGGAGGGAGGCTGGGAGACAGGGAGGGAAGAAGGAAGGGAGGGAAGGAAGAGGAAATCTTCTCCTACTGAGTGAGGGAGGGTAAGAATTTCCCCGGGGCCTTGGATGGATGGGAAGGTTGAGGCGGGTGGGAGGGGGGGAATGCAAGGTTAGGAATTATTCAGATGAAATCTAATTAAAATGTTCATCTAACTCAAATTCACATGGACTTACCCAACATTTCCTCAGAATATAAGACAAGGTCTACCCTCAAGGAGCTTTTAATCATTCAGGTCAGGCTAAATCACATGATCAATAGAATGATAAATGACAAAGAAAATACCAAAACAGTGGTTCTCAAGCTTTATCCTGCATCTGAATCCTCTGGAGGGCCGTTAAAACACAGATGTTTAGGCCCAGGAGTCTGGGTTGGGGTGGCCTGAGAATGTGCATGTCTAACAAGGTCCCTGAGGACACTGTTGCTGCCGGGCTGGGGGCCGTACTTTAAGAACCATGGCCAAGAGCACCTAGAGAGCCACAGGCCTTGAATTCATGTGGGAAGCTCCACAGAGAGGCAGCATTCGAGGTGGGTCTTGAGGTGAATAGGGTTCAGGATACCCAAGGATGATAGCTAACAATTACTGAGCGCTTAGAGTGTGCTGGGCACTGAGTGTCTGTGTTCAGCTTGCATTGTTCATCGAATCCTCATAAAAATCGCATGAAGTCGATGTGGTTAATGTCCACAGAGACACTGAGGGATTAGGTGACTCATTTTGCCATACCAGCTCAAAACAGTGTCGAGGGGACACAGCACAGGAGCCGTTGCTGAGGGTTCTTTAAGATTCCCCAGCTAGAGGTCCCTCCTCCTGCCCAGATCTCACATCTGAAATCTCCAGCCACTGTCATGTGCCCTCTCTCCTCCCCCAGAATTCAGGGAATGGGTATCTGTGGCCTTGGGTTTGATTTCCCAACAGGGCATTGGACTGGCATTGCCTCCTTCAGACACATTTGAGAAAGAGAGGTGATTGTCTACCTTCCCCGGAGAAACAGACAGGTCAGGGCGGTCCCTGGCAGAGGGCAGACCGAGTGGAAAAGCACTGAGAGGCAATGTGGGGAACCATGAGCCCTTCAGCATCGCCGGAGTGTGAAGCACAAGGAGGGGCAGCAGCGAAGCTGGAGCGACCTTCTAGTCCCAACATCTCCACGTGGCTCTTCAGAGCCTCTTTCTGCAACTCTGGGTGGCAGATGGTAAGGCCTGCCAGTTAAAGCATCACAGAGTGAAGGGGCAGTAATGAGGGGCTTCAGGAGCAGCTGCTGGCCAACCCTACGGGATTCCCCAGGCTTTGCAGTCATTACCCCACTATCGGGGCGGTGGGGACAGTGGGCTCCCACAGGGGAGCAGGGTTACTTGATTGTCATCAGCGACTGCAAGGCTTCTAGGTCCCCAACAGGAACGCCCTGGAGGAGGACACAGTGAGGGTAAGAAATCAGGACAGAGGTGACACAGAAGTCAGAATTCCCTAGCCACACACATCAGTTGGTACAAAGAGAGGATTAACTCAGGACATGTAGAGACCAGTCAGGAATGGTCACAGGTTGTGCACACAGATCCCCATCAGACAGGCTATGCCTTTGAGCACCGGAGTCACCATTGTTTAGAAGTTAAAGGAGGAGAAGTGGGCCCTGGTGTCCCATGGTGCCCCAGTCATAGGCATGGATGAGGCTCACCTTCTGCTGCCTCCCGTGGGAGCAGCCGCTGCACTCACAGCAGCAGGGGTGAAATTTGCATGAGCTTTGCATGTAACTGTAGTTTAATTTTGGAAAAGAGAAGGGCAGGTTGGGATTGGTGGGCAATCATGTTCCTAAGAAGAGCCATCAATCAGCGCTGTTAGGATACAAACTGCCCACTGGGGAGGAGGAAGGCTCAGCCAGCAGCTGACCGCTGGGATCTGCACACAAAAGGCTGCCAGGCGGAATGGCTTTTGACTCCTCCCAGCAGTGGGAAGCAGAATTGCTTCCGATTGTTCACCCAATGGGATGACTCAGCCTACCAGCGATTTCCCTTTCACTTGCTCCTTTCCACGGAACCCAAGTGCACTTACTGAGAACTGCGTGGGCCCCTGCTCACAGCCCACCTGCAACCTGCTCCCCTCAGCCTCTCCGCACTGCCCACACTCCCCTACCTCCTTCCTCCTCCATCCTCACCTCTTTTTCATTCATCCATTCACCCGGAAATATGCATTGAGCTTTGCACATGGAGCCCTCCAGGCACCAGCAAAACAAGCATGGGGAGGGTTGCAGATAGGGCTGAAATGATTAACCAGCTCCCAGGCTCACCCCTGCCCCAGCCCTGGCCCCAGCCCCCCTCTCCCCCATTCCTTATCCAGAGCAGCAAATGGCAGGAGAGGTCAAGGACAGTAATACAAACACTGGAATTCCAGATAAGGAAAGCTGAGTCAGGCAGTGTGCTGGGGTGGGAGACAGAGGACAGGGGGAGAGTCATCTTGAAAGGGGAGTCAGGTAATCCCTGGGCATGAGCCCTGTTTAGCCCCAGGGAGACCTCTGCTGCAGAGCTGCTGGGGGCCATCCCAGCACCCCCAGCCCCAGCAGGCAGATGCTACTGGACTGCTCCCACACTCTGCAAGCCCACTGCCTTCCAGCAGGCTGAGAGGCAGGTCTGGCCGGCCCTACTCCACAAGGAGATGGAGATGGGGATGGGGGGGGGTGGTCATCCTTCCCTAAAGACCTGCTCCTTTAACTTTAAGACATGAGGATCTAGTTGTAGCATCTTTCCACTGTTTTATAATTTCATAAGCACTTTGGTGTAAATTTATCCAATGTATTATTCTTACTGTGGTCAAGCATTTTCATATATATATCTATATATATAAAAGCCTAAGTGACCGTCTGACCGTTTGACTTTCTGACCGGCAGCTATGACGTGCAATGACCACCAGGGGGCAGACGCTCAATGCAGGAGCTGCCGAGCAACAGCAACTTTGCAGAGTGCTCTCTCGCACTCTGGGACCCCTCAGGGGATGTTGGACTGCTGGTGTCGGCCCGATCCTCATAGGCCAGGCCGAGGGACCCCACCTGCTGGAGGGACCCACTCACTCTACAGACGCCTTTCAAGCCCCAGCACTGTCCTGGGTGTGGCCAGCTGGGAGGGACCTCAGGGAGGTTGGCTCTAGGGTATGTCTAGCCCATCTCACCCAGTCCCACCCCACCAGCCACCTTCTAATTAATTTCCTTTCAATGTGCATGAATCCATGCACTGGGCCTCTAATATCCTCCTATACAACAACGCGGTAATATGCAAATTGACTGTCATGCCCTCACACAAGATGGCCACACCCATGTCATCACAAGATGGCTGCCAAGGGAGGGCAGTTGGGGGTGACTGGGCCAGCAGGGGAGGACAGTAGGGGGCGACCAGGTCAGCAGGGAGGGCAGTTGGGGGCAATCAGGCTGGCAGGGGAGCATTTAGGCATCGATCAGGCTGGCAGGGGAGTGGTTAGGGGGTGATCAGGCTGGCAGGCAGGAGCAGTTAGGGGCAATCAGGCAGGTGAGCGGTTGGGAGCCAGCAGTCCCAGATTGTGAGAGGGATGTTCGACTGCTGGTTTAGGGATCGGGCCTAACCCAGCAGTCAGACATCCCTCGAGGGGTCCCAGATTGGAGAGGGTGCAGGCTGGCCTGAGGGACACGCCCCCCCCCCCCCGCATGAATTTCATGCACCAGGCCTCTAATATAATTTAATCATATGAATGCCACCTCGGTGAGGTAGGTATCATACAGCTGTGCTTATCTGACACATGTGGAAATAGAGATGCAGGAAGGTTAAACCTTATGCCAGGTGACAAAACAGGTCCTCCAATCTGTGAGCCTTTGTCAAGGACCTAATGCCATCATGCAGGTAGCATATACGTCATGTTAGGGACCTGCTGAATGGTGCCTGATGGCTCCCTCCTATGGACTCATAGCTCTACAGGCACCGGGTCTGCCCTCCGTCACAGTGGGCAGGGCCAGAAACGGAACCTGCTTGCTGCGTGTCTCAGAGCTGGAGGAGGCAGAACCGGAAGTAGAGCTGAGCTTCCCTGACCTCCATCAAGCATTATTCCGTTAGAGAACTATCCCCAAACAGCAGCAGGTCTGAGCACTTTGGAGCGATCAGCACATGTGGACAGAGAAGCAGGAGGGAAGACTATAAGGACAATGCCAGGAATAGGGTGACCTAGGTGGCATCTTCCTCCAGGGTGTCCGGTGGAGGCAGAGGGGCCAGTGTCTGAGCCGGGTGCTATAGCAAAATACTACAAATGGGGGCTTAAACAACACACATTGACTTCTCACAGTTCCGGAGGCTGGAAGTCCAGAATCAAGGCAATGGCAGATTCTGTCTCTGGTGTGACCTCTCTTCCTGTCTTGTAGAAAATACTTTCTTGCAGTGTCCTCACATGGTGGGAGGGGAGACAGAGGGAGAGAGAGACTGAGAGCAAAGGAGCTCTCTAGTCTCTTAAGGACACTAATCCCACCACGAGGGCCCCACCGGCATGCTCATCTCACCCTAATCACCTCCTAGGCTGATCACCTGACACCATCTATTGGGGGTTAGGGCTTCAGTGCATGAATTTTAGGGGCACACAGACATTCAGTCCATAATAGGCAGACAGCAGAGTGAGAACTTTTACCTCACTTCTGTATAAAGAAAACGTCAAATACCACTCATGTGCTATAATCCTTAGTTCAGCTAGTGCTGCTTTTTTACTTACCTGTCTTGTCTCTCCACCATCCCCTTGGAAACAGAGACGGCCTCATATATTTTTTTGTCTTGGCCAAAACCTTAGAACAGGACTGGGATGTGAAGGACAAAAAGGAGGGGTGCCGGGGTTCTTGTCCCAGCATCAAGAAGGGTTCAGGACTCTGGAAAAGGCTGTGTGTAGATGAGATAGGAATCCAGAGACTAATAAAAAGTCTGGAGACGAGATATAATTTTGAAAGGCATTGGGGGTCAGTGGACCTTTAGCTAAAGGAACTGAAGACTCCCTCCTTGTCTAGGACCCTTGCTTTTATTAACACAATTTGTCCTAAGGCAAGGTGGAGATAATACACTTCAAAGGGTAAGGTTTCAAAGGGTACAGAAGCATTGTCAGTTTGGGGAATAGCCTACAGCTGTTCAGGTGCTTGGCCAGTAGGAGGCAATAACATGTAGATTAAGATAGCTTTTAGCTATCTGGCAGCCACAATCAGTTTCCTATTCAGGTTTGGGGAAATGCCTTTAGCCATTCCCAACAGGTGACTACCCTGTTGAGTCCCCAAGTCTCATCAACCTTTTGATGAAACTCTTGAAATTATGACATGCTGGGATTGGTCTACAGCAGAGGGGATAAATCTCCTTCTCCCCAAGGTGACTGTTGACTCAGTCAGTCTAAGAGCTGGAAGTTTGGGTTGAAGCCAGATTTGGATTCTAGTTCTGTAGACCTGGCTTCCGATCGGCATGTGAGACCCCACCTAATCCCACATCTCCCTGGGCCTCACCTGCCCTTCCGCAAACTCAGCCAGTGACCCCTGAGAGCTCATTTTTTAATGAGAGCCCTACCTCGTTTGGCTCAATGGATAGAGCGTCAGCCTGCGGGCTGAAGGGTCCCAGGTTCGATTCCAGCAAAAGGGCACACGCCTGGGTTGAGGGCTCGATCCCCAGTGAGGGGCGTGCAGGAGGCAGCTGATCAGTGATTCTCTCATCATTGATATTTCTATCTCTCTCTCCCTCTCCCTTTCTATCTGAAATCAATAAATACTTTAAAACATGCACTGAGAACGTATTGTGTCCTTAGCACTGTGCTCAGCACTGTGTGGGGCACAGAGAAACTGCTCTCATTGCTGCCTTCAAGGAGGTTTAACAATAATGAAGAGAGAACCCTTCATCCCTAATGCAAAAGCGGTCCCCAGGCCTTGTCACTGAATGCCCAGTGGTCTGAGTGCCATAGTGTCTGCGTCCTGTGGAGGGACTTCCTCTGGTTTTCAAGGCTGCCCGGGGTGGGGAGACCCAAGATTCTTCTTTTGAAAGAAAGCTGAAGGTTCACTGAGAGTTCCAGTTCTTTGTGACAGGCTTGCCTGTCTTCTCGAGGCACCCTAGGTGATATTTGGCACATGATCTACCCTGAAGGACAGTGGGAATGAATAATAGTGAGTGTGTGTTATCCAGGTTTCACAGATAGAACTGAACTGAGAAAGCAAAGGCGTGGCTTCCCAGGCTAAGATAGGAATTGTCCTGGACTGTGATGCCCCCAGAGTGAGGGAGACAGCTGCAGGCAGAGCTCAAGGCCCAGCCCAGCAACCGTCAGCCATTGCTGGAGACAGGTCAGCTCCCCCATTCCCCACGGCTGGGCCCAAGCAGAGCCTGCCCGCAGCTGCTTCCTCTGCCTTCCCAGGCACCAGCCCCCAGCGGGATCATCTCATTGAAGCCGTGCCAAGGGCTGAGAGCTCACAGGATAGAATCCCATCTGTGTCAGGCAGCCTTACGCACATGCGTGTGCACACACACACACTCCCTTGCTTATTTGGCCCACTCACGCAGGGAGCTGCTCACCCCCTGTCTGGAAAATGGAAGTCCTGTCCTGTTGGTAAAATGGAAAGCATGCTGGTCTCAAGTCCAGAACTTTTGATGTGACTGGGTAAGTCCCTTTCCATGCTCCTGGCCTCTGTGGATAGTGAAGGAGTTGGGGTACAGGATCTCTAAGGTCCTGCACAGCTTCAGCGTTATGGAATTTTGATCTGTATCCAGGGTGCCTCAGAGCGGCAGGTCCCCTGTCACCTGCAGCAGGACAGTGTCTCTGGCCAAGACTCCTTCCCCACCCACCCCCCTCCGCTCTGCCCATGGCACCCTCTTCTTGATAACAATGACATGCCTCCCCCACCCTGGAGTAAAATGGGGAAGTGGGATTTGGGCCTCTGGTCCCACTCTTGTTGCCCTCCTTTAATATATTGGCCAATATGGGTCTCAGATACCACCTCGTCTTGAGAGTTTCAATGGAAAGGGGAGGGGGCTTTAAACACTAGGTATCTTCCAAGACGCAAAGAAAGTAAATCTTACAAAAAGTCTACACATGTCGGGAAGTAATCATATATAAGAGGGTTTTAGCAACAAAATGGAAGCACCTGAGTAGGGAATGGTCAACAAAATGTGGTAGGACGATTACACAGCAGATGAAGGAGCAGCATAAGTGGGGCCCAACATGCAAAAAGTTAAATAAGACACTCGAGGTTGCAGAATGACACAACATGATACCATTTATAAAAGGAGGAAGACAAAGCAATACAGAATATTCTTGTATGTTAAAAATATGTGTAATATAAAAAATTTACCAAGGAAATTCATGATAGGGCCCCCCATCCCCACCCTAGGGAGAGAGTAATGGGGAGAGGGAAGGAATAGGGAATGGGGATTGCAACTTAAATGTTTTATTTCTGAAACAAATATGACAACATTTTAACAGCTGTCAATTCTGCATGAGCGACCCAGGTTATTTTTGTAGCATTTTGGTATTTTAATAATCAATTAAAATTAAATGGAAGAAGAAAGCTCAAATAGCGACATGTCCGGACCCGGGCGAACATTGGTGAGGTGTCCACCCAGAGTCTTGCTCATCATGGTCCCAGTGGCTGCCCCTCTGCCTGCCTGGCCCCTCCTTTCATTTTATGACCCTCTTTGAAGTTGGTCTGAAGCCTGTCCCAGTCCTGGGAAGGGGGGCTGCGAGGCCTTGGAGTCTGAGTTTGGGAGGGGCAGGCTGCACTGAGGTGATAAGTTTCTTTAGTTTCACTTCCTCTCCTTGCTCCCACCTCCCCAATTCGTGAAGGAAAGCCGGGAGTCATTAGTTAAGACAAGAGTCTAAGACCAAGTTATCTGTCCCTCCTCAGAGCCCCAAGCTCACATTTGATCCCCCAGAGCAGGATATATTAATCTGTTTAACATGGGTCAATCAAGGGGCATTCCGGGTCAAGGAACTCTGAGAAGTCATAGGCAAATCTCAGAGGGGAGACACTGGTGAGGAGGGGGTCAGTAGCTCCCACTCACTCTCCAGAGGCCTCAGGAGAACTGAGCTGAACCCAGCCGCTCCTGCTGTGGTTGGAAACAGCCCAGAGCCGGCGAATCTCCGCAGTAAAGGGAGGGTACACCTGGCCCCTCGTCTGTGTCTCCCTGGTACAGGAGCATCATGGGAAAGCCACAGTCCTCAGACCCCTGAGGCCGGCCAGGTTGATCTGGGAGTGCAAGGCGCTCCTGCAATAAGCCATCTATTGTATAATTGAGTATCTCAGCGAACTGGCCTGGAGAGTAATGAAAAACAACACTAACAATAACCAGCACTGGTGATTTTTCCAAATACGAGCTAAGCTCTAACTTCCTTTCATGTTCAGACTGTGAACCCTGAATTTAAAAAAGACCAAAAAAAAAAGACACCTGCTAAGAAAAGCTCCTGGTGGCTAAATGAGCCCAAAGTTAAACCACACACAAACACAACAGCCTGAAACAAATATGACAACATTTTAACAGCTGTCAATTCTGCATGAGCGACCCAGGTTATTTTTGTAGCATTTTGGTATTTTAATAATCAATTAAAATTAAATGGAAGAAGAAAGCTCAAATAGCGACATGTCCGGACCCGGGCGAACATTGGTGAGGTGTCCACCCAGAGTCTTGCTCATCATGGTCCCAGTGGCTGCCCCTCTGCCTGCCTGGCCCCTCCTTTCATTTTATGACCCTCTTTGAAGTTGGTCTGAAGCCTGTCCCAGTCCTGGGAAGGGGGGCTGCGAGGCCTTGGAGTCTGAGTTTGGGAGGGGCAGGCTGCACTGAGGTGATAAGTTTCTTTAGTTTCACTTCCTCTCCTTGCTCCCACCTCCCCAATTCGTGAAGGAAAGCCGGGAGTCATTAGTTAAGACAAGAGTCTAAGACCAAGTTATCTGTCCCTCCTCAGAGCCCCAAGCTCACATTTGATCCCCCAGAGCAGGATATATTAATCTGTTTAACATGGGTCAATCAAGGGGCATTCCGGGTCAAGGAACTCTGAGAAGTCATAGGCAAATCTCAGAGGGGAGACACTGGTGAGGAGGGGGTCAGTAGCTCCCACTCACTCTCCAGAGGCCTCAGGAGAACTGAGCTGAACCCAGCCGCTCCTGCTGTGGTTGGAAACAGCCCAGAGCCGGCGAATCTCCGCAGTAAAGGGAGGGTACACCTGGCCCCTCGTCTGTGTCTCCCTGGTACAGGAGCATCATGGGAAAGCCACAGTCCTCAGACCCCTGAGGCCGGCCAGGTTGATCTGGGAGTGCAAGGCGCTCCTGCAATAAGCCATCTATTGTATAATTGAGTATCTCAGCGAACTGGCCTGGAGAGTAATGAAAAACAACACTAACAATAACCAGCACTGGTGATTTTTCCAAATACGAGCTAAGCTCTAACTTCCTTTCATGTTCAGACTGTGAACCCTGAATTTAAAAAAGACCAAAAAAAAAAGACACCTGCTAAGAAAAGCTCCTGGTGGCTAAATGAGCCCAAAGTTAAACCACACACACACACAACAGCCTACTAGCCATTTCCGCACAGGGGCCTGTCAAACTGCACTTGGGGAGAAGCCTCTGCAAAACCGCTGGCCTGTCCTGTGTGTCTGCCCTGTGAGCCAGCCCTTATAGAGGAGCTCCCGGAGTCCTACTTCAACCAATGGGGCTGAGGCTTTCCGCATCCAATCACAGCTGCACAGCTCTGACCAATCAGAGCTGCTCTGTTCTGACCAACCAGGGGCCAGGGATGGGAATGTTTGTCTATATAAGCCAGCTCCTCATTGGCTAGGAGAATGCGCTTTCCAAGATTGAAGACTGGGTTTCCCTGCTGGAACTGAAACGCTGGAGAAGGTCTGGTGCACCTGTGAGTAGAGCGGAGCTTCCTAGTGGACGAGGGCCTGGCCCCAGGGCCATACTGTATAGTACCCGCCATGCGGTATCACCCTGAAGGTGCTTGCAGTAATTAAGTTTGCCTCACCCCAAATTGGGGTTCGTGTTGGGGCTGAATTGGTGCCAGTGACCATCCGTTGTCAGTACGGCTGTCCTGTGGCAAAGCAGGCGTGGTGGCCTCCACTTTACATGTGAGGAAACAGGCACGGAGCACTCGAGGCACTTGCTCTAAGTCACACTCCGTCCATGGCAAGGCTAAGGTTGTAAAATTTTTCTTTCTGTTCCTCTAAAACCAGACTTCTCATCCTCAGTGCTATTGACAGTTTGGGTCAGATAATTCTTTGTCATAGGGGCTGTTTTTGTCACATGTACTGGATAGGGGCTGTGCTATGTCCTTGTACTAGATCCCAGTCATAGCAGTCATGACTGTCTCCAAACCTGCCAAGTCACCCCACATGAGAACCACTGCTCTCTACCTCAGGCCTTCGCACTGCTTTGAATGGTTCTCCCCGAGGGACCATTCTATCAAAAGTGTCACCAGGCTGCCTGTTCCTGAATGCCATCTCAGAGGTCTTCACTGGGCACTGCCAGTGAGGCAGTAAATGCGCGGGCACACCTGTCCCTCCCGCTCTCTTTAGCTTTTGTTTTTTAGTCTATGTGCTTACTGTTCTCCTTTCCTCCCTCCCTCTGCACTTTGCATACTTGGTCCTTGCCAGATGCTGAATAAATATTTATCAAATAAATGATTAAATGAACCCCACACTTAGCCCCATCATCTAGGCTCGGCCTGCAGGTGACATTGCACAGCAGTTACTGGGACACACCCCGCCGGTGGGCCTGGGTGTGGGCAGCATAGCTCGGCCTGTGTGCTGGAGGAAGCTACACAACGGAGCTGGCACAGCCTCCCTCAGTTCTGTGAGTCCCTGTGGGTGTGTGCTGGGTGGTGGCACCTCCTTGGCAGGAGAGCAGAGATGCCCTGCAGCGTGGCTGTGGGTGTCTCGTTGACCCTCCCACCAGGACTGTTCCCTGGGAGGGTGTGGGGAGGAGAATAGATGAGGAGGGCGAAGGAGGAGAGAAAACGGAGCAGGAAGGGAAATACGGGGGGCTGAGAAGGAGTGAGGTAAGTGGAGGCTGAGCATCCTAATCTGGTTTTGACCTCTCCAGGCCCGGGGGAGAGGGGAGGGCAGACATGGAGCCTCACCCTCTGCGGGCCAGAGGTTTGGATTGGTGTGGGTAGGCAGGAGCTGTTCTTCCCTGTGGTTTGGGTTGGGAGGGTGTGTAGCGTTATTTCTCACCTGAGTCTAGACAGGCCCCTTTTCACCTTTATGCCTCTATCTATCTTCATGTTTCAGGAAGGGAAGGAAGGTGCAGAATGGAGTCGGGGAAGGCAACTGTGGTGGGAGTAAAGCAGGCCAAAGCTGAGGGTGCCCCAGGATCCCGGTCATTATCTGGCCTTGTGTAGCAGCCTCAGTCTTTTGTCCCGGGGGGTAGGGATGGGGCGGGTGGAAGGGAGGGTAAGGAGGGGCTGGCACTGACTCTGGGGGAAGTCTCCTGAGTTCTCCACGGTCCGATTCTGAGTATAACATGGCGGGAGAGTGGGTCCTTTCCCACTAGCTGTTCTCTCTTCCCTTAAGACCTGAAGTCTAATTCTTGCTGGATTCCTTCTTTGAAGTCAGTAGGAGGTCATGCAGAACGAAGTTACTCCAACATGCTCAGTGTGATTTCCACGGTTCCTTCCTTTTCCCTCCCCAGTCCTCCCCTCTTCCTTCTCTCCTGCTTGATCGCCAAGATCTGTGTGCTCATTTCCACCCGGAGTATGTGCTCCTGGCCAGTGGGTCTGTTTCCCAGGAATGAAAATGTGCTCCTTCCCCCTGAGCACAGAGACACAGTCCTGCGGGGCTGGGCGGGTCGGAAAACTAGGGCTGGACCACAGCCAAGCTTTCTCTGAAGTTCTCTCCAAGTTAAAAACAGAACGAGTCCAGGCATTTAAAGGTAATTAGTTTAGCTCCAAGTGGATCTGGGGATAATCTCAAACTTCAAAGCTCCTCTGTGTGTCATGACCTGGGGAGTGGAGGGAGGGCAGGGATCAGGGGCTCAGGATGCACTCAGAGGCCGGAGGCCAGAGGCCACCATCCTTCACCCCCTCCTCTCATTTGTCCCCGCATCATTGGACTTTTCCTCTCCATCCCTTAGGGCCTAGGGCAGCGCTTGTGCTTCACAAGGCATCCAGGCTGCTGCTCAGGGAGCAGAGGGGCTCACCTGTGCTCAAAACCTTGTTGTCATCCACCCAAAAGGGAAATGAAGTCATGGCCAGAAGTGACGACCTTGAGTTGTCCTCCAGGCTTTCTCTCCCCCGCCCTGGAAACTCACTCTGCTGTCCAGGACTGACCCTAACCTCCCTGAGCCTCACCTAAAAGCCTCAGCAGTGTCTGCAGCATGGATTCGTGGAACTTGGGGCGAGGTTCCCCCAGGGTCACTGGTCCCCAAATAACAAGGGGCCATGTCGACCTCTCCGAGTCTGTGCTTCATGTTCCTCATCTTTGTTTTAGGAGCTAGAGATGCAAAGTCTTCGCTGTCATGGAGCTTATATCCTGTTGGATACATTCACAACACACACATTTAAAAAGAAGATTATTGCAGGTTAAAGCTAGTGTTATGAAAGAATAAACAGATTGGAGTAATAGGGAGTAATGGGGGAGATGGAATTGTCCAGGGCAACCAGAGAAAACTACTTTTCGGAGGTGATATCTACGTTGAGAACTAATGGATGAGAGGATGTTCTGTGTAAAGAGCTAAGGGAGGAAACTTGTCAGCAAAGGCAACAGCAGGGTGAAAGGCCCTTGGTGGGAAAAGGCTAGATGTGTTCAACCAACAGAAAAGAGTCGAGGGCTGTAACTGTAGTTATGAGCAGGGAAAGAATGGGGTGAGATGTGATTGGAGCAAAACCGAGGCCTGCCAGGGGCCTGCGCGGTTTGGTGAGGAGTCTGCTTTACTCTGAGAACAATGGGAAGCCTGGCAGGGTTTCACCAGGGTGTGTGACGGCTGTGCCACTTCAGACTGGGGAAGACAAATTTGGAGTCTGTCTGAAGGTGCAGGTGAGAGGAGCTGGCGATGGAGCAGGAGAACACAAATAGATCCATGGAGCCTGACACTAGTTATAATCTAATTGGTCTCCGCTTCTCGAGGGCAACACTCCTGTCTTATCCTCTCATTGATCACACACCTGCAGTGCGCCTACCATGGGCGAGCGTTGCCCTTGACTGCTGTTGGTTTGCTTCATCCTCGTGCTGGTCCTCTGCAGGAGTGATTATTTTTATTTTATAAGCAAAGAAACCTCAGAGGAGTTGATTTTCAAATCCAGATCTGCTGTATCTCAACACTGCCCATAAAGATGCTCAAAAATGTGCAACTGGATGGACAAGAGTAAGTCACCAGTTGCCCAAGGGGTATACTGTGCAGAGTGCAGGAGAGTCTTTTGGCCAAAACTAGCTTCCCTACATATGGAAAACAGAAGAATCTTTGCCTCAAAGGACCTGAAGGTCTTAGCTAAGCAAGAGATGGGTGACCTGGGGGATGAGAAGTATATTTAGTCATTGTCACTCATTAAGCGAACAGAGGAACTCCGTACGCGTAGGTAGCACTGTCAGGGATTGGGATGCAAGAAAGTCGCATGTGGAAAAGCGAGAACTCCTTCTGGAAAAAGGGATGCATTGAAGATAACAGGGTTGATGAATGCTGGAGGGAACAATGGTAATAATATAATAATGGATACCAATGAAAATGCCCACCATTTACTGAATGCCTTGTACATAGCCATTAGCTTATGGTGGTATCTCACACATCCCTTATAATGAACCTCTGGAGTAGGTATGGCTATGGTTCCATGATTCTAAGAGACCATCAACTTGTTTTGCTGTGTTGTTTTTACTAATGGAACATAGAACACATTTATTCATGCATAACCACTTGATTCTTCAGGATAGCAATGCACAGTTGAATCCAAGCCTCCACGTGCAGAGTTGAGGAGTCTTCTGGCTCCACCCGCTGTGCACATGCAACTCTCCATAACCTGCCTGGACATCTTTTGCCCCTTCAGGGTTAAAAGTATCATTTAGAGCAGGATAAAGAGTGTGGGGTCCTTCTGATTTCCTATTTTACTAAGCGTGTAGCTTTGTCTTTCTTCATTGGATCATCATGTGTTGTTATTGACATCCCAATGTACTCATTCCTCTGTCCAATGAGGGGCAAGGTCATCATTATTTTTTTCAGCATTTATTATAAGATGCCTTCCTATTTTTAAAAAATGTGTCTTAGCATTAATATATGAAACCGAATAGCAAGCAGGGCTCATAACTGGGAATCCAAACCTCCTGTCACTACTTCTCAACATTCAAGGGAGTAATTTTCCCCTCCTCGTTCTCTCTGGGACCCTCTCCAGTCAGACCTATCTTCCCGCCACTCCACCAAAACTGCTCTTGCTGGGGCCACCGATGACCTCCCCATGGCCAAATCCGCTGGCCAGTCCGCAGCCATCATCTTACTTCAGCGGTACTGACTCCATCCTCTTTCCGGGATGACTTCTTTCCATGGCTCCCTTAGGCCTCCTGCATCAGCTGGGAGCTTCTCGGCTTCTCTTCCGCGTACTCCTCACCTCCTACCACCCGAGCGCATCCTCAGACTTCTCTCTCTTCCTGCCTTCGCTTCCTCTGTGGCCTCTTCTGCTCTCATAGCTGGCTTCTCTCCGCAACAACGTTCACACAGAAATCTGCAGCCGACACAGCGCCCGCCCGTCCTGCTGCCCACTCTCCAGCACTCCTCTCCCTCTTCCCGACGTTTCTACTCCCACTTCATCCTCAACTGGCTCCTTTTGTGGTCTTTGCATCTCAATAAACATACTTACTCCTCTTACTTGACTAGACTCCTTCCTCTCTTTCTCTTGCTCCCTGCATTTGAACCTGTAGCAAATCCTATCAGCTAAAACTTAAAATTAAATCTAACGTGTAATCCAAAGCTACTGCCTGGCCCAGCCATGGTATCGCTCGCCTGGCATAATCGGCCCACCACGTCCACCCAGGCCCTCCACAGCCTCAGTCAGATCATGGTGTCGCTGCTGAAAGCCACCAGAGTAACACAGAGTGACAGCCAAAGCCCTGGGGCCCAGGCTCTGTGTGGCCCAGGCCTGCTAGCCCCTGGCTTCCCCTCCCTCCCTGCTGCTAACTGGCTTCCCGCCAACTGGCCTCCTTGCTGGTCTCACGTGTGCCAGGCACGCCGCACCGCAGGGACACAGGACTGCACACGGGCTGCTTCCAAACCGCTGCTCTCTCCCCCACATTCCCATGCAGCTTGCTCCCCCATTTGGGGGGGTCTTTTTAAATGATACCCCCAACAGAGAGGCTGCCCCGGTGCTCCCTGTATAAACAGCCCCCCAAATTCCGTCCCACGCGCTCTGCTTTATCCCATAGCACCTCTGTCACTTGAGATGGTGCACGCTGTCCATGGCCCATCCATACTACCCTGAACACAAGCCCCCAGGCACAGGGGCAGTAAGTGTCTTAGCCTCCTCCCAGTTCCCAAGGTAAAGAAAGAGTTGGGCATCGATCCTCAGATGGTCCACAATTAAGGCAGCTGCAGCAGATTCTCAATTCATAAGAAATACTGAAAAGGCCAGGTCAAAGCTTTAATTTTAAAAAACAAAACACCCCTAAGGACCACACCCTGAGACTGTAAATGAGACTTTCCCAAGGTTAAAAATGGCAGGCAAATTCAATAAGGGACTTTAGTGCACAATTCAATTCCAGGAATCATAAAAGGCCCCCACTCAGAACAGCGCCCTGGGAAGCAGACCCTCAAGGGAACGCTGCTGAATCTGGGGACGAGGAAGAAAAGAGAGCCTAGGGACAGGGCTGGGCTTCTGTTCAGACGCGTGCATGTCTGCATGTCTCCACTGCCAGGGCCAGCGGTGAGGACTCCTCTTCCGGTCCCACCAGGACCGCACGGCCAGCCCTGCTGACTCCTGCCCTGTGTCTCTTCCAGATCCGCGCTCTCCCAGGCTCTGGAGGCCTCTGCTATGACCGCAGTCCTTTCCCAGAGCCAGGACTGCCCGTCGCTGCCACAGCCACTCCAGGTGCCCGCGCTGCCCTGCCTGTCCCCCGCCCCGCGTCACCATGGGCAGCGTCAGTAGCCTCATCTCCGGCCACGGCTTCCACAGCAAGCACTGCCGCGCTTCGCAGTACAAGCTGCGCAAGTCCTCCCACCTCAAGAAACTCAACCGCTACTCGGACGGGCTGCTCAGATTCGGCTTCTCCCAGGACTCGGGGCATGGCAAGTCCAGCTCCAAAATGGGCAAGAGTGAAGACTTCTTCTACATTAAAGTCAGCCAGAAGGCCCGGGGCGCCCACCACCCCGATTACACTGCACTGTCCAGTGGGGACCTGGGGGGCCAGGCTGGGGTGGACTTCGGCCCGTCTACCCCACCCAAGCTCATGCCCTTCTCCAATCAGCTAGAAATGGTAAGTGGGGGTCCCTGGTCAGGGCGGGTGGATTGGAATGGCAGGGAGAGCAACACAGGGAGAACACAGGGCAGGGAGGGGTGGCGGTGACCTAAACATTTAGATGTCGGAAATGCTCAGCCGCGCTGCAGAGACCAAAGGTTGGCCCATCTTAGGTGAGCCGTTCAGCAAAGAGCAGGGGGAAACGAAAGGCTTGCTAAGCTCCCGGATGTAGCTGATGGTCAAGGCAAGACCACCAGCAGCACTTCCAAGTGCACGGGAAGGAGAGGGAGCTCTGGTATCGCCCGGAAGAGCAGATGGAGAGCCTGCTTGGAGAGCTGGCAGCTTCTCTCGCTAGCAGATCCTCCTGTGCTGCTTGGTGGTGCGGCAGCTCGTCTCAAGCCGGGCCAGGAGCCGGCTGGCTGGCTGGATGAGGGCTGTGAGTTTCTTGCCATCATCTTCAGCAGAAATGAGGGCAAAAGAGTCCTACATACTCCAGAAAGCCAGTCCTCATTCCAGATTAAGCTCTCATGGGGCCCACCGGTGGATGCCAAAAACCACGTTCCTACTTCAGCCCCAGCGCTGCGCGGGCTTTGATACCCTAGGAAGTGGCCCCGTGTGTCTGCATGGAGCCTTAAGCTTCTCAGATGAAAGGGATTCTGGATGCAAATGCTCTACTAGTGAAAATGACAAGGAAAGGGTTATGTCAAGTGCTCCTCCCAACCCTTTGAGGAGGCCACACCGGTGTCTGCTGGAAGGGCGGTAGAGGTGAGCAGGGACTTCTACAGGGAGACCATGCCCACCCAGCCCCACGCCCCTGCCGGCACCACACAGGACAGCCAGAGCTGTTCATCTCGGGAGGCTGGGAGGAGCTGGTGGCAGGTGGCAGTTCATGGCACAGAGCAGCTTCTCCTTGAGAGATTCAACACATTCAGCAGCTTCAGAGCACCAAGCGAGGCCGCCTAGGGCTGTGCCTAAGAAGGGTGCCGCGTGGCTGGGTGGACAGGGAGACCCAAGGTCACGTGGTTCTTTGTCTCCCCAGGCCTCAGAGAAGGGTGCGGTGCGGCCCACAGCCTTCAAGCCGGTGCTGCCACGATCAGGAGCCGTCCTGCACGCCTCCCCCGAGAGCACCGGCCACCAGCTGCACCCCGCCCCTTCGGACAAGCCCAAGGAGCAGGAGCTGAGGCCCGGCCAGTGCTCCGGGGCTCTGTCTGACTCCGGCCGCAACTCCATGTCCAGCCTGCCCACACACAGCACCAGCAGCAGCTACCAGCTGGACCCGCTGGTCACAGCCGTGGGGCCCGCCAGCCGTTTTGGGGGCTCAGCCCACAACATCACCCAGGGCATCCTCCTCCAGGACAGCAACATGATGAGCCTGAAGGCGCTGTCCTTCTCCGACGGTGGCAGCAAGCTGGCCCACCCAAGCAAGGCGGACAGGGGCGGCTCCTGCGTGCGCTCGCCCATCTCCACGGACGAGTGCGCCATCCAGGAGCTGGAGCAGAAGCTGCTGGAGAGGGAGGGCGAGCTGCAGAAGCTGCGGCGCAGCTTTGACGAGAAGGAGCTGGCCTCCAGCCAGGCCTACGAGGAGCGGCCGTGGCGCTACCCCGAGGAGCTGGAGGGCCCCGAGCCCAAGAGCAGCAGCCGGCTGAAGGCCTCGCAGAAGGGCCAGCGCACACAGCAGGTGCTGCACCTGCAGGTGCTGCAGCTGCAGCAGGAGAAGCGGCAGCTCCGGCAGGAGCTGGAGAGCCTCATGAAGGAGCAGGACCTGCTGGAGAGCAAGCTGCGGTCCTACGAGAAGGAGAAGACCAGCTTCGGCCCCGCGCTGGAGGAGACCCAGTGGGAGGTAAGACTGGGGAGGGCTCGCCCTGTTTGGTGCCCGGCCGCTCCCCTCCTCCAGGTCCTGGCCAGTGGTGAGTGGACACAAACTGCCCAGCACGCCGCGCTAAAGGGCCAGCTTCATGGCCCAAACCAGGGACTCCCGTATTAGGGATGCAGTCAGTCTGCGCTTCTCACTCTCTCCCTGTCTCAGGGCCTCGTGGCCCCCAGAATTGAATTTATTGACCGAGTCACTGACCAAGAGGCTGGAGCCATAAGAAGCAGGCCCAGCACGTATCTGAGGGCCGGCTCGCTGCACCTGCTCACAGGAGGCTCAGGAAGCACGGCCATGCCCGAGTTCATGCTGGTCCGAGCGCCACGAGAGAGCCTAGGATGTGTTACCTTTGAGGGGAGGGTCCCCACCCACTGGTGAGAGTGCCGCCATGTGTGGCAGGTCTCAGGGACAGGATGGACCGCTCCCCCCAGAAGTGGCAGTGGGGGTTCTGTCCAGTGTCTGAGATGGAAACAGGACAGGAAGACAAGGGCTCACGCACACACATGCACGCACTCAGACACGCTGGCAGTGAGGCCTCCGCATCTGGCTGCCGGAGAACCAGCTCACCCCCATCCTGCTGCCTGAGGGCAGCTTTGCTCCCCGGGAGGCTCCTGGCGGTGCGCTGGGACAGGCGGGAGTGTGTGCATAGCAGCTCTGTGGCCCACCCAGGCAAACACTGTGCGGAAAGGGACCGAAGGGCCACTGGGTCTGGTTGGACCAGCACCACTACCCTAGCAGCACAAACGTCTGTTTGCACTAGAGCTCTCTGCACTGATCCTGGCAGCCAGAATGAGGTGTTACCAGTAGTAGAGGGAAAGATCCCTTCTGTGGGAGAGATGGACGGGGGACTGGGCAGGGGAGGATGGTGTCACTTCCTGTTTGCAGGTTTTCTGGGGCGGAAAGAAGGTGAGCCGTGAGAGCAGTGCCTTCCTCCATGTCCGTGTGGGCACAGCAGACCCTCCCGCAGTTACTGTTTCTCAGCCAGCTCTGGGGACACCCGGGGGCGTCTCTGGCATTGGGCTTCCCTTCTTGTCCGTCCAGCCTGGAGCTGAGCTGGACATGGCTGTGGACCTCGCTCCCAGGTTATCCAGTCAGGCTAGATAGTAAAACGGTCGGTTAAATAAATTAAAGTAAACATTTATAAAACATAGGTATATTCAAACATTTATAATAATAATGTGTTGAGTGTTTATTAAGTGTCAGGCCCTCGGTTCTCTCATCTACTCCTTACCCTATGGAGGAGGTACTGTTCCTCATCCTCACTTTTCAGTTATGGAGACTGAGGCACCGAGAGGAGATGATCGAGAGCAGCTGGTTAAATGGCTTGCCCACGGCCACCGCATAATAAGGATCAGAGCCAGGACTTGATCCTGACAGCTTGGCCCCAGAGTTCAAAGATTTCATCACTATGCCATATAGCCATGATGCTAATGGTCACTCAGGTCCTCAGGGTCAAGGCAGGATCCGAAGCCAGGCCCGTGCCTCAACCCTCACTCCTGCCGCTCCCTCCATAAACAGACTCAGGCTTGGCCCTGGAAAGGCTTTCTTGGTCCCAGTCGATGCTTCCAGGGTAGTTCATGACAACAAGGGGGTTTCTGAGGGAAAGTGAGAAATGTCAAGGTGGCTGCCAGCCTTGCTCCCAGAATCCCTCCTGTGAGAGGCCCGGGCCCCAGGCTCATTTCACCAGCCTTCCCGGGCCAGCGGGACGCACTCCGTGACACACACCCAGATGGGCCTCGGCCTTCTTCTGAGCCACTCACGGCCCCGAATGGCCCAGACCCAGAAACGCACCGGTCTGCTTCAGTGCCTTGGGTGGTGTTTGTGGATCTTGGCTGAATTTGTTGGGGAACAGGAATAGAAATGGTGGAGGCATGGGGGCAAGCAGAACACAGTCGCCCATCATTTGGTAGATCGGAATATCAGAATCGGGCCCTGTCTCTGAGCCAGGCGCGGTGCTCATCAGGGGGCGAGTGCATGAACGTGTCCTGTAGGGAGGACAGGGGAGCTGGGTGTGTGCAGGGGTGAGGTCAGAGTGTATGTGCATAAACATGGTGATGGAGATGGGGCAGACATGGAAGTCGATACCACTGATGTTAAATGTGGATGGTGGAGATGCCAGCAGCAGGCAGCTTAAACCTCTGGTCATTGATTGCACGTGACTATAGGCTTGGGTATAGGTTGGGATTTTGACTCTGAGTTGGGGGTGAGGGAGGAATGTGGACAGAGCGAGCCAGGCTACAGAACGAAATGAGCTTCATGGTCACTCAGACCAGCATGCCTGGGAGCTGTCAGGACAGCTTCCTTCTGTGAGGCAGCGGAGCTGTGGCCCGCCCTGGGCGACGGCCTCTCACCTCCCACTCTCTCCTCTCTCCCACCCCGACCGGACCCCCGGCAGGTGTGCCAGAAGTCGGGCGAGATCTCCCTCCTGAAGCAGCAGCTGAAGGAGTCCCAGATGGAGGTCAACGCCAAGGCCAGTGAGATCCTCAGTCTGAAGGCGCAGCTGAAGGACACGCGGGGCAAGCTGGAGGGCATGGAGCTGAAGACACGGGATTTGGAGAGTGCGCTGCGCACCAAGGGCCTGGAGCTGGAGGTCTGTGAGAACGAGCTGCAGCGCAAGAAGAACGAGTCGGAGCTTCTGCGGGAGAAGGTGAACCTGCTGGAGCAGGAGCTGCAGGACCTGCGGGCGCAGGCCGCCCTGCAGCGGGACCGGGGGCCGGTGCTGGGGGCTGGGCCGGGGCCCACCTTCTCCGAGGACATCCCGGCCCTGCAGCGGGAGCTGGAGCGGCTGCGGGCTGAGCTGAAGGAGGAGCGGCAAGGCCACGACCAGATGTCCTCAGGCTTCCAGCACGAGCGGCTGGTTTGGAAGGAGGAGAAAGAGAAGGTGATCCAGTACCAGAAGCAGCTACAGCAGAGCTACCTGGCCATGTACCAGCGGAACCAGCGCCTGGAGAAGGCCCTGCAGCAGCTGGCCCACAGAGACGGGGCCGGGGAGGCTCTGGAGATTGACCTTGAAGGGGCCGACATCCCCTACGAGGACATCATAGCCACCGAGATCTGAGGGGCCTTCTGGGAGGGGAGAGCCGGACCTGGCATTGGGAGGCAGGGTGCAGGGCTGTCCAGG
Source organism: Myotis davidii (assembly GCF_000327345.1). NCBI lineage: Eukaryota > Metazoa > Chordata > Mammalia > Chiroptera > Vespertilionidae > Myotis > Myotis davidii. Next base: position 2,614,077 of record NW_006383009.1, read on the forward strand.
AGGGCTCCCTCCCCTCCTCCCTGCTCCATAACTGAGCCTCTGAGAGAAGCCTGCCCGGGCACAGACCTGGGATCCTCAGGGGGAGGGAAGCAGAGGGGAGAGAAGGGACTGCCCCTGGCCCTCCTCCCCTTTCCCGTGGCGCAGTGCTCACCACTCTGCCGCCCACCAGACCTCTAGCCTTCCCAAGAGATGGGCCAGGCGTCTCCATCATTTGGTCAAGGTCTCCCTACACCTTGGCCTGTATTCAAATACTTAGAGATACCCTTCCCCAGGGATGGTGGTGGCTGCCATGAAGGTCAGCGACCCCCTCTCTTCCCACCGTCTTTCTCCCCCGACACACTGGGATGCCTTGGGAATAGAAAGAAGCCATTTGTGACCGGAATCCTTGTAATCTGACCCAGTCATCACCTGAGCTCTTCCTCTGGCTGAGGAGGCACAGTGGTTGGAGCGGGGTGCTGGCTTGGCCACATCAGCGCTGCCCCAGGGCCGGCCGGCCACAGAAAGGAGGGGAGAGCTGGGTAGGCCTGGTCAGCGAGGACCCCAGGGGGCAGAGGGAGAAGCTCAGTAGTCTGACCCGACCCTGCTGGGCCTGCTGACACGGTGAGCCGCCTCTGGGCAGCCGGTGGCCTTTGATCTCTGTGACCACTTTTCTTAAAGCCATACATACCTGGGTAGGTGCTGGGAAGGGAAGGTTGCAGGCTCGGGGACACGGGTGGGCGTGGCATTCCAGCTGTCCCAAGGAGAGCCTGGGATAGTTCCTGGTGGGGTCTGGAGGCGCGGCTTCCGCACCTGGCTAAGTTGGCCAGCGGCTACTTTGAACTTGTTTTCTTCCCAAGAACCCAGCCTTTGCTGGATCCAGAATAGCCGGTACCCACTAAGATGGTCAGGACGACCTGGGCAGTGGCACACCGGCTCCCTTCACGGCTCCAGGGCCAAGTTCAGACAGGAGTCCTTCCTGGTCAGGGGGGGGTCCCCACAGTGCCGGTGGCCCACCCCCAGGCAGGGAGACACAGCCTTGTGAACGTCCCAGGGCCACGCGGGCCTCCCTCCACTCCGAGCCCCAGAGCCAGACTGTCAGGAAGCCAGAGGCTGCAGCTGCTGGGAGCTGGGCCGGAGTCGGGGGAGGCGGGGTCTCCGTTCTCAGGATGTGCAGCGCTGGGAAGCACAGAAAAGGTAGAGTTTCTCAGTTACTTGTTTCAGAATTCTTTTTTCTTCTTTTTCTTTCTTTCTTGTCTTTTTAGAAGCAAGCCAGATCTAGAGGCAGCCAGGCTGTTCCATGTTCTATTTTTGACTCTAGCCACAGCTGCTGTTCCTAGGACAGCCAGCCCTTGCTCGGTGCCCGCGCCTCATGCCTGCCTGTCGGGGGAGGGGGGCTCCCCCGGGCACTTGGCAGTTCCACACCAGTCCCCCTCTGTCTCCCGACCTCTGACCTTTGGCTACAGACTCCTGGTGGGAATGAAGCTGCTCCTCTTCCTGCCCTGTCCCTCCAGGACCCACCACATTCCTTCCCTGAGGCCGGTTACGCTGTGCCTGTCCTGCTGCCTTCACACGACGGAGGAGCGTTTCTGGAACTGGAAGCCGTGGCTCTTAGTCATAAGCCAGATTTAAACCTGGAATCCACAGGCCAAGAGCCCCCTCCCTGCCTACAGGGCCCTACCGGCCACTGGGCCTTGTGCAGAACCCCAAGTCAAAGGTGTCCCATGCCCCGTGTTGTGCCGTCATCCCTCCCTTTCCACCAGCCGGGCCTCGAGTCCTTCCTCCCAGTGAGACTGCCCCACAGGCCAGAGAAAGGGGCTGCTGGCCCCTCCCCAGGCCGGAGGCACCCCGACACCCCTCCCCAAAGAGCAGTCCCTCACCTGAGAAGAGGTGGGTGCTAACCAGGGTATGGCCGTGCCCTGCACCCCACAGCCCTGCCCTCAGCCAGCCCTTGGATCCCTCCCTGGGCTGCCACCAGCCCCAGGCCCCAGGATGGCCCACAGTGGCACCAGGGTGCATCAGTGACTTGTAACATAGCAACCTCACCACCGCGTGGCTTTCGTCCCCTCCCTGTGGAAACTGTGCTTCCTCCTCCTGGACCGTGCCCGCCAGACCCAGCCTCTCCAGACGGGGCTCTGGACAGCAGAGGCTGGCAGGACTGGGGAGGTCGGACGACTGGGCCTCAGAGCAGGCAGCCTGGCCCAGGGCCCTTGCCTCTGAGCACTCCTGCTGGCTGGCTTGCTCGCGCCCCCAGGATTGCCTGGCCTGAAAACGCTCCAGCTGTCTGCAGAGAGCGCAGCAGCCCCACCACCTCTGCAAGGAGGGGGCTCTGCCTCGGGGACTTGGGATGACCAGACTCAGGGGCGGGCGCCCACTGCAGGGCACACTCCACCCATGTGGACACTGAGCTCTGCGGACTTGGGGGCCCTCTCTCCCTGAGAGGCAACTGCTGAGCCCCTGCCCCGGCCTGGTCCCAACCTAGCCAGGTTGCCCGGAGGTGAGGCAAGCTGGGCTGGTGGAGCAGCAGCTTCAGGAGGGGCGTTCCCTGTGCCCCAAGTTCTGCTGAGCTGGAGCCATTTCCCCCCACCCACCCCCGTGCA
>NW_006383009.1:2616684-2618224 GCF_000327345.1 Myotis davidii
CGCCCTCCCGTGTGGCGCGTCTGCTGTGTCTGCAGGCAGAGCCGGCACCCCAGCCGGCGGCCTTGGGACGGGCTGGCATCTGGAAGAGTATGTACAGTCCTTTTCTCTCGGTTGCTTCTTGTTTTGTTTGCTTTGCTTTCGACAGCTTCGTTTTATTTTATTTTTGATGCCCCTCTTGGCCATGTAAACTATTTCTGGCAGTTTTATGTTTTTATTTATGAATAAAGAGTGCCATTTCTCATGTCTTCCATGGCCGCTTTTGTCTACTCAAGCCACCCTCCTTCCCCTGCTGTGGCCCAGCAGCCTTGGGCCCCTCCATTTGAAACAAGAAAGGTGGCTCCCTTCCCACTGGGGACAGTGGGAGGCCTTGATGAGGTCGGTGTTGGCTGGTGGGAACGCTGGGCCCAGCCACTCACCAACCCTGTGCCTTACCTATGAATGGGTCCTGGGCTGACCCCGAGGAGGGAAAAGGAGACCAAGGGGCATGGTCCTCTGCAAAGGCAGAGAGTCCCCTCCAAAAGAGAGCCCTTCCCCCAGCCGTACATAAGGCCTCCCCTGCCTCTCTCCCCCGGACGCTCACCTCACCAGCCAGCCCCTTGGTCTGTTGCACGTGGCCACTTCGGCAGGAGTCCAGAGTGGCTACTGTTGCCACTGCCCAGGGCCTCCCAGCTGGGAAGGTGCAGGCACCCCAGGGGCTACCTGGCCAGCCTCCTGCAGTCAGCCTGCCTCATTTACTTGGACAAGTGCCACCTACTTCCCTGGGCTCAGGTCCTAGGCTCACGGGGGTCTACTCAGGTGGCAGGTGCCGTGGAAAGGGAATTAGGCACATGAGGCAGCCTGTGGGACAGGCGACGGTAGACAGAAGACCGTGCCTCTGCAGGGGACTGATAAGAATGTCCAGGGAAGGTGCCAGGCAGCAGGGGTTGGGGGCAAGGGTGGGACATGGGAGGAAGGAGAGTTAAGAAACTCATCCCAGGACAGGCATTCACACCATCCAGGGTCCCTCCCGCCCACACAGGCGCCAGGAGCACGTTGGTGAGGGAGGGAGGCCGGGCGCCGTGAGCCTCCAGCCCGAGGAAGGTCGGTGACCAAGCTGGCACTAGATCCCGCATCGGTCAGATTCCAAGGCAAAGGGGTCATCTCGGGCCCGGGGTGACGCTGTCCGGTCTTCCTCCTCGGTGTGGCCCAAGGCTGCGAGGCTGTTGCACAGGTGACACCCCCTGGCCTGTCTCCCACTGTTCCCACCCGGGTAGCCCCCATCCTTGGAGTTCAGCCACGCCCTGGGACTCAGTTTCACCTTCCACTTTTATACCCTTGGGGGCCCTGAGCTGCCTGTACGAAGCCCCCCAAGTCTACTAGCGAGACCCCAGGGGGCAGGAGGTCCTGTTGGCCCAGCTCGGCCCCAGCTAAGTGCAGCCGAGCCAGTGACCAGGACGCAGCCAATCCTGAGGAACAGACTGCTTCTGCTTCTGCCCTTCCAGAGCCTGGCCTCAGCGCCCAGCACACATCAAATGGCCCTCAATTCGGGGGGATTGATTTT
>NW_006383009.1:2618300-2619360 GCF_000327345.1 Myotis davidii
TGACAGGCCACCCTGGCAAGCCCCTCTCCATCCGCAGGGCGAGGAAGAAGAGGGCTCAGGAAGGGACAGGCCGGGGAGTGACTGTTCCAGCTGCAGGAGTTGGCAGCAACATGGGGAGCAACGGCTTTCCCCACCCCACTTACCCTGGAGCGCCATTCGGGACACAGGCCTTCCTTGAGCCTCCAAACCTGCTCATTATTTTAGTGGGACAGGGGGGGGACAAAAGGCAAATAAGAGATGGAGAGAGAGAGAGAGAGAGAGAGAGAGAGAGACTCTAGAGAGCGCTTCTCAACCTGTGGGTTGCGACCCCTTTGGGGGTCGAACGACCCTTTCACAGGGGTCGCCTAAGACCATCGGAAAACACATATATAATCACATATTGTTTACAGTAGCAAAGTTACAGTTATGAAGTAGCAATGAAAATAATGTTATGGTTGGGGGTCACCACAACATGAGGAACTGTATGAAAGTGTCGCTGGCGGCATTGGGAAGGCTGAGAACCACTGCCCTAGAGAAGCAGAGGGAGCCTCAGCCGGGCCGCCCAGCGTGGACACAGGCGTCCTCGCGGGGCCAGGGACAGAGCGCACCGGCCACTGTGCTTGTGAGGCAGGAGGCCGTGGCCACGGTTCCCACGCAGCCTCCGCAGCAGCGGCTTCCCGCGTGACGGAGGAAAGCCACACTGCTCCCAGATCTCCCCGTAGCCCGTGCGTCACAGGCGAAGCATCAGACATCCCCGTCCATCCCCTCGGGTGCTGCCTGCGTTCACTCAACAAATATTTACCGGGTCCGACTGGGTGCCAAGCTCGGATCCAGATACTAAAGAAAGCAGCTGCAGCCCTTCCCCTCACAGGCCTCACACGGTGCGAGTGACAAATAAAGCGGGTGCGCCTCCATCCCCAGGAGCCCTGAGCGCGTGGTCTGTGCACAGGCGGTGCTGGGCCTGGAAGGCAGAGGGAAGGGGGTGGCTACAGGGAAAGGGGAGCTGGAGAACCCAAGTGTCCCCTCCTTCCACATGTGGGGAGACTGCTAGTCACTGTCCTTTCCTAACTCGGGCCTCCCC
>NW_006383009.1:2619550-2634364 GCF_000327345.1 Myotis davidii
TTGTGAAATGTCCTTGTTTGGGTGCTAAAGTTTCCATGTAACTTGCTTAGAAATGTTCAATTAATTTATCCATCTACACATATTTTTAAACGTCTGTTTGTTGGGGCGGGAGGGTCTGCTTTGCTGGGGCCTCCGCAGACATTTACCCAGCCGACGGTCTGATTGGAACCGTCCCCAGGACTGCTTTCTTCCTCCAGTCTCAATCCCGTCTTGCAGGGGGAGCCGACCTGGGCCCCTGCTTTTCCTTGATCCTCTCTTTCCAATCAGATCCTAGATCCTGTAGAGCAGTGGTTCTCAACCTTCCTAATGCCGGGACCCTTAAATACAGTTCCTCATGTTGTGGTGACCCCCGACCATAAAATTATTTTCGTTGCTACTTCATAGCTGTAATTTTGCTACTGTTATGAATCGTCATGTAAATATCTGATATGCAGGATGTATTTTCATTGTTACAAACGGAACATAATTAAAGCATAGTGATGAATCACAAAAACAATATATAATTATATATGTGTTTTCCGATGGTCTTAGGCTACCCCTGTGAAAGGGTCGTTCAACCCCCAAAGGGGTCGCGACCCACAGATTGAGAACCGCTGCTGTAGAGTCTATTCTTAAAGCCCTCGCCTCCCTCCTCTTTCCTTCCTACGCCCACTGGCCCGGCTGAGGTCGTTACAGAAGCACAGAACGCCCAAGACATCCTAGACATCTAGTTCCACCCACCTCACTTGGACGGATGTGCTAAAGAGAGACCAGGAAGGACTTCCTCAAGGTCACACAGCTAGTGAATGACAGACCCAGGCACCGCGATGACCCTGCTGACCCTGCTGGTTCCTTGGCCCCGCTCCTGTCCATCAAACGCACCGGCACACAGAGGCGGGTTTATCCCCGGGTTGTTCCCACCACGCCCTCCTCTGCTCACACCCTTCAGGGGCTCCTCACTGATCCCCGAACCAGGTTCAATGCCCTCAGCGGGTTTCAAGCCTCTCCAGCTTATGGTTCCAACACCTGCCATGGCAAACCTGAACCTAAGCGCTGATCAAAGTCTCTTCACTGAGACGTCACATCTACCATCAATATAGGCTCAACGAACACCCAGACGGTCCTCTTGTCAGTCATGATCGTTGTAAGAACCCCGCCTCCCTTTCTAACTCTCCCGAATTCCAGCTAAGGGAGCTCACCTGAACAGCTCTCCCATGGGTACTCCACCATCCTGCAGAATTGGCGTTACCAGTTCTGCTAGGTAGAGCCACACATGGGGGATGTCAATTTCCATGTCTTCAGCCAATTCTAGGATTTCAAACAGCCTGCAAAGGGCTGCTGCCCCGTCCTGTCCCACCTGAGGCCCAGGGGCTTGGATGGGAAGTAGCACGGCCAGAGGTCACGTGCTCAATCTGTGGATTCTGAGCTGGCTGCACCGCACCTGCCCTGTGACCTTGGATAAGTTACTTAACTCTGTGCTTCAGAAGGTTGTTAGGACGATTAAATGAGATAATGCCCCCCAAAAGTAAGCTAGTGTTGCTACTATTATTACTATCACAATGTGTTCACCATGCTTATTCTTGTTTGTGAATACAATGCCTGCCACGGCTTCCTTCTGTGATGAACTACAGTGGCACCCAGGCTCCAGCCACCCCAGCGAAGCTGCAGCCCTGGGGCTACAGCTGACTGATTCTGGTCAGCTGTCTCCCCCACCCTTCTGCCCCATCTCCACTCCAGAAGGCTGGCTTGTGGGGAAAGCCCTGAGGGAGAGGGCGCAGCTGGGAAGAAAGGAACAAAGAGGAATTTGCGAGGGGGTGTGCGGAACGGCCTGGGCCTGAGCCAGCCTGTGACCAACCAAAACCCCTGCCAGAGGGAGCAGTTAGCATCCTGCCCCCCACCCAGTGCAGCCTCTCCTCGCACAGGGCCCCTCCCCCACCCAGCCCTGCCTCTCAGTGCCAGCCTGGGCGCACACATTCACACCGCACAGGCACGCACACATGCTCACGTGTGCACACACAGGCACAGATCCCCCTCCCCCCGTTCTCCCTCCTGCTCCCCGCCCCACTGCCTCAATTAGGGCTCATTGAACAGTAAGGAGCTCAAGGCAGCATGTACGGTCAGTGACAGGGGAGGCAGATGAAAGTCCTTACACCACAGGTAACAGGATGATTAGCCTGCGGGATCCCTCACCGGTGGCGCCTTCTGGCGCTGCGGCTGGCGACAGCCGTGGGTGCAAAGCCAAGGCTCCCTCTGCTCGACTGGTTTTTCCAGGCAGGAAGCTGGGGCGCAGCAGAGCAGGTGGGCGGGGGGAGGGTAGTGGGGGAGCTGGCCAGGCCCAGGGAAGGGAAATGGGGGGCACTGGCTGGGCTGCATGATTTCCCAAACCTGCACTTGCACCTACCCCCGCAGGGCCCCGCATTTCACACGGGAAGGTGCTGCGACTCGGGGAGCCTAGGTCCCTAGCCGCGTGGCCTGGTTGAGGCCATCACCCGGATGCCAGGCTGCCTCCCCTCCCACCCTGGCTGCAGCCCAGGTGCCCTGTCCCTCACAGGCCACAGAGGTTGTGTCTGAGCTCCTCCTGCCCACCTGCCCACAGACGAAGGGAGCCCGATTCCCCTCCCCCTCAGCACAGCCCTTCCCACCCCAGAATCCTGAAATTTCATGTTAGAAAGGCGTGTCTTTGGGGCGAGCGTTCAGAAGTGTGGATATCCCAGGAGAGATGACCCCCAGTAAGTGAGTGGGGTTCTGAAGCATTTCCCAAGCTAGAGGAGAAGGGGGCCGGGTGAGGTTGCCGGCCTCCGGGCGGGGGAGCTGGGCTCAGGCACAGCAAGGGAGCCGTGGTGAGCAGCCAAATGTCAGCCGGTCCAGGTCACCTCGCTTCTCCCCTCCACTGCCCGTCAGAGCGGCCAAGCTCTCCAGGGCCACCCACCCTCCAGCCCCTGAAAACGCCAGCCTGAGCTTGGTCTACTCTGGCTCCAGCTTTGGCCATGACAGACTGGAGGGAGAGGACCACCCCCTCAGGCCTCAGGGCCATCTGCATAGACAGCGACCCCTGCGAACCAGGCCCTCCAGGCGGCTGGGCACCTTCGCCCACCCTCCAGCCCCGCCAGCCTCCTGCCCAGCTTCCCGCCAGGCCCCTGTGAAAGCAAATGCTTTCCAGGGAAATTCTGGCTCCGGCTGCCATCTGGCTGGGCCTCAAAGGCTATACTTAGAAAGCAGGAGGGGCCCCGACGAGGCCCGTTGGCAGCTCCGAGCCAGAGCTGGCATCACAGGAAGGCACAGCCACGGGCGAACCCAAGGACCACAGCCCACCGCCCGGCATTCCCCTTCGGTTACCAGCTCCCTCCTGCTCCCAGCGTCTGAGAAAAGCAGACCTCTCAGGCTCAATTTCACTTTCACTGCCATCTTGCCATATCTTCCTTCAGTAGGTATTTTCCTACTTACAATTCCCAGAGGCGCACTGTACGGAAAAGATAAAAGCCTATCAAGCTGCTTTATTTTTCTTATACACACACGTGCACGCACACACATGCACACAGGGTACACCAGCAAACAAGACAATGCTGCTTTCCTCTAGACCAGATATTTTTAAGGTGATGTTGAAAATTAGGGCTTGCAAGGTGTATGTGAGTGTGAATGTGTGTCTCTGTGAGTGTGTGTATGTGTGGGTGTGAGTCTGTGTGTCTGTGTGTGTAAGTGTGTGTGGTGGGTGTGAGAGTGTGTGGTTGTTATGTTTCTGTGAGTGTATGTGTGTGTGTGTAGTGGGTGTGAGTGTATGTGTCTATGTGTGTGAGTGTGTGGTGGGTATGTGTGTGTGTGGTGGGTGTGAGCGTGTGTGTCTGTATGTGTGAGTTTGTAGTGTGTGTGGTGTATGTGTGTGTGTAGTTGGTGTGTGTCTCTGTGTGTGTGTGGTGTATGTGTAATGGGTGTGAGTGTATGTGTGTGTGGTAGGTGTGAGCATGTGTGTGTGTGTGTGTGGTGTGTGAGAGTGGGTGTGTGTAGTGGGTGTGAGTGTATGTGTCTATGAGTGTGTGGTGGGTATGTGTGTGTAGTGGGTGTGAGCATGTGTGTGTGTGTGTGTGTGTGTGTGTGGTGTGTGAGAGTGGGTGTGTGTGTGTAGTGGGTGTGAGTGTATGTGTCGGTGAGTGTGTGGTGGGTGTGAGCATGTGTAGACGTGGGTGTGGGTGGGAAAGGGCTGGAAGCTCCATATGGGGAAGGGCACTACCTTCTGCTGGTTTCATCCCTGCCCCCAGCCAGGGAACAGGTCAGCCTCAGAAAGTGCCGCTGACATTGGGAGGCTCCCCAGGAGGCTCTAGGACAGACGCAGCACAGCCTCCTGGGAACCTGTCCTGGCATCCCCTCAGGGACAGGAAGCGGGGAACTACTTAGAAGGAAGACACACCGTGAGTGCCCCACTGATCCTCACGCAGGTGGGTGAGAGTGCGGACCTCTCCACCCCTCCCTGTCCCCACACCCTGCCTGTGGCCCCCTGGGAGGGGGGTGGCTGTGGGCTCAGGGGCTCAGGGTGAGTCTCAGGGAACCTCAGCTGAGAGCTGCAGCCACTACTCTCCCTCAGCTAGGGAATGAGTCTCCTCCAGGAGGGGCCTGCCCCTCCGCCTCTCTCTCCTCCCCCCTCCTCTTTGCACCCTCATTGTTGCCTGCCCCCACCTCTGAACCCTGCACTGCAAACCAAAGCCAAATGGATGGGGTCTCCATCCTAGCTCTTACCACGCACCTCCAAGCCCTCACAGGATGGCACCCAGGCCAACCAAGAGTCCTGGGCAAAGCTGAAGTCCTGGACCCCATCCCATGCTAGTCTCCTCCCAGCCTCCACCCGGGAGGCTGAAGCAGCTAATGATCTCCTCTGGCCTCCTTAGGCGGCTGAATGGCGAGCCCTCTGCCCTCTTAGGCCACCTCCCCCTCCTGCAGCCTGCTCTCTCTCCTCTTTACAGAGCACAATAGCCTGGAAATACCACTTCCCCTGTCACTTACTGTATTTTTCTGTGTATAAGACACTATTTTTCCCTAAAATTGTTAGACTGAAAATCAGGGAGCGTCTTATACATGGAAGTCAGCAGAGGAGGGAGCTGTGTGGGTGCGTAGCTGCCCATACCTCGTCAAACAGGCTTCCTCCAATCATGAGCCTGATTGTTACTGACGTCAGCTGATGCTGTAATTGGAGGTGGAGGTGGAGAGTGTGCAGATACAATAGGGACCGAGCATTCTGAGCCCATAAACATGTCGAAAAATAAAAAGATAAATACTGGTAAGTGGTTGTCTTACTCTGCAAAATTCAAACTGAATGTAATCAGCTATGCAAAAGAGCATGGAAATAGGGCTGCAGAGAGACCATGTGGACCTCCTCCCACTGAGTGTAGGGTCAGACAGCAGAGAAAACAGGAAGAACAACTCCTTAAGATGCCAAAAAAGAAGAAGGCCTTAAGAGGAAAACCAGCAAAATGGGCAAACTTGGAGCAGAGGCTGAAGACTTGGATTATGGAGCAGCGCCAGAGTGGCTTATGTGTGTCAACCAAGCGTATTCAATGTCAGGCAAGAATGTTTGCAAGCGAAATGAACATTGTTGATTTTACAGGAAAGGCAAAATGGTGCTTCAATTTCATGAGGAGAGAAGGGTTGGCCATGAGAACACACAGTTAGCTCAGAAAATGCTACCCGTTTATGAGGATGATCTCATATATATAGACAGTGACTCAGAAGACAGCAGTGATACAATAAAAGTTGAAGAAATTGATATGTCTGGAACTAATAGTGATGAAGAGGAGAGCAGTGATGCAATAGAGGCTGAATAAATTGATCTGCAGCATAATATCATAGTACTGGTATGTAAACATTACCTGTGGTAATCCTATATAATAAAAGGCTAATATGCAAATCAACCGAATGGCAGAACCACTGGTCGCTATGATGTTCACTGACCACCAGGGGGCAGATGCTCAATGCAGGAGCTGCCCCCAACCTGCAGGCCTTGATCGCCTGATTGGGGCCTGCCAGTCAACCTCTTGGTCCCTTCCCCCAGCAGGCAGGTGCCAATCACCCAATGGGGAATGGGGAGCCAGGAGTGGGTGGCCCCAGATGTGGGCAGTGCCAGGCCAAGGCCCCTGCCCACTAGTCGCCCCACACACAGAGGGTGACCTGCACTGGGGGGGCAGGGTTGGCGAGTGGATGGGAACGGCCAGCCTCTTGGTCCCTCCCCACCGGCCAGCAGGCTCCGATTGCCTGATGGCAAACAGGAAAACTGGGGCGGGGGCGGGGGGGGCGGTGACGGCAGAGGGTGGGGCCAGCTGCCAGCAGCCAGGGAAGATGGCCTGATCACAGGCCAGGCCTAGGGACTGTACCTGTGAATGAATTTCGTGCACTGGGCCTCTAGTTACTAAATAAAAATGTGTTTAAAATATTGATTTCTTAATTTTGGGTTGGAAAAGTGGGGGACATCTTATACATGGGGGTGTCTTACACACAGGAAAAATATGGTACAGCCTGAGATGGCCTCGCCAGCACCCAGAGGGTAGGCGCCTTCACCAAGGACCCTCAGACGTGGATTAGAGAAGCTGGAACTCAGAGGTTTGGGGTTTGCTTGAGGTCACTTGGGGGAACTGGCCGTAAGCCTCTGGGAAGTCTCACTCACTCAGAGCACTCTCCAAGGACTGAGCACCCACTGTGGCCAAGGATGAGCTGGGCTGGCTTCTGGCCGCTGCTCGGGGGGGTACCGGTGGGCTGGCTTTTGGGTACTCGCAGATCTGCACCACACAGCACAGCAGCCCAGGCCCCTCTCCTTGCCAGCCCAGGTCTGGCGGAGCCAGCTGCCCTGCACATACCTGGAGTCTCACCATGGAGATTTGCTGAGGCATCGGAGAAGTCCTTAACAGTGCCTGTCACCTTGCATGTAGAAGAGGTTCAATGTAGAGAGAATATGCCTTCTCTCTCTGTAACTTGCCCAAGTTCATAACACGTTTGGTTCCTGGCAGTGAGCAGTGCTGAGCACCTGCAGAGTTGTCCCGGGGACAGGAAGAGCATCTGTGCTCGGGGCCAGGCCGGGCCTCAGTACCTGCTGCCCCCCATGAGGGCTGCCGGCTGCCCCACACACAGCACAGGCCTGGAAGGAGTTGAAACACCTTCCTTCCGGTTTCCTCCAGCCCATGAGCTCCGTGAGGGTGCTCATTTCTTTCAAATCCCCACCCAATACGCAGCCCTGGAGGCACCCAGTTTCATCCACCCGTGCTGAGTAGAGCGGGGGAGTGGGGAGAGGGCTGGACTCCAGTAACGCTCAGGTCTGGCTTTCTGGTCCTGGAGACACAAACATGAGTAATAACAGGGTGCGCTGTGAAAACAGCGGGGGAGCCTGGGTCTGGGTAGAGGAGGGTGCTCTGTCTTCCGTCCATTTAGGAGCTTTAGGGCCCTGGTCACACCTGATTACATGGGGTGGCCTCCCCAACCCTAGGCACCACAGGCCACCTGTGTCAGAGCCAGTCCGGGTGAAGCTGCCCAGGAGGGTGGCCGAGGGCAGAGGCCCCCCACCTTTAGCCTCCTGCCCTGCGAGTGGGGAGCTCTCAGCCTGCTCCCCATCCTCCTCTTTGGGTAACTTGGGATACCACCTCCTACCTTCCAGGGCTCTGTTAGTGCCCTAGGGCTGCCTAGCGAGTGCCACAGACGGGGTGGCCTGAAACACCCGAAATTTGTCGCCTCCCATTCTGGGGACCAGGAGCCAGACAGCACGGTGTGGGCAGGGCCTCCCCTGAAGGCTCTGGGAGGTCCTTCGTTTCTCCCAGCTCCTGGTCCCTGGGTCCCTGGGCGTCCCTGGGTCCCTGGCTTAACTGCAGCAGCGCCCTCCACCCTCCGCCCCAGCTCTCCGCTGCCTGCGCTGTCTGCACGTGGCCTCGCTCTGGCTGTCTCTCCCCTTTGTGTAAGGACACCAGTCATATTGGATTAGGGGCCACCTCATCTGAACTAATGTCTGCAAGGATCCCATTTCCAAATAAGGATCTGGGGGTTCGGGCGTCAGCACAGCTGGGCCCATCGCCAGCGTTGAGAGGCCTGAGCCTGAAGGCCACCGCTCAGTCCCGGGCCGCGGGACCGGGCAGGCCCCGGGTGCCCCCTGTTAAGAAGGGGTGGGCCCGGGTGGGTAACTCACTCAAGGCAACTTGATTTTCCCCAGAATAGACCCGGGTCCCCTGAGTGGGGAACTGGGGCCCGACCCCTTTGAAGTGCAAATGCCGGCCCCGCGCAGCTCTCCCTGAATAATCTGGCCTGGCATCTGCCGCCGCCGGGAAGTGCGCCCGCCAGCTGCTCCCGCTCTCCGCGCCCGCGGCCGTCAGGTGGCAGGGGGATCAGGCCCCTGGAGTCCCCAGGCCCCGCAATCAGCACTTAGTGGAGGAGGATTAAGGGAATGAGCGTGCACCGTGCGGCGCAGCTGCGCCTGCCCCCACGCCCCCCATTCGCTGGCTACCTGCTGTCCTGCAGGCTGGGCGATGACGGAGGGGGCGGGCACAGAGGCCCTTTGTTTAGCCGGCAGCCCTGGGGGCATGGGGCTTGGTCACACTGGGTGATAAGATGGTATCCGTGGTTTAATAAGAATCAGTGATGAACTGGGTGAGGAGGAGGAAGAGGGGCCTCTGTGGCAGAGGGTCCCAGCTTGGCTGCTCCATAACCCGGCTTCCCTCAAACCCAGGGCCGGGCCAGCACCCAGCACCGGGTGTTCTGCTCCAGAAGCCAGCGTGGCTGGCGACTCAGGATGTGGGGCTGCGGGTTCTCAGCCTCTGGGGTGGAGCTGGCTAACGGAGCCTCCCTTTTCTTGTCTGCAAAGTGGGAACCAGGATGCCTACTCCTCAGTCACCAGAGCAGCAGGAGAAAGCGAAGGTTAAGCGCCATCAGCCCCGACCCCAGGTGGGCCAGGGGAGGATGAGGAACACAGCAGTGTCCTCTCAGGTGAGCCTTGATGCTGACCTGAGCCCCTGCGGAGAACCCACTGTTCCTTCTTCCTCCCTCCAGCCCATGTACCTGCTCCTCCTCGGCCCCGGTCACTTCAGCCCTGCACAGGTCACTTCCTGCTTCAGGGCCCCATGAGGACCGGTCTGGGCTGAGGTTAACAGACCCCGGTCCTCACTCACCTCCCACCTGAGGGTCCACAGGCATCAGCTGGAACGCAGGGCCCACCCAACACGATCCGATCCTTCAGTGGCCGAGCGGGGGCGGGGGCGGTGGCGGCTGAGCTGAGGCTCTAAGGACCCTCTTGGGCAGGCACTGCTGCTGCCTGGAAGTGGGGCCAAGGCTCCTCCCCCTCCCCGAGCCTCTCTCTGGGGAAGGGCACCCCCTCTTAGAGGGGACAGGGCAGTGCCACCGAGACTGGGCCTGTGGGGTAAAGGAGCTGACGCCTGCCTGTGCCTTCCTGGGCCCCACAGCGGCCGTAGTCCTGACCCACAGCAGACGGAAGGGAAGGTATGGGAATTGGGTCTGCATCTTGTTCTGTGGCCGCCGTAACTAAGTTCCACTGGCCGAGTGTCTTAAACAACAGAAATGTGTTGCCTCATAATTGTGGGGGTCCAAAAACTGAGATGTCAAATCCGGCCCCAAATCAAGGTATGGGCAAGGTTGGTTCCCTCTGAGGGGTCGGGGAGAACCAGGTCTCTCCAAGCCTCCGGGGCTCGGCTGCGCCCTCCTCGGCCTGTCACTGCCCCAATCATCTCCCATGGCACTCTCCCGGGGGTCTCCACCTTCACGCAGTCCCTTTAAGGGACACCAATCCTATTGGATGGGACACTAGTCATATAGGGCCCTACTCCAGTATGACCTCATCTTAATCTCACTAATTATATCTGTAACAACCCTCTTTCCAAACACGGTCACATCCTGAGGTCCTGGGGACTAGAACTTCAGTATAGGAGTTTGGGGGTACACTGTCCCGTAACAGGACTTGAGGGTAGGAGATTTTGAGCAAAGAAGGAGCACCCCCTTGTAGGTGAGAGCTGGAGGGGTGACACATGTAGGACATGGCCGAGAAACCAGTGGACCTGGGCGCCAGGACCTCGAGGCAGGAGGAGGCTGCTGTTGCAGAATGACCACTGCGGCGACCTGTCTGCCTGTCACCCGGGACACAGGCCAGGCCAGCCCGTCCCGGCTCTTCCACCTGGTGACGGGGCGTCTGCCGTGAGTGGCTCAGCACGCGGCTGGGCGCTGCCTCGGGGGTTTTGGTCCTGGCGGCCATTACCCTCCATTCCTCCACCTCCGCGTCTGCCAAACAGGCACCCAGTTGTGCCCGCATCTAGTGTTGTTTCCGTAATTAAATCAGGGGGTTCTGTGTTTCCGTCTCAGCCTGGCGCGTAGTGAATCCCGGCCATTGGTGCGCAGCGGGGAGCGATGTCCTGAAGAGGACACAGGCCTCTTTGGGTGTAGATGTGCTGGGGCCACAGAGAGAGCCGCGGGGTGTGGGGGGGGGGGCAATGGAGAAAGGAGGCGCTCGGACGACTCCCACTCGGGCTTCTGACAGGACTTGAGAAGGAGGGCCCCTCGTCCCGGGCTGGCTGGCACACAGGGGCTCAAGTGCCATCTGCTCTTAGGAACACCCTCCTCTCCCATGCAGTCCACTGACACCTTGTGGCGAATAGTGGAAGCACAGCGAGAATCCTAGGCTTTAAGTTTGATTTTGTTTGTGACAGGGTTCAAAGCACTGCCACCTGCAGACAGACACACAGAGGGCCCTGCTAAGGCATATGGCCGGGCGCTGAACGACCAACAGGGATCCCCGAATGATGAGGTGCTCACGCCATGGTTTGTGATGGCCTTGCTGTTGGGGGTGCCTCTCCTCTCCTTACAGAGGGCCAGGCTGACCCTGCCCGCAGAGCAGGCCCCAGAACAGTCCGTCCTCTGTGTGTGTGTGCAGTCTGACTGAGAAAGTGAGTCTGTGAACTGAGGAGGAGCAGAGGGGATAGAAAATAGCTTGAGAAGGCCACATCTGACCCTTTCCAGAAATCCATGAACCAATTAGTCTTCCCTGGAGATGCATGATGTCAGTCACCCATCTAGGAATTAAGATCCTGGCCCTTGCCTGGCCGAGGTGGCGCAGTGATTGAGCACTGACCTATGAACCAAGAGATATAGAAAATAGCTTGAGAAGGCCACATCTGACCCTTTCCAGAAATCCATGAACCAATTAGTCTTCCCTGGAGATGCATGATGTCAGTCACCCTTCTAGGAATTAAGATCCAGGCCCTTGCCTGGCCAAGGTGGCGCATGACCTATGAACCAAGAGATCACTGGTTCGATTCTAAAAACAAACAAAGATCCTCTTCGACAGCATAGATGGTCCGTGAAATCAGTTATACAGAGACAGGCAAATGCTGTGTGGTCTGACTGATGTGAATCTAAAACTACTGAACTCACAGAAATAGATCAGATTGATGGCTGCCAGAGGCAGGGGTCGGGGTGAGAGAACTGGGTGAAGCAGGTCAAAAGGTACAAACTTCCACTCCAGCTGACATGGCTCAGTGGATAGAGCGCGGGCTCATAGACTAAAGGGTCCCAGGTTTGATTCCAGTCAAAGGCATGTACTTGGTTGCAGGCTCAATCCCCAGCACTGGTTGGGGCACATGTGTGAGGCAACCAATTGATGTGTCTCTCTCACATCAATGTTGCTCTCTCTCTGTCTCTCCCTCTCCCTTCCATTCTCTCTAAAAATCAATGGAAAAATATCCTCGGGTCAGGATTAACAAAAAATTTTAAAAAGGTACAAACTTCCAATTAAGTCCTGGGGATGTCATGTTCAACATGGTGACAATAATTAACAATGCCGTGTTGTATATTTGAAAGTTACTTAGAGAGTAGATCTCAAAAGCTCTCTTCACAAGAAAAAAAATCATAACGGTGAGGTGATGAATGCTAATTAATCCTATTATGGCAATCATTTTGTAATGTATGCATATATCAAATCGTTATGCTGTACACCTTAAGCTTATACAATGTTATATGCCAACTAGAGGCCCGGTGCACAAATTCATGCACAGGTGGGGTCCCTCAGCCTGGCCAGCGATTGGGGCAAATCGGGGCCCTCTCGCCCAGTCCCGATCAGGCCAATGGGGGCCAGCTGGCCGGGGAGAGACTGCAGGAGGTTGGCCAGCCAGCCAGGGAGGAATTATGGGAGGGCTCCAGGGTGTATCTGGCCCGCTTGCCTAGTCCCGATTGGCTGGACCCTAGCAGCAAGCTAACCTACTGGTCGGAGCATCTGCCCCCTGGTGGTCAGTATGCATCATAGCAGTTGAACAGTCAGTCGGACACTTAGCATATTACGCTTTTATTATATAGTTATATACATCAATTATATCTCAAACATCTGGGGGAGGAAAAAAGCCCTTGGTTGCCTAAGCAAGATAGTAAGAAAGAAGTCCCACCATACTCCCGAGAGGGAGACTGAGCACAAGCATGCACACTACCCAGGGCGAACCTGGGATCCTGGAATTTAGAAATCACATGGTCTCCCTCTTTTCCCACCCAACTGGGACCCTGAAATAAAGAAACCTATCTTTGCAAAATACAGGCTCAGGATTTCCAAAACACATGCAAATGGCTAAAGGGTTAGAAATGTGGATACATTTTAATGCACTAAGGGAGCAAGGCCTTTCCCCCTCTGGTATTACCTGGGGAGGCCGTGGGAGCAGTTGGTCCCTGGAAGAGGGCGTGATGGTAGCTTCTGAGGGGCTGAAGATGTTCTAATGAGTTGGGTCTGGTCCCACAGGCGTGTCGACTTTATGAAAATCCATCAAGCTAAGCATGAATGACTTGTGCAATTTTCTATATGTTACTATAATAGAAAGGTTTTCTTGAAATTAAGGTTTTGTTTTTTATTTTATTTTATTTTTAACAAGAAAGAACACCCAGTGCTAATGAGGACACAGTGAAATGAACACTCGTACACTGATGGTGGAACCATAAGTGTCATGAGTATTTTTTAAAAGCAGTTTGCCATGTGGCTCAGTGGCTGAATATTGACCTATGAACCAGGAGGTCATGGTTCAACTCCTGGTCAGGGCACTGCCCGGGTTGAGGCTCACTCCTGCAGAAAGCAGCCAATCAATGATTCTCTCTCATCATTGATGTCTCTCTCTCTCTCTCTCTCTCTTTCTCTCTCTCTCTCTCCCTTCCTCACTGAAATCAACAAAAACATATTTTAAACAATAAATAAATAAAAGCAGCTTGCCAATATAAGTCAAGAGTGTTGGGAGTGAGTGTTCATGTTCTCCATCTATACTTTTGGGAATCTCTTAAGTATCTCGGAATACAGAAAAATATATGTCAACAATACGTATCTTCACAGCAGAAGTGAAAAGTTGAACATGCCCTAAATGTTAAACAATAGAGGAAATACGGTATATTTATAAAGTACTGTATAGTTACTAAGTTGTTTGAATGCTTAAGTGCAGCTTCCCATTCAATTAAGTAAAAAGGCAGGGTGCAAAATTTATGTATCTTTAGTTTCAACTGTATCAAAGTACTTAGTCTCATAATAAATAAATGTCTAGTGTTTTTTTAAAAAGGCATTAAGTACTAGTGTACCTTTAAAAGCACAGCTAATAAGAGTTCTATAAGTCAGTCATTGCCCAAGCAAACCAAATTCTTCAGCATTAAGAAACCTACCCTCACACACCGCTGGTGGGAATGAAAAAGGATGCGTCTGCTTTGCTAGCTTGGTGGTTCCTCAAAAGGTTAACCATAGAGTTACCATGTGTCCCAGCAATTCCACTACTAGATATATACTCAGGAGAAGTGAAACATAACAACTTGTACATAAATGCTCATAGAAGTATTATTCGCAATAGCCCCAAAGCGAAAACAACCCAAATGTCCATCAACCAAATTAAAGGATAAACTAAATGTAGTATAGCCAAACACTGGAATATTATTACTCAGTGGTAAGAAGACATGAAACATGATACATGCTTTGACATGGACGAGCCTTGAAAACGCTAGGCTAAATAAAAGCAGCAGTCATGCCCTGGCTGGTTTGGCTAAGTGGTTAGAGTGCCGGCCCTGGGACCAAAATGTTGTGGGTTCAATTCCCAGTCAAGGGCATGTAGCTTCAATTCCCAGCCCCGGTCAGGAGGCAACCAATCACAACCAATTGATGTCTCTCACATCAATGTTTCTCTCTCTCTCTCTCTCTCTCTCTCTCTCTCCTTGCTCCCTCCCTTCCACTCTCTCGTAAAAAAAAAAATCAATGGAAAAAATATCCTCAGGTGCGGGTTAACAAAACAACAAAAAAGAAGCAGTCACAAAGACAGAGGACCATCCTATCTAATAAAAGAGAAACATGGTAATTGGCGTATGACCGTTACCCTTCCCATTGGCTAATCAGGGTGATATGCAAATTAACTGCCAACCAAGATGGCGGCCGACAGCCAGGCAGCTTGAAACTAACATGAGGCTTGCTTGCTTCAGTGACGGAGGACTCCAACGTCCCCTGCCTGCCACTGCAGGCCTCTGAGCTGCAACTCTAAGCAACTATGTAACAAATATAGAAGCTAAACAAAACCCCAGAAACCTGCTTTAGTCCAGCCAGGCTTCAGCCAGCAGGATCGCAACATTGTATGCAAAGGTCAGAAATCTACTTTCAGCAGCAGAGGCCTAAGAGCTAGAGCCAACCCTCAAAGCTAAAGCTGGCCCAGAATAAAAAAAAAGAGGAGCAGTTGGGAGCTCCAGTCACTCCCAGTCTGAAAACAGCCCTCAGCCCCTCACCCAGACTGGCCAGGCACCCCAGTGGGGACCCCCACCCTGATCCAGGACACCCTTCAGAGCAAACCAGCCGGCCCCCACCCGTGCACTAGGCCTCTA
>NW_006383009.1:2635091-2648488 GCF_000327345.1 Myotis davidii
GGGGCAGATGCTCCAACCAGTAGGTTAGCTTGCTGCTGGGGGGGTCCAGCTGATCAGGGCTGGACTAGAAGGGCCAGACATGCCCTGGAGCCCTCCTGCAGTCCCTCCCAGCTGGCCAACCTCCCATGTCTCTCCCCAGTCCCGATCATGCACCTGTGGGGTCCCTCAGCCTGGCCTACGCCCTCTCACAATCCAGGACCTCCCGAGGATGTCAGAGAGCTGGTTTTGACCCAATCCCACAGGCCAGGCTGAGGGACCCCACTGGTGCACCAGGGCTCTGGTATATTATAATTCCATTTATATGAAATGTTCAGAATTGGCAAATCCATAGGGACAGATAGGCTAGTGGTTTCCTAGGACTGATAGGGTTGGGGGAAATTGGGGTACAGGATTTTGGCAGGGGGGAAGGAATATCAAAATGTTATAAAACTGTGGTGATTGCACAACTGTGACTATACAAAAACGTTAAATAGCACATTTTAAATGGATGACTTGTATGGTAGGTGAGTTATTCTATATAATAAAGAGGTGATATGCAAATTGACCCATCACACCCTTGCACAAAGATGGCTGCCACAAGATGGCCGGCAGGGGAGGACAGTTGGGGGCCTGAGGGGAGGACAGTTGGGGGACAGTTAGGGGCGACCAGGCCTGCAGAGGAGGGCATCGGGCCGGCAGGGGAAGGAGTTGAGGGCAATCCAGCTGGCAGGGGAGGGCAGTTGGGAGCGATCAGGCTGTCAGGGGAGCAGTTAGTTGTCGATCAGGCTGGCAGGGGCGTGGTTAGGGTTGATCAGGCAGGCAGGCAGGCAGGCAAGCAGTTGGGAGCCAGCAGTCCCAGATTGTGAGAAATGTCCAACTGCCGATTGTGGGATCGGGCCTAAACCGGCAGTCAGACATCCCCTCAAGGGGTCCCAGATTGGAGAAGGTGCAGGCTGCGCTGAGGGACATCTCTGCCCTCCCCCCACCCCCAGTGCATGAATTTTGTGCACCGGGCCTCTAGTATCTCAATAAAGCTGCTAGTGAGAACAAAACCCACACGGTAGTAGCCATGTTCCTGCATGATCTGCACTGGCCCAGGGCACCTTGGGGCTTCAGGTCCTGACCTGTCAAAGCAGACTTTCCTGTAAACTGTGGCATGGTGCCTGAGCCTGCGATGCAATTTCTTCAGGCCAGCCTTTGTTGGCTTAAAACATCTTTACACTCATGACTGTAGCTTTCAGAATCCTTGGCAAACACACAAGTAACTGCCTGGTATTTTCACAAGTTGTCAAAGCATTTAGGGCTCTACTTCCTGAGCTGGCCCAGAAATAAGCACACGTGTTTCAGCCTTTACCCTGCCCCTCCCTTCCAGTGAGGGCGAGGGGAGGCCTCTAGCTTGGCTCACACATCAGCCTGGTCTCCTTCTCACACTTCCTCAGGGCTCAGCCTCCCCATTCCAGTCCTGAGGTCTCATGATGGGAAGGGGAGGAAGAGCAGAAAAAAGCATAATGAAAAATGGGATTCCTCCACCCTCGCGAAGGCTTTGAGCCAAGCAGCTGAGATGAGAGTAGTGGACTGATGAGACGATAGGGTCTTTAGATTTCTTCCAGGGGACCATGGTGCCCTTCATTGCAGTTTAAGAAATCCAAACAAAAGAACTTTATTTTGAAATTACTTTTATTACACGAGCTGTGTTAACTCTGACACCACTCAGATTGAACCACATAGCCCACGGTTTTCTAGTGTATGCACTAAGAGTTTATAGCTTACACATCTCTCTTCTTGACATGACTCCCGTTAACGTCTCTACATGGTCTACGGGAGAAAGAAGCCATAATTGCTTTGGGCTTGGCTTTATAAGATAGGTGGGCAAAGCCATGACTGTTAAGGGATTCTATACAACAAAATGTTGTTTCCTCTGAGTGGTAGGGTTATGGAATCCTTATTTTTTTGTGCTTATCTGTACTTTCTGAGTCTTATCAGAACAATGAGTATCTATTAAGTAAACCATTAGTGAAACTTCCCTGGTGCTAGGTTACACATGAGCGCTACTGAACAGTAGGTCCCGGGGGAAGTACAACAGAACCAGAGAACAGGACGTCTCAGTGCAGAGCAGAGGTTCCCAGTACCCAAGCTGGACTCAGAGGCCTGGCCTCCAAGAAAGTCGGTCCTGAAGACCATGTTCAAGGTTTTCATGACCTCAGTTCCAGAGAACTTGATTCTAAGAACAAAAATGTAAAGATGCCTGCTCTACAAGGATGGATCTGGGTCTTAATCCTATCCACTTATTGAAGGGGTGAATCATTTCATCAATGAGGGATGGTTGGGGGAACTAGGAATAATTAGACGGAAGTCTTAGAAAAGCTGGCAATTATCATCGATGCAGTGGAGGGTTATTGCCTGGAAGAGCCCTGGGAAACAGGCCAAGGACAGCACTGCGTGGCGTCACAGAGGCAAGATTTACCTCTGGTGAACATTCCGAGCACCAAAGGCCCATCCCTGGAGTGGACGCCTCCTGAGGCAGCTCCACATGCACTGGAAGCTGGGCATCACCGTTTCAAATCTTAAAAGGGCTTTTAGTTATCAGGAGTTTGACCAAAGGATCTGCTTGATCCTTCTATCCCAGATCTCCTGATTCCACGGGGCTCTTCGCACCAGTTTTTGCTTGCTTTGGTGTATTTTTATTAGAGCATGTTCCCTTATAGATCCCAAGCTAATGTAGCTCAAAAAGACAGAACAAAACCCCGCCACTGTTTGATTCCGTGAACTGTGACCTCCCTGCTGCTGCCGCCAGTGAAAATTGCCTATCACCATTACTGCGCTATGTACAGCCTATGCAAGGCTGCCCAGGAGCTGCTGCCCCCTCGTGGAAATGAAGAATACAACTGCTTAGAAAGCAATCAAGATCCTTTCTGAGGCTATTGTCTACATGCAACCCTATCTTTCCTTCCCCCCACATCTTCACTTTTTAGTGGGATCTCTGCAATTCTTGACCCTAGCCCACCAGGGTCTTTTGTTTACATTCACAACATCATTATGTCCCATAAAAGACTGGACTTTTACCCACAACATAAAAGTCTGGTTTCCATAGTGGTTGGAATTTGCGCCTGCCTGTTTCGAGTCACGGAGTAAACTTGGATATTAACACAATATTATAGAAAGAGCACTAGACCAGGCTTAAAGGCCTAGGTTCCAGCTCATGTTCTGCCATTCCTTATGTCACTTTGAACAAGTCACAAATTTCTTACATTTATGCAAAGCTCTGGAGTTTGGAGATGAGATCCTTCAGGAAAAGTGGTCCGTCCTATGTGTAGTACTTGCAGCGGCCATTCACAGCCAAGGCCTGTGTTCTAGCCTCGCCTAGGGACCCTCACTCACCCACAGAGGAGTCTGGCCAGGCCCATATCTTACTTATCTGTGCCTTCCACCTCAGGGACTGCCACAGGCAGAGGTTTTTCTTTTCTCTTAAAAAGGAACTGTGTGGGGCTGATCAGGGAGGGAACAACAATTCCTAGGTTGCTCAGGTGCCTGAAAACATTTACCAAGTTTCCCAGACAGGTCTTGCCATTCTTGCTGACAATATAAAGCCCTGTGACTTAGATGAGTCACTGGCAGAGATGTCTCAGTTTCTCAATATCGGTCACCAGCTCACTGTTGCCACAGCAGGGTTTCATATGAGGAGGGGGCAGCTGAGGACACCACATGGTTTGAGTGCTAGGCAGGTCCACGTTCAACACCAAACTGGAAAATGGTTTGGAATGAAGTCACGGTAGCTGAGTGAGGAACATGACTTTCATTTTCTGTGTTATGAATTTTCAAGACACTTTAATGAAGAGTCAAGGAAACAGAGGATAAAGATTAACTTCTTTCTCAAAGTTGCTGTCTCCAGAATCATTTATGGTTCCAAAATATTACAGGATTATTTGTTCTAGTTCTGTGAAAAATGCCATTGGTATTTTGATAGGGATTGCTTTGAACTTACACGTTACTTTGGGTAGTACAGACATTTTTACATTAATTCTTCCTATCCGTGAGCACGGTAATATGCTTCCATTTACTTTTATCTTCAATTTCTCCCTCGAATGTATTATAATTTTCCGAGTACAGGTCTTTTACCTCCTTGGTTAAATGTATTCCTAGGTATTTTATTGTTTTTGATGCAGTTATAAATGGAACTTTTAATTTATCTGATAGATCGTTATTGGCATATAAAAATGCGCTGATTTCTGAATATTTATTTTGTATTCTGCTACTTTACTGAATTCATTATCAGTTCTAGTAGTTTTTTTGGTGGAATCTTTAGAGTTCTCTATATATAGCATCATATAACTTTCATATTTAACACCCATTTCTTTGTACTTAGGTTTCCCACAAAACATAATTCTCCTTCAGGAACTGGCTTGCTAAGTTTTTGTTGTCTCTAAATGGTATTTTCAGTTTAGTGTGGGGAACTATTCTCTGTTGGCCCCTAATACTAGATTAAGCTCACTTTCCCTTATCAGTATAATGGAAAATTCCAAAAGCAGACACTGTTTTGTTGACCTCAGACACCTTATACTGTCCACACTTGCTAAAAATGAAACATCCTAGTGAGGCATTTACTACATTAGTCTTAAAACATTTTTTTTATTTACAGGGAATCTCACAAACTGAAGTGACAGTCAACTGCCAACAATACATGGTTCATGAGTCATGCTGTTAGCCAGAACTTTGAAGATATTTTTTCTCCTCCCAAATACTTTAAGCCAACTGAAATTTTTTTAAAATATTTGATCACAGTGAGGATTCATATCTATATACATATAAAAGCCTAAGCAACCAAATGACCAGTCCACCGGTTGCTATGACATGCACTGACCACCAGGGGGCAGATGCTCAACACAGGAGCTGCCCTCTGGTGGTCAGTGTGTTCCCACAGCCAACCTCCCGCTGTCCCTCTCCTGGACCAGCCGCCCGCCTGCCCGCCCCACCAACCCTCTGGCCCGATCACCCGCCAGACTGAGGGACCCCATCGGGCCTCTAGTTAAAGCATAATTTAATGGGTCCTTTAATTAGCTTTAATCACTGATTATAAAAAGGTACACTAAGAAAGTGTTTTCACTAAAACATAACCAATTATTTAGTACACTACTTAACCAACTAATCCTAAATACTATGTAAGAGTAATAAGTCAATCTGCCTAATAAAGGTTTGTTAATAGTAGCAGCCTATTCTGAGCACCTACCATGGACCAGATGCTGTTCTGGTGTTCCACAGACAAAAGCTCTAGTCCTTGGAAAAACCCTATAAGGAACATAGGCAGACAGACTCAAACTTGTCAAATTACTAAGCAAGGCCATGCAGTTAGTGGCAGCCCCAGGATTAGAACACGGCCTGGCCAATTTTGGCCATGACCAAGCCCTTTCCTCTCCGTCTCCTACAACTGCCTTGCTGAAGATGAGAAACAGGATGTCCCCATGATGCCACACCCTGGTGCTGCAACCAGCGTGTTTTCTTGATATACTGGACATCTACTTAAAATTTTATTTGAAGCATGCTTTGACTTGTTTAAATATGTATTTCATTTTCTATTTATCACCCACTTTCATTTATGGCAGATGGGTTCTAGAGGTCCTGAAAATGTCTGAAACAACTCCAAGGAACACCTGTAGCAACTCTCAGCATTAGATCAAACTACAGCATGTTGGAAGAGATATTACTGAAAAGAGCTTGACCAGGGCAGCCTGAGAAACAGAGAGTACAAAACCTGGGCCATGCTCCTTATAACTCAAGGGGTTGGGCATGATGTTCTAAACTGTGAATCAAAGAGGTGTATTATTATATATATTTGCTTATTGACACCATTTTTCTGATTTGAAGACACAAAGTCACTTTCAGTCACTTCCATTTAATTTAATATTTATTTTCATTTTATATCCAGATGTCACATTTTCTACATTAAAATATAATCATGCTGCCTCTCCCACATACATCCTCTGAGAAAAAAGTGAACTTTACACAACTTGAAAGATGGAATGCACAGAGAAGTTGCTATTGCATCCAACTAACAAAGAACACAGAGACCACACAGTGGACAAGGCGGAGTGCATAGAAGACAGCTCAGGCTCACAGCAGAGGAAAAAGCAGGAGTTAAAAGGCTAAAGCTTTTAAATGCTATCACTTGTGCCACAAGATTACCCTGAAGAGGCAGAGATAGGTCAGAAAGCAGGACCAAACAGGGGTTTTCCAAAGGCTGCTCTCTAACAGTTTAACATGTCCCTACACAGGAGAGCTTTCTCCCACACCATGTCCTCAGAGGGAGGAGCACATGAACACACAGGAGTCCCAACTCCTTTTCTAATCTATTCATTAAATAGGAACGAGCAGGTGGACAGTAAAAACCATCTGCTTAGAACAGCAGCACAGACCTAGTGGTACACCACAATCCAAACACAAATGCTCAGGAGAGAGCTCAGGCTCTTCTAAGCAGAGGCTTCTTGTAGTCCTGATCCTGCCCAATTTGGAGATCAAAGCATCATAGCTTCAGATAGTGATACTCTCAAGAGGTGGAGAAGGAAGGTCTGAGAGACTCAGATAATGAGGACATTATTAGGCAACTATCCCACTATTTACAAATACACATGAGTAAGAAAACTTCGCCTCCATCCCTGCAGCTACTTTAAACAAAGCATTGAAGATCCAAGTTTTCTGAGCAGGGAATATTTTAAAGTCTGTTAGCAGTTTAAGACATTGCAACACTGGCACAATATGTCACCTATTCTTTGTTTTTAATTACAGGGTAACACGGTAAACTCCAACACAAAAGTGGGGATGGGCAAGTGCGAAAGGAATCAATAAACGGAACCAGTATTACACAAGGGTACTGAGCCAATGATGAGACGGCAGCTAGTGCTTTGCGGAGTCCCGAGGGTAGAACTCGCTCAGGGTGCTCTGAGGGATTCTCTTCAGCATTTCTTTGGGGAAAATCCGGAGCAGCTGCCAGCCAATGTCCAAAGTCTCATAGACAGTGCGGTTTTCATAAGGACCTTATAAAAAATTGAGATTGGATGAATAAAGGCAAACTACTTCCAACTTACCAGGTTATTCAGGATGTATTCTGTTATATGACCAGCACTGGAAGCATGAAGTATAAAAAAGAAGAGACACAGAGCAGTTAGGTCTCCCCAGACTGGATGGGACTGAATGTGGAAATGAGGCCACAGACAATAAGCACCATCTTGAATCAGAGGAAAGAGGCTCAAGGGCTAGAGACAGCAGGCAGGCAGTCTAGTGTGTGTGTGGAGGGGAGAAGGGGAGGGCAGAGAAGGGGAATTTTCTTGACAATTGGGTGGGGACCTAAATACTTTGGACAATGGAAACCAAACTCAGTGTTGTGTCCAGAGGAGTGAGAAAAAGTTTCCCAGGAACAGAGGCTGAATTTGACAGATACTTAGAAAGGCCAATTGAGTACTTGAATAGGTCAATGGTTTTCAAAATTGTTGTTGATACTCTTTTTAATAGCAGAAATCAACCTTATGCAAATAAATCTCATTTCGTAACTAAGAAACCAGAGTGGCTGAAGTTCTGGATTCTTTACTCTACCAGAAGAACTTCATCTCTAATTTTTAAGGTATTAAGGTATCCATTAAAAAACTCATATATTTTGGAGATTTTAATGTCAATAAAAAACTTAACACATAAATAAAAAAGTGTACAAATCCTAGTGCATAGCTTTATGCGTTATTCCAAAATGAACACATCTGTTCTAAGTACCACTGAGGTCAGGAAGAGTATTAGCAGCGTTAGCAGGACTGGCAGGAGAAACCAAGCCAAGCAGCTTGAAAACCCTCCACTACATAGGCTATGAAATGAAAACCATTCTGAACTTTTTAGTAGAGGGACAATCAGTAAAATTTACTCTGGCAATAGTATAGAAGGGATCAGGGAAATGGAAAAAGCTGGCATTTTGCAACCAGGAACGATGAAACCAAAGGTGTGGACTAGGTCTTAAGACTCAAAGTGTGGTCCCACTCAAAGAGTGGTCAGAGGTCAGTAGTTTCGACATCACCCAGGACAATGCCCAATTACTGAGTCTGAGTAACCAGGACAATAGTCATGCCGAGGCAGACAGAAACTGAACAGGGAATGGCTAGGCAGGTGGTCAGTTGGGTAAAAACTTTGGTTCTAGCCGAAACCGGTTTGGCTCAGTGGATAGAGCGTCGGCCTGCGGACTGAGGGGTCCCAGGTTCGATTCCGGTCAAGGGCATGTACCTGGGTTGCGGGCACATCTCCAGTGGGAGATGTGCAGGAGGCGGCTGATCGATGTTTCTCTCTCATCGATGTTTCTAACTCTCTATCTCTCTCCCTTCCTCTCTGTGAAAAATCAATAAAATATATTTAAAAAAAAACAAAAAAAAACTTTGGTTCTAACCAGGCTGAGCCTCAGGGGTGGTGGCATAAGTAAGGTGTCCCAGGTGAAGATGTGCGATTAGGGCTTCAGAAAGGGGGTAAGGATCATACATAGCAATTCCGTCAATGCATAGGGAACAAGCCAAAGCTTTGCAGGGGAGGAGGAAGAAGGGAGGGAAGCACAGGCAACGACGCCTCTGGGAATATAAACAATTAAGAAGCAGAAAGATATATCAAAAAAAGGAGATGAAAACAGATGGGTCAGAGAAGTCCCAAACCCCCAAAGCTAGCGAAGATGGCTGCAGAGAGGGTAGGAGGAAGGAGGTGTGTAATAGAAGCCAGTTGTAAGGAAGGGAGAAAATAAAGGGGGAGCTAAATAACTGGATAATAGAGTGGAAGGCAGAGGGGAAGGACCCAAAGCACTAAGTACAAAGACACAACAGAGTTGAAAGACCCTCTTCTCTAATCAGAAGAAAAATTATGTAGATCCCAATGTAAAATCTCTCAAACTGGGAAAGGGGTCTTCAAAACTATCCATGAGGCTGTTGGTATTTGTGAGAAAAGAGGCCTCTCACCCTGAGCGATGAAGTTCCTCTCAAACTTCTGCAGGAACTCCAGGTACAGAAGGTCATCCGAGGTAAGGGCTTCCTCTCCCACCACGGCTTTCATGGCTTGTACGTCCTTACCAATAGCATAGCACGCATACTACAGAGAGAAGGTTCACACGCAGACATAAGATTGTATAAATGTTAATGATAATCTGGACTGTGTAAGTGTATTGCTTTAGCTGTCTTCGTAAGAGAACACAGAAGGAATTTCACGTTACTTACAAACACAATTCACATAAATAAAACCCATGAAAGTATCAGAGGACCTTATTAGAAAGCGGTCTCACCCGGACAGGAACCTTCAGGCATGCAATAGACACTGCTACAAAAATACACTTCCTCGATGTCTCAATGAGCTTACACTTTATAGAATATTTGAAAATCAGAACTCATACCATGGAGTAATCCATCTTGAAGTTCTACTCAAGAAAAACATCTGTGCTATGAGGTGTACCATTTCTACTTTAGGAAAGTTAAAGAATCCTTTCAGGAATACTCCATAATTATTATTATGATTACTAATAAAAATTTAAAACCGCCTTATGGCTTAGTTTTTTATTTAGAAGCTACTTTGTATAGCACTAGAAAGTGTTTCAAGCATATGATTTTTAATCTTCGTTACCAGCATCCATCCTTATGAAAAAGAGACTGCTTGGTTCTAATGAATGTTTTTATATTACATATGAAGCCTATACTAAAATTCTATATGGATGGGGAAAAGAAAAGTGATATGGGATAAAGACAGGAGGTATAAGACAGCAGAAAGAATAGATTAAGAAAGGCATTTACTTCTTTAAGCGCCATCATTAAGAAGATATACATACCAGCTGGTTAGACACATCAGCATGATCCTTTCTGGTCATACCTTCCCCAATAGCAGACTTCATTAACCGTGATAATGAGGGCAGCACATTAATAGGCGGGTAAATCTTGGGTAGAATGGAGGGGAAAAATTAGTACAAAATTCAAGCTGTACTTGTAGTAAGTAGCATTTGGAAACTTGTTATTATCCCTTAAATTACATAAAACTGCTGCAGTTGTTTCCTAGGTGAATTTTAACATGTTTTCCTGGTATGAAACTCTTTATGGCATAATATTTCTTTTGAGAATCAAATCCAAAAACCTATATAACAGTACAAGATTATATTGAAAAACTGACTTTTCAATATCTGCCTAAGTGGTCTTCTGAACTCTGACTCAAAATCACATACAAAATAGTAAGACTAACAATAATTCCACCTAAAAGCTGATCTAGTACAGAACCATCAAAAATTTGTTTTTGGTTATTCAGCCATAAAAATAGAATGAAATCTTGTCTTTTTGACATGGATTGATCTTGAGGGGTAATTATGCTAAGTGAAATAAGTCAAACGGAAAAGGTAAGTACCATATGATCTGACTTACATGTGGAATCTAAAAACAAACCCCGCCCCCCACTTCCCCAAGCTCATGAATACACTGAGTGGCCAGATTATTATGACCACCCCATCAGTACTTCAATAGAGAACAGACTGGTGGTTGCCTGAGGCGGGGAATCGGGGTGGGCGGACAAAATAGATGAAGGGGGTCAAAGGTACAAATCTCGTTATAAAATGAACAAGTCACAGGGATGTAATGTACAGCATAGTGAATACAGTTAATAAAACTGCACTGTAGCCCTAGCCAGTTTGGTTCAGTAGCTAGAGTATCAGCCTGAGGACCAAAGGGTCCTGGGTTTGATTCCGGTCAAGGGCAGATACCTCGGTTGCAGGCTCCTCCCTTGCCTGGGCCCTGGTTGGTCACATGCAGGAGGCAACCAATTGATGTGTTTCTCTCACATTAATATTTCTGTCTTTCTCTCTCTCTTTCACTCTAAAAATCAATGGAAAAATATCCTTGGGTGAGGATTTAAAAAAAAAACACACACACAAAAAAAACAAACAAAAAGCCTGCACTGTATTATATTTGAAAGTAGGTAGGAGAGTGGATCTTCAAAATTCTCATCAGAAGAAAAATAATTTTTAACTATGATGATGGATGGTAACTGGACTTATTTTGGTGATCATTTTGCAATATGTACATATACTGAATCATTATGTGGTATACTTAAAACTAATAAATTATAACTCAATAAAAAAAATCTGTTTTTGTATTATTAATATGATTGGTAGATTATACCATTATGGAATAGAATACCCAAAAACATTCTTTAAGACAACTGACTCCATTATAAAGCACAATAAAGAAAAAGTGGAAATTAGCCACACCAGGATATTGTAGTCAATCCTCTTAATGTCATTGATGGGTTCTTTGATTTGAAGTAAAGTGACATATAATGAAACTAGTTTTCCCATAGGCTGATTGATACAAACAAGAGTTAAGTTCCTACAGCATCTCATCAACTTTAGAACAAAATGACATTAAACAAATGCTATTCGAGAATCTGTTGTACATAGAAATGACAAGTTTACAGCCATGTCAAAATCAATTTAAGGTGTTATTTTCTAAAAAAAAAAAAAATTCCCAAGAGCAAAGTCCAAGTCACTAAAGAGTAACTGAAAAGTAGATTTGTAAGCTTTACTGCACCACTCAAATGTCAAATACCTGTCTGTTGTGTAGCTGTCTGTCCACATAGATCTGCCCCTCTGTGATATATCCAGTCAAATCAGGGATGGGGTGAGTGATATCTACAAGAAGACATCTGATGTTAGTTAAAAGTGTCATCTCATATAAACAAACCCACAGCATGTCAATCTGCAGTACCTACAGCACTGCCTAAAACTGTGCTTGCTATCTATCTATCTATCTATCTATCTATCTATCTATCTATCTATCTATCTAAAAGCATAATATGCAAATCGACCTGACAACAAAACAACTGGTTGGCTATGACACACACTGACCACCAGGGGGCAGACGCTCAACGCAGGAGCTGCCCCTAGCCTGTAGACCCTGATAGCCCAATGGGGGCCTGTTGGACAACCTTTTGGTCCCCCAACTCCCCGGCTGACAGGCTCCGATTGCCAGATGGGGAACCAGGAACTGGAGGTGGGTGGTGGGGGACACAGGAGGCGCCGGGTCCCCAATTGCCCTGCCAGTCGCCCCACACACAGCTGGGGAAGATTGGCCCTGATCGCAGGCCAGGCCTAGGGACCCTACCCGTGCACAAATTTCATGCGCCAGACCTCTAGTATAAAATAATTTTCTGTGATGATTGGAAAGTTCTGTATGTATGCTGTACTATATGATAGCCACTAGCCAAATGTAGCTATTAAGCACCAAAAATATTGTGGCTAATGTAACTGAAAAACTTTATGGTTTTCAAATTTATCTAATATCAAACTTTAAAACTTAAATAGCCAAATGTGGCTGGAGGTTACCATAATGAACAGTTTAACTTATTTGGTTGCAGCATAGTTAATTATGTGTTGGCACATGAGGTAAATTAGCTGCATTCATAAAAAATACTATTTCTCTGTCTGGCCGGCATGGCTCAGTGGTTGAGTGTTGACTTATGAACCAGGAGGTCATGGTTCAATTCCCAGTCAGGGCATATGCCCAGGTTATGGGCTCGATCCCCAGTGTGGGATGTGCAGGAGGTAGCCAATCAATGATTCTCTCTCATCATTGATGTTTCTATCTCTCTATCCCTCTCCCTTCCTGTCGGAAATCAATAAAAATATATTTTAAAAAAAGTATTACTTCTCCTAGTTATGTGATCTCTCCCTAAAATATTAAAAAAAAATATTCCATTTGAACACAAAGATCCCTTGCAGAGATTGCCAATGGGATGTATACTGAGAGACTATTCCTAGCTCATAAACTACTTGAACATGGGAAATATAGAGACCCTAGACAAGTAAAGTGACATGATGCAGGGAGCACCAAAAAGGTCACACAAGTCAAGACATTTCTAAGTCTGCTAAATTACATGAAGTAATTTGTAGCTACTTTCTTGGAACAAATAATTTTCATGAAACTTATTTGTGAATTCAGACCGCCTGGGTCCTAAGGCTCTCACTTCCCAACTCTGACAGATCACTTACCTCCCTGTGCCTCAGGTTAGAGAATCTACCTCAAAGCTGCTATGAGAATCAAATTAGTCAACATTTATAAAGCACTTAGAACAGTCCTTAATATAGTGAGTTTCACTGTTTCTGAAAATATCTTCCCCCAGAAGTGCCTTTTAAAAACAGAGAAAAGGACTAAAGGTGGAAAGTCTTTGCCCCAGGAGCCACCCTGAGCACACACGAGACAGGCATTGCACTGTGTGCTTTCACACAGAGTAAAGGAAACTAAGTTTTAATCAGCCTTTGGTGGTGATCACCTGTCTCTAAAGTCTGTGGCATTTACTATTTGTGCTTTTGACACTTAAGCCACCTTAAATTATTTGTGCACAAACATAAGAAAATACCTAATTAGACTAAAAAACTTACCATTAGG
>NW_006383009.1:2648502-2659728 GCF_000327345.1 Myotis davidii
AAAGACCATAGTGGTTTTATTAATTACTTATATTCAGACCAATGTCCTACCAATAGCAGGCACTCAATAGTATCCAGTAAATGAAAACTTAAAATTCTAATTATAAAAAAAATTATTACTTATTCGTCCACAAAAGGATAATGATAATTATGAGCAGTTTTCAAATGAAAAATTTTATTTAGGTACAAATTACTAGTTAATGTAAACCCTTGGAAGATAAACACTCTCAAAAAGGTAGATTGTCTTCTCTCTTAGAATCAAAGCCCTTACAAGCATTAAGCCTGCTATAATCCAAAAACCAAAAACTTACCATCATTAGGCATGGTGAGAATAGGGATTTGAGTAATCGAGCCATTTCTACCTTCCACTCGACCAGCACGTTCATATATTGTGGCTAAATCCGTATACATGTAACCTGGGAAACCTCGTCGACCAGGAACTTCTTCCCTGGCCGCTGAAACCTAACATAAGCCAAGGAGGAGAATATCACACAACATGGAATATGGAAAGCAAAGCTTCGTTTGTTTGAACACACTTAGAAAGTTGGAATATTATCTTTTCCATTTTAAATAGTCTCTAAGAGATCATTTAGAAAAATCTAGTAACACATTTCAAGTATTCTGCAATGAAAATGCTGACAATTGGACCAGACGTTTTTTTCACTAAAATCATGTTGCCAAATCTCCAAATAGCTTGTTAGAAGGAAATAGCTTGCAATTTTATAAACCAAAGGAAGTTAATTTTAAAACTAAGACAGTGGTCGGCAAACTCATTAATCAACAGAGCCAAATATCAACAGTACAATGACTGAAATTTCTTTTGAGAGCCAAATTTTTTAAACTTAAACTATATAGGGCCAAATTTTTTAAACTTAAACTCAAATTTCTTTTGAGAGCCAAATTTTTTAAACTTAACAACATTGTTATTAACTTAATTAGGGTACTCCTAAGGCTTAGGAAGAGCCACACTCAAGGGGCCAAAGAGCCACATGTGGCTCACGAGCCGCAGTTTGCCGACCACGGAACTAAGAGAATTGATTAGTTCACAAGATTTATTTTATGCCAAGGGTCTTGCCATATATATATGTAAGCTAAACCCAAAAAGGTCAAAAGGGAAGGAAATCTACACCAGGAGTCATCTGATGTACTTTATACTTTACATTCATTATTTAATCCTCACAACAACCCTATGAGGAAGGTAATGTTATTGTTAATGTCAATCTGTAGTTAGAACCAAAGGTCAGATAAATAATTTCCCAAAATCACAGAGCCAGGAGTCCATTCACTGCACAAAATGAGATTAATAACAAATGGTCTTTCTCTTTGAGATATGCATACTAGAATATAGGTGTACCTATTAATCTACAACCACTAAAAACCCAAAACATTAAGGCCAAGTTTAAGTGTTTCCTTCAAAAGAGTGTGCTATGGCAGCGTCACTCAAAGTATGGTCTGCAGACTAGCTCTTATCAATGTGCAATGAGAAAATAAGATAAGCATTTAGAAAACTTCAATGGCAATTTAACAGAATAATTTTATGTCTGTTGAATCTAATAAAATAAATCTGGGCTTATAAATTATGTATTTTTAAATTTCACTTTCTAATAGCTCATTTTAGAAAAGGTATTGGTTTATGATGGTTATCAGGGGAGGGGAGTCGTCCACTAAAAAACCTTGGTAGCAGAGTGAGATTTGGTGATGGATCTCAGGGAATTTTAAAAAACTTTTTACAAGCTTAAAAGAGTACCTCACTCAACATTTGAGTAACTTGCATTAGAACAAACACCCTAAATTTCTGGTGATAACACAAAAATCTTAATATTGTCCTAATTAAACACTGAGTTTTCTGAAGGAAAAGGTCCTGAGAAGGGTGCTGCCAGAATATGGACTTTATCTATTCAAATAGTAACATCATTAAGAATAAAATTCTGGAAAACGTTAAAAACTGACAGTGTGAACAGAGACAGAACTTCCTGGGAGAGTAACTGAATAAAGAGCTTGCATCATTTACCATTTACTCTCTCTTAGAATCCAGTCTTAATTCATGGAGACAGTGACAGAATGATAAATAGGCTAATAATTTAAATCTTATCATCTAATCTTTTCAATTAAAGTGACAGATATATGTTTTAAAAACATCTGAAAACCCTAGCTGGTTTGGCTCAGTGGATAGAGCATCAGCTTATGGACTGAGGGGTCCTGGGTTCGATTCAGGTCAAGGGCACATGCCTGGGTTGCGGGCTCCATCCCCAGTGGCAGGTGTGCGGGAGGCAGCCCATCAATGATTCTCTCTCATCACTGATGTTTCTCTCTCTCTCTTTCCTTCTCCCTTCCTCTCTGAAATAAAAATATATTTAAAAAAATAAAAAACATGATGAAAGAAAAATGAAAACTTGCAAAGGGACAAGATACCCCTGGAAATGAAGCCATTTTAATTTAGAAAGAAGTTACCTCTCGGAGTGCTTCAGCATAAGAGCTCATGTCTGTTAGGATAACCAATACATGTTTCTCACACTGATAGGCCAGAAATTCAGCTGTGGTTAGAGCCAAGCGAGGAGTGATAATTCGTTCAATACTGAAATGGAACATTAAGTCCTATGTCACTCAAACAAAAAGGCCAAAAACAAAAGAAAATGAGATTCTGGAAATAATAGTACAACCTCCCTCTACAAGTTTTAAATAAATTGAGGAGGGTAAAGCTATTATTACTGTAAACGTTAATGTATTTACATAATAATAATTATGTATTATTACTTTATGTATTTACTTTATGTATTTACATAATAATTAGTTCTACAAAGTTAAATCAGTTATTTTATAATTTCTCAGAACTATATAGTTCTCAAAACAGAAAGAGAAAGAGAGAGGGGGGAGAGGGAGAGAGAGGGGGGGAAGAAAGGAGAAAAAGGGTCCAGATTTCTCAGTTAAGAGGAAAAGATCATTCATTGAGTACAAACTGTGTACTAGGTGATTTATACAGATTCTCTCATTTAATAAACACAATAACCCTGTGAAACAAGTATTATTTGTCACGTTTTCTGGAAGAGGAAACTGACCTTCAGAACCTTCATGATTTGCCCAAAGCCAAATAACTACCAAGAAGTACAACTGGAATTTAGATAACGCTATCTCCTTCTTAAGTCCATGCTGCTTCATAACACTTTTCCTCCCTAGTCTTAGGTAGCATTTGGACCCGAAGCCTGGGTGAACAGAAAGAAACAGCTCTATTTACTTACGTAGGGTCATTAGCCAAGTTCAAAAAGAGGCAGACGTTGTCCATGGAGCCATTTTCTTCAAAGTCAGATTTGAAGAACCGGGCAGTTTCCATGTTTACCTAAATAGCAATGACTTCATCAGTGCTGGGCGAAGAAAACTCTCAATACTACGTATTTCTGATGCAGGCTAAGCTATAGATCTGCATTGCTCCTTCTTTTAAAGTTGTCAAGTACTCACACATATTTTTCACAAAAGCCAACAGAGTAAACAGCCTACTTTGGGCACAAAGAAAATTATTCTTACATTTCATAGTCAAATGCCAAATTTTAATCCTTAGTTTGCAACTTCTTTACCTAGATAGAAATTCAATGATACATGTGTAATTTCTACACTATTCTAATAACATAAGCAAGTAATTTTATATTTCATACTAAACCAGCAAATATTTATACTTACACCCATAGCAGCAAATACAATTGCAAAATTTTCCTCACTGTAGTCCACTACATCTTTGGATTTCTTCACCAAACCAGCCTGCCGACAGATCTGAGCTGCAATCTGATGAGGAGTACAAAAGCACTGAGTTGAAATCTAAAACCACATTGCTAAAACAGAGTAACTTTTATCCTAAACTTTTTGAAATTTTAATTATAAATAAAATTGGAATGTTTTAAAGCAGCAGTCGCCAACCTTTCAGACCTCATGGACCACCAGTGGTCTGCGGACCACCAGCTGGTGACCGCTGTTTTAAAGGACTTTATCCAATAAAACTATTTTGCACTTTGCATGCAAAAATTCATAAGAGTAAGTAAAAAGAGAGCTATCATCCTATATAATAAAAGGCTAATATGCGAAGTCCCTTCCACCGGGAGTTCAGCCAGCCTGCCAACCATCCACAGCCCCTCCCCCTGGCCAGCCCCATCCCTATCTCGTGCACAAATTCGTGCACAGGACCTCTAGTGTATGGATAAAGATTCACTGTAACTGGATTATATAAACAGTAACACTGGAGATTAATGTTGAAACCCCTTTGGTTTCTCACTAATGTCAAGCATTTAGGAATTCTTCCTTGTTAAATTTCATATCAAATAGACCCTAGTTCTCACCTCATTGTGTGGTAAGCCAGCAGCAGAGAAGATAGGAATTTTCTGCCCCCTAGCAATACTGTTCATGCCATCTATGGCCGAGATGCCGGTCTGAATCATCTCCTCTGGGTAGATTCGACACTGAGGATTGATTGGCTGGCCTAATGAATTTCCAAAAGGGAACATTTTAATATGTCTGTGCAAGCAGACTAAAACATATAAAGCATTTCTTTCTACTCTTAAAATATCAGTTATTTTCTGAAATCTAAAACTGTTTAGATAATTTTTTCCATTAGTCTTGCCTAGACTCATGAAATATTGATAGTGGAACTCAAGTTCTTAAAGTGAAATAGAGGTATAGCAAATAAGAGAGCAAGCCTCAAAGCCATCACTTTATTATTTACATTCCTAATATACCCTAGTGATATATTAAGATACTTATATAAAATATTAAGATCATCTCTAGGAAAAAATAAATTTATTAAATAATAAGTAATTAATTATGGAGCAAGTTGGTTATCAACTTAAAGTACCACAAAAGATCACCATCTGGCGAAGATATAAGCTAGACAGATATAGGCTACTTTCCACAAAACACAGAATCCCATTTACTGTTCTTACCCATGATGTCAAGGAAGTCTTCAGCCAGTACAACCGGACCTCTGTCGATCGGTTTTCCTGACCCATTGAATACCCGACCTGTAAAACAATAGGACAGTACAAGTGGACAATTAACGCCGGTCGTCTTAATCCAGCATCTAGAAGGGTTCAGGAACCTGGAGAAGGCGCTGTGCGTAAATTAAATAAGAGTCCAGAGACGAAACTTAATTTTGAAAGGCATTTGAGGGGCCAGAGGAGCTTAGCTAAAGGAACTAAGTTCTCCTTGTCTCAGGACCCCGTGCTATTTATTAACACAATTTGTCCTTAGGCAAGGTAGATATACATCAAAGGCCAGGGTTTGTATACAAAAGCATTGTCAGATGGGGGGGGGGGAGGATTTGCCTACGGCTGTTCAGATGTTTGGCCAGTAGGAGGCAATAACATGTAGATGAGATGCCTTTAGCTGTCTGGCAGCAAGCAATCATCCCATGCATCCTTTTC
Source organism: Myotis davidii (assembly GCF_000327345.1). NCBI lineage: Eukaryota > Metazoa > Chordata > Mammalia > Chiroptera > Vespertilionidae > Myotis > Myotis davidii. The sequence goes on from NW_006383009.1 coordinate 2,653,904, forward strand.
AGGTTTGGGGAAATGCCCTCAGCCATCTCCAGATGATTCAGCCCTGCTGACATGCTGGAATTGGCTTCCGGCAGACAATGTTACAAATATTCATCACTTTTTTAAAAGATTTTATGGAAATGTGTGGAAAAGGATATCAACTTACCAAGCATATCCTCAGACACTGGTGTTCGGAGAATATCCCCAGTAAACTCACAGGATGTTTTCCTGGCATCTATACCTGAAGTCCCTTCAAATACCTACCAAGAAAGAGAAGTAATCAGGAGGGTAAAAGAAATTTAAATTTTTTCAGCCCTAATAAACTCAAATACATAAATGTACACTATTATTAGTACCACAAACACAACCTCTTAACAAGGGTCGTGCATGAAGGACATCCAATCCTACAAGCAAACTAAGAAATTTTTTTTACATTTTTAAATAACTGTTTACTTTAAAAAAAGAAAGAAGAGTAAAAATATGCATCAGAGATCTTAGGTGGCTCCACAACCCTAAAAACTTTACTATCTGGCCCTTTACAAAAATTTTGCCCTTGCTCTAGATTACTTTTTAGGGGAACATGTATGGGAAAAATGCATTTACCGTAAGCAGTAGCATTAAAAACTAGGAATTATAGGAGACAATTTAAAGAAACAGACTCAGATTCTGTTTTGGTTTCATTCCATAAGCTGTGAATTCTGCTTTTCTTCTCTCTCCTTCTATGTGATCATCTGCTTCATTTTATCCATTAAAAAAAAAAGCCATTTTACCAGTAATGCTATTGGGCTAGAATCTAGGATATAAGTGGCTGACATCTGACAAGAAAACATGCAAAAATAATTTTTTCCTCCACAGACATACTTATTCAATGACTAGAAAAAACATGCAGTGTTCCTTACATTTTTGTGATTAGGAAAAAGTTCAACTAGCCAGTTATTAAAATTATGCTTACCTGAACCACTGCTTTGGAACCACTAACTTCTAGAACTTGCCCACTTCTCTTCGTGCCATCTGGTAATGTCAAGTGAACAATCTCAGCATACCTGGGAAACTAAATAAAAAAAAATAAAGGATCGATAACTAACTATAGGGTTAGAGGTTAAAGTTAGATTTAGGGGTAGGGTTAAAAACTCCAAAATACACCATGTGCTCTATCTCCATCATAGCATGTATCCATATGCAATCCCACCACCTCCCTGACACACAAGGTACACCCAAGAGTTGATGACATCCTCAAGCAGTTTAAGTCCTTAAAACGCCAACCACTGGTATACACATTGGCAAACCAGCATAAGATAGAGAAGAGTCTTAAATTTGTGAAAACACAGCAATTAAGTTATCTTCTTCTGTGTGTATTTTAAAGTTTTGAGACTACAGAAAGGTACAGAACTTACAAATAACCATGCTCCCCCTACTCAGAAGTGATGTTTGTTGTGTGTATAATCTGGGATGTGTGTGTAATCTCCTGCATGCATTGGAGGCAGAGGGGTAAAATGCAATTAAGTAATAATCCTATATAATAAAAAGGTAATATGCAAATTGACCCTAAGGGTAGAACAACAGGGAATGACCAGTCACTATGACAAGCACTGATCACCAGGGGGGCATCTAGTAGCTATTATAATATGGTAACATTAACGGTACCTCCTCAATCTAATTCTCCTAACCAGATACGTATTCCTTCTATCTGTTCTTAATATTTTAAATGCATGTTTCTAAAAATAGAGTGTAGTTTCATTTATATAAATGGCAACATACTAAATATATCACCTTCTACCTCTTTTTCATTTGACATTGTGTTTTGGGTCTGTCATGGTAATATTGACCTTATTTTGTTAACATAATCTATTGAAAGATGCACCACTCTTTTGTGTGAAGTGAAGAAAAACATCTGCCAAGTAAACTATGACAGACCATTGATAGCAACTTGATTTTGGATATATGGTCATCTTAGAATTAATGTTAAAACAGATACAGTGAAAATAAAATCAAATGACACAAAAAGGAGGACCTATGTAACTTTCAACAATAAAGATTTTTAAAAAAATCAAATGACACCATATTTTATTCAGTTGTTCTACCAATGGAGTTCAAGGATGAACATTCTCCCATGTGCTCTGCGTGCAAGTGTGCCTGAGTGCCCCTAAGGCAGTGGTTCTCAACCTGTGGGTCGCGACCCCTTTGGGGGTCAAATGACCCTTTCACAGGGGTCGCCTAAGACCATCAGAAAATACATATATAATTACATATTGTTTCTATGATTTATCACTATGCTTTAATAATGTTCAATTTGTAACAATACAATATATCCTGCCTATCAGATATTTACATTACGATTCATAACAGTAGCAAAATTACAGTTACAAAGTAGCAACGAAAATAATTTTATGGTTGGGGGTCATCACAACATGAGGAACTGTATTAAAGGGTCACGGCATTAGGAAGGTTGAGAACCACTGCCCTAAGGTATTTGATTACTCAGTGGTGGGCTACAGGCTGTGCCCATTTTCTGCCAAATTACTCTGCAAAGAACTGTATTAATTTACAATCTTCCTAGCAGTATACAAAAGTATATTTTCAATTAAACATTAATTTTTGCCATTTAATAAAGTAAAAAATAGCATCTTTCCAAATTGCATTTTTCTGATTCTACTAATATTGAGCATCTTTTCATGTTTACTTACAATTCAGACTTTATTTCCTATGATTGGCTTATTACTATCTTTTCCTCACTTTTCAACTGGATCTGCTTTTCTTATTTATTTTTAGGAGTTTTATAGATTCTGGATACTAACCTTTTTGCAAATATCTGTTCCAAGTCAGTCTCTTACATTTTAATTTTGTTTATGGTATCTTACCATATGAAGTTTTAAAACTTTTTACGGAATAAAATAATTTGTTTTCCTTTATAATTTGTACCTCTTGTGTACTGTTGAGAAGTCATTAAAATGGTCTTCTGTGCTGTCTTCTGAAATAGGTTTTTCATGTTCAGGCCTTTAATCCATCTGGATTTATTTTTGCTATGTAATTTTACCTTTCTCATTTTTATTCTTTTGCATATAAGAAGCCAAACGCCCTAATAATATTTACCGAGTAGCACAAAATGTCTCCCACTGGCTTGTATTGTAGACTTTACTATTTACCAAGTCCAATTCTCTTGTGTGAGGCAACTTCTTAACTTCGCTCCACTGATATACTTGCTTACTCCTGCACCAAATTTCTATTCCTAATTACTCTGTCTCTAACTGATTTTGTTACCTGGGGAAAATCAACATCTTTGCTATTCTGTCATTCATGAACATGGAATCTACACTTAAGGTTTTTTATGTCTTTCAACAGTTTTATAATTTTCTATAAAACGTATCTGTGAGGTAGGAGCAACAAAAAAAATTTTTTTTTAATTCTGCAGACAAAAGACCCTCAGTCACAAACAGAATCCATAGTATACCCAGTACTAGAATCCAGTCTTCTCATTTTTATCTAAAACTCTTGGCTCCTCTATAGCACTGACATTCAGACCAAGGAATGGCTTAAAAATCGTAACATAAAACTTAAAGCATTCTTAAACAGGACTTAATGCCATGTTTTAAACTTCACAAATGGTAAACGATGGTGGTATATTACCTTAACATGATCCAAGATCACTAGTGGACCATTGACTCCTGATACTGTCTTGTATGCTGGAAAGAAAAACAGAAGAGCCCACTTTAGTCAAATAGAACAACAGCCTAAATTATCTCTCTGGGATTACACGAAAACCTCTCTCCACTTTATCACACCTACTACAATATGGAGCAAACAGTTACAAAAATTTTTATTGAATTTAAATTAAATATACCTGTGCCTGTACAACTTTTCATAATCTACCCACATCCAACCAAAAACATTTTGAATCCTTACTATAAATCACAGTATTTTAAGAACCCAGGACATAAAAACAAAAAGGGCACAGAGGAACAGATTTCCCTCAAGAGTTCAGTTTTATATGGAGAAGGGGGAGTTAAGAACTCTAACAGATGTGCAGAGGGCTTGTGGAAGCACAGGAAAAACCTAGCTGTCATTCTCACCTTGAAAAGGAAAACTTTGTACAGGAGGTGGCACTTACCAAAGTAGACAAGGAAGGGGAAGGGAATACTAACAAGTGACAAAACTCACAAAGGAAATCTGAGAACATGTCGTGTTAAGGTAAAAAGCTATCATTAAATGGTATCTTAGAAACTATGGGAAAATTGCTTTTATTAAGGAGGGAGTGGGCAATGGAATGAAAGGCCAGAGGGTCAAATAAGGTAAATATCCTTAAAAAAAAAAAAGAAAGAAAAATTAAATGTTACTGTCAGTTTAGAGGCTTATATTTTCCACTGGAAAGTATGCCCTTGGAATAAAGTGCCAGTCTGTAAAGTAGCTGATCCCAGGGTAGCTATCCTTCAACCGTATCACACCTCACACAACTTGCCAAGTATAATTGGAATTAGGTGTAAAACAGACACTCCAGAGAGAAGTCTTGTATCAGAATTAACTAAATGTATAGTCAGAACAGCAGGAAAAAAACAACAATAAAGTCAATGTATGAAGAAGACTTAGTACACAGCCTAAAATAATTTCTAAGACGCTGTCAACCAACTGGGAACTTTTCACTTGCTTGATTTCTTATCAAGTCTCGTAGAGATTTCTGGCACAGATGTAGACTCCCAAGAATGAGGAAACCATTTAATAACCAGTCTGTTCACCCAAGGGGCTCCAGAACTCAAAAACACAATGTCTTCCGCCAGGAAGCAGTGCCCAGGTGAAACATGGCAAGCACTATCACGCCCCTCGGCTTTCATATTCACAGGACATTTAAATCCCGACACCAAATATTTGCTTAAGTACATCTGTAATTGTAATTATCTCACCATGGCTCCAAAATGACTTTTTTTAACTGTAGAAAAAGGCAAATCACAAATTTAAAAAGTTAAGTTACTTAAGTGGACGGTAATGTAAAAGAATGTCATTCCTCAAAAATTATTAGAAAGACCCCAAATGTCCTATTTTCTGCTTCTTTTATAAAAATCCACTCCATCGTTTTAGAATACTCTAATACCCTTAAAAATAATTCCTAGCCCTGAAAAATTATTCGTTGTTCTCATTTTAAGAGTCCAAACACTCTATCAATGACTTATAAAATTGCTTTGTAGAAATGCAAAGTGAGCTACCTTAGAAACATGTTATCTTAGAACCCAGTTTTAAAAAATACAGAAACAGAGATCTTTTCAAAACTTTTACCTAAACAGTTGGGGATGAAAGGAGTGGGCTGGTTAGGAGGCATGATCTAGTTTGAGATTTATAGGCAAATGTAACATCAATAAAACCCTTCAGATTCTGAAAGTCTCTTTACCTTTTGAACAAGATTTGCATCTCCTTTAAATTTCTAACCTCTACAACAACGTTTCAGAATCTCATGTTTAAATTCAAGCTCATTCAAAATTATGAAGTTTTGCCAGTCACGAGCAAAAGCATGACCAAAAAAAAACACACACTAGTCATTGCTTTTCCTGGAAACAGTGAACAAAGCTGACTTCTACACAAGACAAGGTTCTACTTCATTAAGATTCTTTAAATTTGCAACAAATTTTTTAATTTTTCAATTATAGTTTACATCAATATTATTATTAGTTTCAGGTGCATAGTACAGAATCATGTATTTCCAGTATCCACCATACAAGTTATTAAAACATTATTGACTATATTCCCTATGCTGTACTTTACATACTATGTAGTCTTTTACAAAGCCAATAACCATTCGAATTCATTAACACCAACACTAATAACTACTTATAAGATGCCGGGAGCCGGTCCATCCTTGCTGT
>NW_006383009.1:2659867-2664460 GCF_000327345.1 Myotis davidii
AGAACTTAGAAGACAGAACCTACACAGAACCTAGAGACAGAAGAACTTCGCTGGAGAGAACATGGCAAAAGATCCTGGACAGAACCTGGCTACAGAACCTGGCTACCGAACCTGGCTGGAGAACCGAGCGAGAGAACATGGCTACAGAACCTGGCTGGAGAACCTGGAGAATGTGGCTGGAGAACCTAGCAAGAGAACATGGACACAGAACTTGGCTGGAGATTGTGGCTAGAGATCCTGGCAAGGCTGCTGATCAACTGAATGCTGTCTCCATGTCATTCCTTCTTCGCCGACTCCATCCACACCTTTGGGGACCCCTGGACCTGCTGGGGCAGGACCCCAGCAGTAAGAAATTCTTATTTAATCTCCATAACAGGTCTATGAGTTAACTATTATTCCAAGTTTTAGAAGAGAAAAATGACTCTCAGAAGGTAAGTAACTTGCCCAAGGACCTGAACTTATATGGTCTGGTTCCAGAGTCATTTGACTCTGGAACCAGACCATATAACTCTGACCTACAGCTCAAATTATAAAGCTGAACTGTTTTGGGTTTTTTGTGGTCTGGTACACTCATAATTATTTGCAAGACTTATGTAGCTATATCACTCAAAATAATTTCATGAGTCTGCATCTTTAGCTATTAAAAAATAAGTTATTTTTACTATTTAACGCACTGGCCAATGATTCCCTTTGTATTCACATTTTGTCATTACTGGACAACAATCTGTCTTCAATGGAGTGTAGCCACTGGAGAGTTTAAGCAGAGGAAAAATCTAATGGAGACGCTTCAGCAGTTTTCCCTCACTGGAAAACATGAAAAACAAGAGGAGACTACTTCAGATACAAATCAGAGGTTAAGCAACATGCTTGGTTTAAATTAAACTGACATACCAAAGTAAATTAGTAAGTGTTATAACCCAAACTAAATAAAAAACATTACCAAACAAAAACGTGGAAAATACATTAAACTTTTACAGAGCCTCCTTAGGAAAGTTACCTTATTTCAGCTCCCCAAAATGCTGGGAGGTAGGCAAGGTTGATACACCCACTCTACACTTAAACTAAGGCTCTGAGAAAATTGTTACTAAATGGGAAAGCCGGGATTAGAAGTGGTTTTGTTTTGTATGTTGTTTTCCTAATTGTAAAGTTGGTACCCTATGACCCTATAAGATTTCTGAACTCAGTCTCTAGTATAATTAAAAAATATGGAGATGACACAGTTCCAATCACTTGGACTACAAATAAATACTAGAAGACAGTTTATATACAAACTATAGTTCTTTCCCATAATATTAAAACTATTTCCAAAAAAAGAAGAAAAAAAAAACCAAGCAGGGAAAATGCTATCAAGCACTACCTTTTATCTCTCAAAATATTTCTAGCTTTTCTCACCATTATCATTAACAGTCCAAAGCAGAGAAAACAGTTTAGAGCAGGGCTGCCAAAGATATTACCTGCTCTTCAAAAAAGTAAAAACCCATTCACAGATTACATGGACATTTCTATTTACCAAAATAATGGCCATTCTCCTCTTGAAAATGTCCAAATGAACAAGACTTTGGGTCTGCAGGGGATGATCACAACTCCTGACAACACAGCAGATACATGTTTACGTTATACTAGAGGTCTGGTGCATGAATTCATGCATGGGTGGGGTCCAGCTAGCCCACCCCGATCCAGGGCCATCGGACCAGGTGGGGTGGGGGGGGAGGGGTGTTGGCTTGCCAGCCCTGCCCCCTGGTTGAACTCCCAGTTGAACTCCTGGTTGAGGGGACAATTTGCATATTAGCCTTTTATTATATAGGATACCAAACACATTTTACAACCAACAAGTCACATCTCTGATTTGGAACTATCAAGCAGGCAATATATATTTATGGGTAACATTTAAAACCAAAGTCTACAAAGGTTTTTAAGAAGCAGGTTTTGCCAAAAGACATCCTCTTTCTCCTGCAGGATATGAGATTATTCAACACTACTAACACCACTTAATGATTGTGAAATTTGTAAAGAGAAAACTCAGAGCCATTGCACAATTCACAGCCTAGTCCTTCAGCCTCCACCTTATTACCAAATCAAAAACCCAGAGCAGTCATCTTCCATTGTGCAAGGGTCTATACCCACACCCTGAGCAGTGGGCATTGAGGGAGAGGTTCTAGAAAAAAGCAGGCCAATGATTCCTTTATTTGACCTGCCTGGGGCTAGCACTGCTTTATGATGTAAGAAACATAAGGTAAGTTAACCTAGCGAGGGTCTCAAGAACAGTAGAGATTATCTAAAAATGTTTCGCTTCCAAAAGCTCTATGTTATTGAACCTTGCTCAAAGTTTAAAAGAAAATCAGGTTTCCTTCCCGACTTCAGAAATTCAACTAAAGCGCTCAAGATTATATCAATCCTGCACATGTCGTTTTCCATTTCTTGTTAACAACCCCACAATCCTGAAACTGTTTTAAAACAGGACCCAATTTGCACAGTGTAATTGCTAATATTACTCCATTCCTTCCTTTAAAAAGCACATTAAATTACTATGCCGTATCACTGAACGTGGTATCATCATTAATTAGAAAAAATTAATCAGTATTCACAAGCAGTTAAAATTGTTAACTAGAATCAAGAATGTGGTAATACAGAAAAAAAGATATTTTGCAAATGTTATCCTAAGTATGATATCATTTATGCTTTTTAGAATAAACCAGACACAGAAGGAAATTCAATTCAATCAAGTATCCCAACTCTCTACCTAATTCCATCCAGGTTAAGAATCTATACACTAAACTATTAGAACAAGGGGTTTAAACGCAAGTTAAACAACAAAGTACAAGACAGGTAAGTACTTCTATGTATCAAGCACTGTGCTAGGCACTGAGGATACAAAAAGGATTCCTGGTCTCTAAACCTAAAGGTTCAGTTTTAAGAATTACGTTGCCACACGTTTGTCAGAACTCTACTCTGCAGAAGTTCTTCAGTCACTGGCTGGGCACATACAGAACACAGACATAACTACTAATCTCCCCTTAAGGGCTTACAACCTTAATCATGAACTGTCTAAACAACATTATTTCAGTTGATACTCTCTGAATTTATATTAAATGAATAATTATACGTAAACTGACTATTGCTCCCTAATAATTTTTTCCTAGAAGCATCATTAATGCCTCTCTCTTCAACCCAAAGCAAAACACACAAATGCAATTCATAAGGGAATTCGTAGTTCTTAGGTATAAACTGACCGTTAGAGTCCACATAAGAAAGCAACATCTGTCAATTTCCTGAAACATCTATATCAGCTCATATAAACCCCCAATAAGCATTCAGGTCATTCCCAGTGTAAAAAGCACATCTCGGCAAACCATTGAATCAAGTGCTTTCCTTTCCTCACACTGCAGCGCTGTCACATGACCCAGTGACAGATCAGGATGGGATTAGTCAGGCAGCAGAAAAACCCTCCATCTGCAATTCTTCTCCACCAAGGAGCCACCCACAAACAGGAACTCTGGCAGTTAACCAGTGCAAATATGGCACTGCCACCTGGGGGAACATCAGGTGCTTCCCCAAGTTTCTGAGTCTATTTCCAGGGCTCATCCCCAGTTCCTAAGAAAGCTGCGAAGAGGTCTGATGCCACACCACTGCATTGCTTCATAATCAAGAGCCATTCTTGAGCAGTTCACGTAAGCCTGGTGTATCAAGGCCTTTTCATACTCGACAACGCTTAAGCGTGCCTGTGCACACGTGTTATATAATATGAGCAAAGATGTGTGGTGTCCCCAAGGCAGCCTTACACTAAACCAGGTTAGCTTAGCTGGTCAGGAGAGGCACAGGTATGAAAAGGCCTTGCGAGAATGAAGAAACCGGGGATTTTAGTTCCTGCTCTGCCCATCATTAGGTGTCTAAAGCCTGGCGAGTCCGGTCCCTCCAGGAACCTTGGGCTTCTCGCTGTAAAATGAGAGCGTTCGGCGAGATAAGCTGCAGGGTCCTTTTCAGCTCTCGCGTTCCGCGAGACGGAGTGTCCAGCGGTCGCACAGCCCCTCCGCCAAGCATCTGCCTCTGGCAACGGACCGACCTCCATCCACCAAAGGCCTGACCACGTCAGCGAGGGCTCGGCATCCCCGCCCGCGGCAGGCGCTGCCCCGAGGTCCCCGCCACCGAGCGCACAGGGGAAGGGGCGTTCCCTCGACCCCCTAAATGTCCAAAGGGTAGGTCAAGCGAAGATTAAGCCTGAGCGACAAGAAGCGGCCTTCCCACGGAGACAGGAAGCAAGTGCCTAGAATGCCCCGGTCCCGGGGAGCCGGGGAGGGCGGAGCGGCCGCCAGGAGCCCACCAACCCCGGGAGGAAGTTCCCGCAGCAGCACTTTCCCGCACGGAAAGGTGAAGTACACTCGCGTCTTCTTCCACAGAGAGACGTGCGGGCGAGAGTAGGGGGGACGCGAGAAGGAAATATAAACCCTCCCCCACCCCCCACCCCCAGGCGCTGGCTCAGCAGGTGAGTAGGAGCAAGGGGCTGGGCTGAGAAGCGAAGGCAGGATCCATCTTGCTCTCTGATACTCACTGAGGCGAGGCTGGGACAGGTAGTTCCGACTCGCTGCCATCGCCTGC
>NW_006383009.1:2664546-2681609 GCF_000327345.1 Myotis davidii
CTCGGGATCGGCGTGGGCGGGACTGCGCCTGCGCGCTGGCTGGAGGAGCTGACCAGCGTGCTGGGAGGAGGGCGCCTGGCAGGGGCGAGGAAAGCAGAAGCGAAAGAGGGACCAAGCTTTCAGGGAGAAAAAGAGGAAAAGGGGCGCATAGAAGGGAGGGAGGGGGAAGAAAGGCAAGCATGTACAAGCAAAGGTCAAGTAACGTCCCCTTTGTAATGGCATTTCATGATGTGGAATGAAGAGACCTCAAGTTCTAAAAACACTTTGAAATATTAAACACTATTAAAATAGGGTGCTATGTGCCGTCATCTCTGTTACTTTGCTATCTTCCTGTTCAATTCATTCACTCATCCATCATTCAATAACCATATATTGGACTGTTCTGGGGTGATGGTAGCGATATGAAAAAACAAAGTGGGGCGAATTTGAAAACTAAGAGAACTAACACAGGAATAACCAGCTGGCTGTGGAAGGGGACAGCCCAGGACTGGAGCCTGAGTGATGGAGTGGATGTGGGGGAAAAGGAAGTGAGGAACTTTGCTGGTGGTGAAGCAGGAAAAGGGGAAAGCTAATTATTTGGGCATCTGTTTAGTTGTTTCCCATGGAATATTCAGCATGAGATTTCCATTGGACTGTATAGGTAAATATTCCAGGAGAAGATAGCTGGGCTGAGCTGAGATCAAAATCTGTGACTTACCATCATGGTGGTGACATAGAAATAAAAGAGATAAAACAGTGTGCCGTGGGAAGATGCTCATGATCAACCTTTAAGGAACCACTATGACTAGGGGATGTACAAAAAAGGATACTGCAATCAAATTTGGACTGATATTAGAGTTATAGAGAACCCAGAGCACAGGTCCTATAAGCAAAAAAAAAAATCTTGAGGGATTATTGTATAATGCCAAAAACCAAAGAGAAGGCAAGTAACAGGAGCACTACAAGTATTCACTGTATTTGGCCATTAAAACACCTTTATGTTACAGTGGGAAGATAGATGCTTAATGAAGAACAATAAACTATTTTTCATAGGTGAAAATTTTAGTGTTTAAACTGTGTACAATGTTGATATGTTACAAATGAAATGAGAATTAGTTGTAGAAAGTTTATTTTAGGTGCATCTCATTTCTATGCTCTTTGGTATAAATGCCCACAACCCTTTTGGACCACACCACTGAAGCATGTTAAGAAGCTTATTCCTTAATTTTGAGTGAGATTGAACATCATTTCAGTATCTATAATAATAACAGGGTAATATGCTAATTAGACCAGGTGTCATTCCGGACGTCCTTCCTGACAAAGCCGGGGCCAGAGGGAAGCCAGCCTGGGTCCCGAGTGCCTGCCAGCAGCGAGAGGAGGGAAGCAGCCCAGGTCCCGGAGGGAAGCTGGTGCTGGCAGCCGGGGGAAGGGAGGCCTATTCTTGCACAAGTTTCATGCTTCTGGCCTCTAGTATCTTATAATTAAAAGGCAAAACAATACAAAATACCACTTTGTTCTATTTCATGAAACTGACTCAAGAGATGAAGGAAACAAGAATTTCTCATTTTATTGCTAAAAGTATAATTGGTATATCTAGAAGAGCAATTTAGTGGTATCAGACTCAAATATTTCATTGTTAGAAACTTAACCTATCCTTAGGGAAATAATATGTATTATATGAGTGTATATGACAAATATTTCAACTTTTAATTTAATAACCTATTGTTTCAATCCTTTAATATGTTTTATTGATATTTTTCAAGTACAGTGTATGATATCTTTTTAATAAAAGTTATAAATCTTCTCTTCTCATGCTAATTTTTCACAATAGGTAACTTTCAGATATGACTATCAGACTGTTAGCTATCATTACAACCCTTTAATCCTTTTCTTTTAAGAGTAGTTCAAGATGTTTTTAAAATTTTTTCTTTAACTTTTCACTCTGTGAGCAGGAATCAGTTATGGCCTATATTACATAAGCAAAGTATTAACCTTAACATTTATTGAACAAATATTTGGACAATTTATTATGTGTACTGGATACTGTTCTAAGTCCTAGAGATAGACAAAGGCCCCGTCCTCGTGGCACTCACAAGAGGGGAAAAGTCAGAAGACTAACAACATATGGATAAAATGTCTGGTAGAGACAAGTGTGATGAAAAATAATAAAAGAGGGGTGAAGGGTAAGAGTGATCAGGATAGATTTTATATGGTATGGTCAGGGAAGGCCCTGTTAGCTGTCTGAGATCTAAAATGAAGAGAGAAAGAATGCCATGAGAAGCTCCAGGAGATGTGTGATCCACGTAGAGGGAAATGTAAGTGGAAAAGTCCTGAGTCAGAAGGAAAGTGTGGCTGGAAAGGATTACGCTAAGCAGAGAGCAGTAGAAGAGGGGCCTGGGCCAGGTCAATAGGACCTTGGAAGCAATGGATAGAGGTTGAGTTTTATTCTGAGTGTGATTAGAGAGTTTTCCAAAGGGGTAATGTGACCTGATTAGGCTTTTAAAAGAAAACTGAAACACCAATCAGAAAGAATGTATGTACCCCTATGTTCATAGCAGCACAATTTCCAAAAGCTAAGATCTGGAAACAGCCCAAATGCCCATCAGTAGACGAATGGATAAAAAAGCTGTGGTACATTTATACCATGGAATACTAAGCAGCAGTAAAAAAGAAGAATCTCTTACCCTTTGAGACAGCATGGAGGTGTTGTGCCCAGATTTCAAAGTCACAGACAATGGGGCTGTGAGGGCCTGGAGCAGGAGGTGGGGGCGGGCTGGAGGGGGTCATTGAGGGGAAAAGGGAGTCATATTCAATATTTTCAACAATAAAGAATTATTTTTTAAATATTTTATTAATAGATAAGAAAGACAAAGGATAAAACAAATGTTTTGCACATTAAAATATAGGCAGGAATTTATGGAAAATGTTAGTTTTCCTAATACAAAAAAATTGAAACTGAAACAACCATGAAGTTCTACTGTATCTGTTAAATCAGCAAAACCAACCAAATGATTCTTTTTTTTTTTTTTAAGTGCTGGCAGGGTTAGGGACTAAGAGGTGAGCCAACTCATTTCTCCTGGCTTTGTAAATTGGCCAGTTCTTCTGGAGAGCCATCTGGTACGGGCCAGGGATCATAAAATTGTTCATTATGTTTGACCCAATAATTTGATTTGAGAATCTCAAAATGGGATTATTAACCAAAGGAATATGTTTATAGCTTGTATGGCAATACTATTACTCATCATTGTAAAAATGAAGTAGTAATCTGAATATCTAACAATAGTGAACTGGACAAAGATTCTATATTTATGGATACTGGCATGCATATGATATATAGCTAGTAGGACTTAAGTATTTGGAATTATTTATACAAAATAATATTGAGTGAAAAGAGCTAAACTTCCGCCAATTACAATAGTGCAAAAACACTTTTATACACTGATAAAAATCAGAAGACCCTGTGCAGTGACATAAATAATTGAGAATGCAGTAGGGAGAGTGTCTTTTTTCCTTCTAAAATGGACATTAACTATCCAAAGTCACATCTACTCACACAGAGAACGCTGCCTGGGGAAGAAGGGTGGAATACAGTACTATGGTTATGGGACCCTGGAGCCCAACAGTCAGTTTAAGTCTTGCTTTTATTAGTTATTCTTGAACAAAATTTGTTTGTTTGCTTATTCTCTCTAGGTCTTCATTTGCAAGCTGAGGGTCATAATAGTACCTTCTTCATAAATGTGTTATAAGCATTAGAAGAGATTAATGCAAAGTGTTTGGCAAGGCAAAGGCTAATTATGTTTTAACTAGCATTATTATTATATAGTTTGACTGATGGGTTGCCTGATCAAATATTTATAGATTATTACTAAGTGTCAGGCTCTTTTCTAAGAGCTTTTATAAATGACACATCTTCCTGACTATTCAGCAGGGACTATATCTTATCATTTTCCCGTGTCTTCTCTCTATAATACTCAGCAAGGTAACTGCACATAGCACGTAATAAATACCTATTAGATGAATGAAAATGTGTTACTCCTTTCTTAAGGATAAACATTTCTCCACCAATCTTATTGATACAAAGGTTGTTTTGTTTTTGGATTTTTTTTTAAATCCTATTCTTACTTTACCCCCAAGGAATGCAAGGCTGACTGGCCCCAGCAGCAGGAAATGTGGTCAGAACATGAGACTCCGAGTCACCAGCCCCAGTGACCTCGGGCCAATCCTCAATTCCTTCTGTCTCTGAGTCTTCATTTGACAGTGGGAAGATTTTATGTCATAGCTCAAGGATTTAAAAGAGGCTTCCATAAATCAACATCTCAGACAGAAATGCAAACACTTATTCTTTTATTACAAATGATTGATGTGGAAGAAAATTAGTGAAGGGAACGGGAAGGAAAGCTCATGCCAGTGACCTAATATTCCCCACATAATGTGCATCTCTCTTCATTTGCTGAAAAATCCTGATCAAGGAAAACACAGTGAAGCCAAACCATAGCAGATTAAGTAAATAGGCCTGTACATTTCCATGTAACAAGTACTATACATCAATATAAAATTTCAGCATCAGATGGGAGAGGAAGCGAATTAATTCATTTATATTTCTCTCTTTGTTGTTGTGTTAGCTATTTTCTAATCCAGAGTGAACTTTATAGGCTGGAAACTGCACTTTGACCTCCTGAAAGCTGAGATCTCTGGTTCTATTCCATATTGCTTTCTTTATGACGAGGGTCACTGATGTTGTGGGAAGAAAGGGAACAGCAGAGGGCCCCCTAAGATCAGAACAATGGTTACGTAAGAGCAAGCTTTGCACATATTTAAACCGGTGAACCCAAGAAGAAGCCAATGGCTGCAAGTTCCCATTCCTGGTGCTGGCTGTATCATTGTCTCACAGTGGAAAGTGGGGAAAGTGCCCTTGAAACTCCAGCTGTGCTTTGTCAAAGACATTCTTTTGTTGCCAGGTCGACAGCCCTTTCTCATTTCAAATGTCCCAAACAAAATGGAATCATTTATATAAATGCTGGTGCAGCTATTTGATGGAATATTATTCAGACACTGAGACAGAAAAGTATTTCAAACATAGGAAAAGTTTTATAATACATATAGCATTGAATACAAACTTATATATGAAATTGCACCCCCACTATAATCTCTGTTATCTGTATGTGTACACCTACCCTCAAAGACAATATTGGAAAGGAATATATACAGATGTTAACAGTGACTACCCCTGACTTATTGGATGTTTTGTATTCTTTATATTTGTCAAAATTTATTTTGCATGAGCATCTATTACATTTTTAAATCAGACATAAAATTGGGACGACTAAGGTGCTTTTGTTTAAGATGGTACCGTTTTTATTTTAACAGGCAACAGGTTAAACTAGTGGGAAAATAAACATGTATTCAGATAGATGAAATGTTCTGTATTCCAGAGACCTGGACGGAATCTGAGCCAAAGACGTAATGACAGATGACACAGTCAACATTCAATGAGAACTCATTGTTTTGCGTCTAAGACTAGTTTGTGGTTGTCAGGCCTGGAATAGACCTTGGGGATCGACTAGACTTAACTCTCCAATTTACAGATGAAGAAACTGAAGCTCTGAGAAGCAGAGTGATTCCCCCAAGTCCCAGAAGCAAAATAGCATCAGGGCTAGGAAGACAGCGTAACCCATCCAGACTTTAAACCATGTTGCAAAGATTCTTTTCTCCATTATTCTTTTCTGCCCAGTCCTGGCTCTGTGGCCTGTGAACACAATAAATAAGTCTGGAAGATTTCCTCTGATGCAGGGTAACTATAGATGATCTATTCTGTCTCCATCTATGGGAACTTTGGAAAAAGAAACTAATTCTAAGACAGGCAGGGGCTTCTGATCCTCTGAAATGAGAATGCAAGGTCCGGCTCTGACCTGGTGTCTGCCTGAAGTCTTTTCTTTGGTGTCAGAGAGAACATGGACACAAGCCGGGCTCAGAAATCTGAGATTCTCAGGAAACATTCCGGGGATTTATTCTAATTTGGATCATCTCCACTTTCCCACTAGTTACCAAGGCAATGTGCCTACACTGTCTCGATGTCTGAATCTGACCAATGCCAGAAAAGGCCTCCTCTTCTGGCTTCCTTATGATGTACTCATTAGAGAGTGCAGTGCAAGCCTGAATGACATCTTCTGTTGAGCGAACACTGATGATGAACTCAACGTGGTGGTTGGCACTGAAAAGCCTTGAAGAACTTGAGTCGTGTTTCTGCTCTCAAGTGGTAAGTGCATTGGACTGAGCTGGGTCCTTGGGCAGTTTCTCTCTGAGCTGGTGTCACATTTTTAAAGCAAAGGTGACATTACAGTAAAGGCCATATGTGGAGTCAAGATTAATACACATAATATGATAGAGAAGATATGCAAAATAGCATAGCTTGACATAGCGGATTGCCAACCAGTAGGAGAAAGGTCAGTTAGGATTGGATTACGTCAGGTTAGTCTCCATGGAAAGGTGGGTCTTTTCAGTAGGCAGACTGTGTAGGGTATTTGAATTAGAGCAGCGGTTCTCAACCTGTGGGTCACAGGTTTGAGGGTGGAACGACCCTTTCACAGGGGTCGCCTAAATACATCCTGCATATCAGATATTTACATTATGATTCATAACAGTAGCAAAATTACAGTTTTGAAGTAGCAACGAAAATAATTTCATGGTTGGGGGTCACCACAACATGAGGAACTGTATTAAAGGGTCGCGGCATTAGGAAGGTTGAGGACCACTGGATTAGAGGAACACTATTGGGTGTCCTATGTGAGTCTTGAGCAAGGCATGTATGGTAAATTCTCCGAAGCAGTTCATGGTGACAGCTGCGTTTAGAAGAGGAATTTATTTTAGGGAACTTAGTGTTTGGAAATTCCCCCAATAAGTAAAGGAGTTCAGTCAGAGAAGAGCCATGTTTTACTATTTTTCTAATACTTAAGTGCATAGAGTCCAATATTATGTGCCTACTGTGGGCCACTCTTCTAAGTATTTATTGTTAGTTTACTTGTTGAATCCTCACAAGAACTCTGTGAGTTAGCAAACAAAAGCACAAATAAATCAAGTAGTTGGTCCAAATTCTCACAGCTAATGAATAGCAGAACCAGGACCCGAACCTTGCTAATTCAGTTGCTTCTTTTCCATTCCCTGGGTTTATAGAAAAATACTTTAAAACACATCAAAACATGGCCTTTGCTCCTAAGAGACTTTACCACCAGCCGTTCATACCCCACTGAAAGTCATGGCCATCTCCACAGGCTCTCTGACTTAGCACAAAGGTTTGTGGGATGGTAGATTTTCCTTCTCTGGTCCATGAATTAAGGTTAATAAGGAGTCATGGCTGAGTCATGATCCTAAAGGTTAGCACTGGATTTCAAAACCCTCAGCTCTGCTTGTGGAATTCTGCTCACACACTCAGGGAAGGGTGGATTTGGGATCTGAATTCCAAATGGAAGATGGAATTCACTTATTCCTATTCTTAAGCAACGAGGCTCTGGGAAAGTGCAAGTCTCCTTCAGTTCTTCCAATACCTCAGCGAGTCTTATGTGATGCTGAAAGGAATGAATATTCATCACCACCACCATCATCATCATCATCATCAATAACAAGTAGATATTGAGCACCTCTGCTGGGCAAGATGTTGGGTCCCATGTGGAGTACAAAGATGAGTAGGTGTGGGGACCCTATTCGGAGTATGCAGGATGCTCAAGGCCACTCTGAGCGTGAGAAACTTAATCAGGGTGTCCAAGGACTATACACAGGTGCAAGACCAAGGCCATACTAATCTGCACAAGCGTGCCCTTCTATAACCCACTATTTGGCAAGCAGCCTCTTTTGTCTAAGTAGTATAAAGTTGTCACTGACCAGCCAGAGGAGGCTTTTCCTGTGTAAGGCTGGACTGCTTAGTACGGGGCTGTATTATGGGGAAGATGTGTTACTGACCAGCAGGCTGCTGCTGTGTGGGAAAGATGTATTATCACCTGTCCTGGCCGGTGTGCCGCTACTGTACAGAACTTTGCTTTGAAGAACTGTTTTGTCTAGTGGCTCCTTGTTAGCAATGGCTACATGGCCACTGGCTTCTATGATAAAGGCTGTCTTATATACCCATGACTTCTCATGTCTTCTCTGTCTTCCAATACCCAGTGTACCAGGAGGTCCAGTCCCTGGCAGAGGGGCTCGGACCTGACAGTTGACATAGTCAAGCAGGATCAGGACCTGTGCACCCAACAGTAGGATAAAACCCTGTCTTTGAGTAGCTTCCTGTCTAGAAGCACATAACTGTAATTCAAAGAAAAATGTCACAGTGTCATAAAGTGTTATATCGCTGCTTCTAGCTTTTGGCCAGTTTGGCTCTGAATCAACTCCAAAGCGGGCACTAAAGAAAAATAGGTGGGAGCACCAGCTGGCGAGTGTAGCCGGGGCTGCATTTCCTGAGCAGAGCAGGCTTGAGTCAAACTAAGCGGAGACAGTACACCCTGTTAATCAGGGGGCAATAGCGAGGCTGAAATTTCATACTAAGAAAGGATTTTTGAAAAGACATGCTGAGAAACAGGAAATAGCTAGAAGAATGGAAGGACCTCACCAGGGCAGCAGAGATGAAGGAAGTCGAAAGCAGGGGGGAAGGACAAGAAAAACTGACAGGAATGTGCACAGGAGACAGGTCTGTGCTGAGGACACAAAGATTATAAATTGAGTAGCAGGTGATAAGCAACAGACAGACAAGCCCACCAAGGGCAAGTGCTACCAGGACAACCTACGGCCAAGTTCTGCGTTATAAGGCGACAGCAGTAGGCTCTCTGGTGGCACTCGCCAGAGGAAATCCAGACTGAACTTGAAGGGACCCGGCTCTAGGAGTAAGGAATTCTGTTTCACAGGGGCAGACTCTAGGTCTTCTTTGGCTTTAAACATTCCTGAGTCTGCCCTAACCTGTTTGGCTCAGTGGACAGAGCGTTGGCCTGTGAACTGAAAGGTCCCAGATTCGATTCCGGTCAAGGGCATGTACCTTAGTTGTTGCGGGCACATCCCCAGTTTGGGGTGTGCAGGAAGCAGCTGATTGATGTTTCTAACTCTCTATCCCTCTCCCTTCCTCTCTGTAAAAAATCAATAAAATATATTTAAAAAACAAAGAAACAAAAAACATTCCTGAGTCTGCTATCTCCGTAGGCAGGGCTATCTCTACAAGAGCATTTGGGGTGAAGGATGCTGGCTGTGGGAGGGGAGCTGAATTTTCTGAATCCCCAGTCGACTGATTTATTGCTGAGTTTGCCATGTCCTTACAATACAATCATTCAATAAGATTCCAGCTTATTTTGAGTTTGGTTTTTAAAGCACCTCATTCTCCTTTATCTGCAACAAAACTCTTCCCTCACTTTACCATGCCCAGCAATTCCCTACCTGTTTGGGCACAGATCCACCTCTCAGGGTCCACAGTGCCATGTGGACCAAAGCCAGAGAGTAATACCTTCCTGGCCTTCTTTTCAGAGGCCTGTCACAGAAACCAAACCTCTCCAGACCAAGCCTGGAACACTGACATATGCTCCTATAAGAGGAAGTCTGAACTGCTGTTAAGTGTTTGAACAGTAAGAGAAACAGGAAGCGATGAGAAACAAAAGCACCCTGCAGGTCTGAGTGAGTCACAGAACCATCTACTCTGGCAGGTCATAACAGCCAGGGCCAAAGGTAAGTGTAATTAGGTTATACATGTTAATTGGTCCAGAGTAAAAGCTGTCCGTCTGATGATGCTGTGTGGCAGCCTCTTTCACTGAAGTGATAACAGAACCACTGTCGAAAAGCCTGACTCCCTGGCTGGTGTGGCTCAGTGGTTGAGCCTCGACCCATGAACCAAGAGGTCCCCAATTCAATTCCCAGGCTGTGGGCTCGATCCCCAGTGGGGTGGTGCAGGAGGCAGCAGATCGATGTGTCTCTCTCATTGGTGTTTCTCCCTCTCTCTCTCCCTTCCTCTCTCTCTAAAATCAATAAAAACATGTGATTTTCATTCCAGAATTCTATATATAAAAAAAGATCCGCAGACTTCCATTGCAGTCTCGATTGCTCTCAGCATCCCGCTCTGGCCAGAAATCATTAGTCCCTATCCAGGGCTCAGAGTCCACTAGTCTATATACATACAGACCGAGCTATTACTGTTTACTGGTTTTTATTTTAAATTTTTTCCACTATAATTTGATAAACATTAAAATTTCCCAAATTTTGCCATTTAGCATAACCACTAACATAGTTTAGGTGTATCTGTTCAATTTATATGGAGCTTTTATAGGTCTATAATTCAATGTACATAAATGTGGGTTTTCTGTTAATCCTCACCTGAGGATAGTTTTTTTCTCCATTGGAGGGGGAAGGGAGAGACAGAGAGAGAAACATCGATCTGAGAGAAACACATCAATTGATTGCCTCCTGCACGTGCCCCAACCAGGGCCGGGGATCGAGCCTGCAACCTGCAACCGAGACTTAAAAGACAAAAAGGCACGTGTCCTTGACCAGAATCAAACCCGGGACCCTTCAGTCCGAGGACCAACGCTCTAACCACTGAACCAAACTGGTTAGGGCCATACATATTTTGTAAAACATTTTTAATTGTGGTTAAATATATGCAACATAAAATCTACTCTCTGCACCATTTTTCAGTGTAAATTCCAGTAGTACTAAGCTAATTCACATTGTTGTACAATCCACAAATCTCCAGAAGTTTTTCAGCTTGCAAAACTGAAACTCTGACCCCATTAAACAACTTCTCATTTCTTCCTCTCCCCAGACACTGGAAACCACCATTCTACTTTCTATGTCTGTGAATTTGATTACTTTAAATACATCATGTAAGTGAAATCTTACAGTATTTGTCTTTTTGTTACTGATTTACTTAACTTCGCATAATGTCCTCAAGATTGTCCATGTCTAGGTTGTAGTGTGTGTCAGAATTCCCTTCCTTGTTAAGGCTGAGTAAAATCCACTGTTTGCATAGATCATATTTTGTTTATCCATTCATCTACTGGTAAACATTCGGGTTGCTTCCACCTTTTGACTATTGTGCATAATGCTGCTCTATGAATGTACATAAAGTTTTATGACCTACCTTTACACTTCCCATTATAATAGCTGTGTATATACATATACAAAATTTTTTCCAGGTTGCCCTGGTTGATGTGGCTCTGTAGACAGTGTCAATCTGTACACCAAAGGGTCTCAGGTTCAATTCCTGGTCAGGGCACATACCTGGTTAGGGGTTTGATCTTCCGTCAAGATGAGGCAACCAATAGATGTTTCTCTCTCACATTAATATATTTTTTCTCTCTCTCTGTCTCCCTTTTCTTTCCTCTCTCTCCAGAACTCAATTAAAAGGCAAATCCTTAGGTGAGGGTTAAAAAAAATTTTTTTTCTAGGTTGATATATAGCCTTCATGATAATCTATTTTTTTCTGTTTCAACAGTAGCATGACAGTCCTTTAAGCCCGTGCACGTAAAATTTTTCTACAGTTGGATACTTGAGATATTTCCAATTTTTTCTAACTGCTATGATAATTTTGTACCTAGGATATCTCCCCCCCCCCCATATTTTAACTTTTTTAAAGACTAGATTCCTAAGAAGTGAAATTACTGAATTAAAAAAAAATAAATGTTTTATGACTTAAAAGACAAAAGATAAAAAAACCAAACTGCTTTCTGAAAGAATTGTCTACTTGCATCACTACTAGTAGTGTCTACAAAGTTCCATTTCACCATACTCACACCAGCTTCACTGGATTTTTCTTTACATTAAAAAATTAGGAGGAAGATAAGAGTTCATTTCTGTTTAACAGACAACACTCTGATGACTGATAGTGATGGGCATTTGTGAATGCTAGCATGGTTACAGTTGACTGAAATATATATAATGTATAATATATGTGTATTATTAGAAACATGCCTGACATGTGGTAGGTGCTCAATAAATGATGGCTATTATTATTGTTGCTGTAGTTTTTATTAATGCCCAAAGCCTGATGATTCTCAGCCTATACCTGCTCTCTCAAACCCTCAGCTCCCCCCAAACCATGGTTTTCCAATTATCTGGGGCATTCCCAGTTTGATGATATCTCAGAAAAGCTTCTCCTTCCCGGTGGAGATGCTCTACCTAAACCCTTTGCTGCTGGTGTTCTCTCCTAGGCACAGTTTTGCTTTGCCGGTGGCTGCCTCAGCCCTCAGGGTAACAAAACTGCACTTAGGATGGAGAGCATGGTAGCAGAAGTGTCACTTGGACTCCAAACTGGACTCTACCTTATGCCCAGAGTCTTGTTAACTTTTTTAATACAGTTATTTCCTCCATTTGGGGGCCCTAAGCCGATCAGGCCACAGGGTATGTAAAGGGGCTGAAATTCCATGCTCCCTAGAGTAGACAGAACAATGCCCCCTCCCCAGCCACACACCCAGATACATTCACATTCTAATCTTGGAACCTGTGAATGTGTTAACTTACTTGGTAAAAAGGACTTTGCAGATCTGATTCAGTTCAGGATCTTGAGATGGCAATATTATCTTGTAATATCTGGATGGACCCAATGTAATTGCATCATTTCTGAGAAGGAGGGAGGCAACTGGGGAGAGAGAGAGAAAGAGAGAGAGAGAGAGAGAGAGAGAGAGAGAGAGAGAGAGAGAGAATACGCAAGTGGCCTCTAGGAGTTGGAAAAGGTAAGGAAACAGATTCTGTCCCAGAGTCTCCAGAAGAATTGCAGCAATGCTGAGACTTTGACTTTTAGCCCAATAAGACCTCCAGAACTCCGAGATAATAAATATGTATTGTTTGAAGTCATTAACTTTGTGGTTATTGTTTTAGCAGCTATAAGAAACTCATACACTTACCTAATGTCCTTGACTCCTCCCCTATTTCTCTCCCCAAGTTTCTTTAAAGGTCTTACCACCTTATTGCTCTGAATTGTAAGTTCCTAAGTTAATTCATACAATTAGGAGGGTCCCACCAGTTCCACAGTTAGGAAGCTTCTGCTTCTACTTTTGCTCATTAGTTGTATTCCCTCTTTTTGTAAATCGTTTATGGTCTTTCCCTCACTGACTCTTCTCTTTTTTTTTCCTTCCATTTTCCTTCCCCTTTCTCCTTTTTAGTTTTTCTCTTTCCTTTCTTTTTTCCCTCTTTAAAAAATTGACCTTCTTTATCTATCTGCTTTATCAGAAACACTGAGCCCTGTAACCATTTCAACATCCCACAAGGAGCAGTTCTCTCTCACGTGTGTAGCCATCCGTTAGTCATCCATCCAAGGAATGTTTACTACGTGGGGAGAAAATGGCGACTGCATAGGCAGTCCTGTCTTGCATCTCGTCCCAGGACCAGACTGGAAATACAACTAAATTGGAGAATATTCACCTGGAATGAACAAATGAGGCCCAGCTGAGGAGGCGACTTATAGCAAAGAAGGACAGAAAACACCTGGAGACTGGTAGGAAGGGCGGCGAGGTTGCAAGATGGGTGGCAGGCTGGTGGGCCGAGAGGGAGAGGAGGAAGCTGCGTTATGGAAAAATCTGTTCCCTTAGAAAAATAGAAGCCCAGCCCAGGCTGAGCACCAGAGCTGCATCCCTTGGTGGCAGACGTACCATCCAAGGAAAAGCCACAAGGCTGCTGGCTGCCAGGGGCTCTGGACCTGAGACCCCAGCCACGAAAGGCAGCCCCCCAAAAAAGCTTCCCCCACCAAAGGTGGCCCCCCAAAAAGGCTTCCCCCACCAAAGGTGGCCCCCTAGAAAGGCAGGCTCCGAGAAAGGGGGCCCCCCCGAGAAAGGCGAAAGCAGCGTGGTGCTGGTGGGGGCAGACGCCAAAGTTTTATTGTTGTTTCTGTTTTGTTGTATTTTGTTTTGTTTTGTTTATTTTCAATCGTTAAACCCAGAACACAGTTGCAACCACTCACCCAAGGCTTTGGCGCAGGGAGGGAGGCATGGACTTGAGGTGCCTGAGGAGAGGCAGGGGAGGGAAACAGGGCAGGAAGACGTGGAAAAGCAGTAGCCAGGAAGGGGTCCAGTATTGGGTCGTTCATATGCTTCCAAACTGAAACGGCCATTTCTCCACAGAGGAGCTAGCCCGGTGGCCTCAGGGCAGGTGACATAGCCTGCAATTTGAACTTTACAGAGGAAACAAAGGCAGAGGCCAAGTTTATAGGTCTAAACAGTCTCAAGGTGCCCTCAGTGGCTGGATTAGAAGAGGGGCCATCCTCTCTGCTATTCTGGGAACCAGACTGATAAAAACTTCAGGGTTCCAGCTGATCCCATTGGTCTCCATACAAGGATCTCTGTCCAGCCAACGGCAGACTAATATTTTGGGCCACTCGTGGAGGAGTAGTTCTGAGACAGGGAAAAACATCCATCATATTCCCTGAAAACGAAACAGCACCAGCCCCACCTAAAGCCCTATCAGAAACAGACTCCTGAGTGATTAAGATTGGCATCTGACTGACAGGCAAACAGGACTGATTGGCCCTTCCTGCTTGCAGCCAAGGCCTGTGGAGGCAGACACAAGCAGTGAACTGATGGATTGCTTGGAGCTTCGAGCAGGGTGCTACACGCCAAAACACCATGCCTGACAGTGGTTAGCCCCTAAGTACCTAACAGGAAGCCCAGAATTGGCAGACAGAACAGAAGAGTGGGGCCCAAAGTCAGCTCCTATTGGGCATTAAAGCTCAGCTGAAGTGAACATTCTTATTTTTTTCACCTTTTTCTTCCTTTCTTCTCTTGTTTACCTCCCATTTTTCTTCTCCTTTCTCCTTTTTAGTTTTTTCTCTTTCCTTCCTTTGTCCCACCTTTTTTAAATGGATCTTCTTTATCTATCTGCTTTATTGATTTGTTATTATTCTAGTCTCTGTTGGTTTGTTCATATATCTAATTTCCTCTTCCCTGCTCCTACTCAATTTTCTTTTCTCTTTTTCTTCACTACTCATTTTTTTATCTCTCTTCTCTTGCTTTTTTCTTCTTCTCCTAATTTTTTAACTTGTTTCATTTTCTAAATTTAGGTCTATCTGCTCTCTCCCCTTTTCTCCTTTTCAATTTTTTTCTTATCGTCTCATTTCTTTTCTCCCTCCTCTATTCTAAACCATGGTGTCTTTCCCCTATTCCTCTAAATCATTAACCTTATTTTTTAATTTAATCTCTGCACCTACAGATTCTGCCCCCCCTACCCCTGAGTGTGTTTGGTTTATTTTTCTGTTTCTTCTATTGTGTTTTATACCCATTTTTTCCTTTTTTTTTTTCTATCATTCTTGCTCTATTTTCTCTCTCCTAATTCTCTTTTCTCTAGTGGGCACTTTTGTTGGGGCTATAGGGGTCTTCTGTACATTCTGGTTTTGTTCTTTCTGTGTCGTGTATTATCTTGTATTTTATGCTGTTCGGTCAGCACCTCTACAATGGCTGGCACAACATGGTAGGGAGTGAGCCACATAATCAGACACCCTGAGAGGAGACTCCATCCATGAATAGGACAATAACATTGAAGACCCAACTACAACAGGAGAACCCAGGTATTTCAAGTAGGGGGCCTTCCTAGAACACCCAGTCCAGAAAACCTGACAGAATGCACCACTGGGTCCCACAAAATATCTACTACATAAGACCAACCAAAAAAATCTGTGTGGCATGGCAGTTTGATTTAATAACATAGAAACAAATACAAAGGAAGAGCAAAAATTGGGAGACAAAGAATTAACCCCCAAATGAAAGAAAAGGAGGGAATCGCCAGAAAAGGAACTAAATGAAATGGAGGGAAGTAATTTGTCAGAGAAAGAATTCAGGATAATGGTTTTAAGGATGCTCCAACAGCTGAATGAGAAGTATGAGCAACTCAATGAGAATTATAAGGAGCTGAATAAGAAATACACCAACATGAATAGGAATCAAGAGGAAATAAAGAATGGCATAGCTGCAATAAAGAACACCATGGAAAGTTTCAACAGTAGACTAGAAGAAGCTGATAACTGAATCAGTGAGTTAGAAAACAAGGTAGAAAAAAATACCCACGCAGAGCAGCAACTGGAAAAAAAAGCAGGAGGAGAGTTTAAGGGAGCTTTGTGATAACATGAAATGAAACAACATCCACATAACAGGAGTTCTAGAAGGAGAGGAAGCTGAGCAAACAATAGAAAACCTGTTTGAAGAAATAATGACAGAAAATGTCCCTGACTTGGGGAAGAAAAAAGTCACACAAGTACAGGAAGCAAAAAAGTCCCAATCAAGATGAATCCAAAAAGATGTACACCAAGACAATCATAATTAAATTGGCAAACATAAAAGACAAAGAAAGAATGTTAAAGGCTGCAAGAGAGAGACAGAAAGTCACCTACAAGAGATCTCCCATTAGACTATCAACTGATTTCTCAACAGAAACACATCAGGAGAGGTCAATGGGGGGAAAGGGGGACATATGTAATACTTTCAACAATAAAGATAAAAAAATTAAAATGTAAAAGATATTCATAGGGAAATTTTATGGTCAGGATTTTATTTTAAGAGGATGGACTGAATAAAATATAAATTTTATATGTACAGGAAAAAAAAGAAATGTTTATTAGAGGCTACTATAGGCCAGACATTGGGATAATATTGGGATGCTAGTACACAATCTATGACTTTACAAGGCCAAGGATGTTGGATTTTTATGGCTTGAGAACAACATGTATAGATTATTAATTATTTATTTTCTTTGGTCCCTTGGGTGTTCTAAGATTTGTTTTTTTCCAGAAAGCAACTGGGAGCACGGGAGACTCTGACTAAGTAGCAAGGGGCAGGAATTGCATTCTGGTTCCATTTTGTCCTCCAATTTGTATTCAGACTCAGGCAAGAGTTAAAGAGTTTGATGATAGATAAGCACAGAGAAAAACAGTGCAGCCCAGTGCATCTTTGCTTAGGGTAATTTCTCTTCTCCCTTTCTCCTCTCCAGTCCTGCTTTCCTGCCTCTGACGCAGGGAGCTAAGGGTCTGAATGAAACCTGCTGGAGGTTCCAATTAAATTTTTGTGGACAAAGGGCAAGCTTGGCTTCCTCAGATAACAGCTGGCAATAAATCCATCAGCACATCCACGTTCAGAGAACAGTCCCTG
>NW_006383009.1:2681662-2683680 GCF_000327345.1 Myotis davidii
TTGAGTACCTCACACAAGATGGGCTCTATGGTAAGAAATTTCTCTGGACAACTTTAATCCTTCCTTGTATTTGTGTCTCTCAAAAGAGAATTTTCATTCTAAAGTGAAGTGTACTACTAATTAGTTAGCAAATGCCTGGTTTTGTTTTGTTTGTTGGTATTTTGGGGTTTATTCTTAGAGTACATATTTTGAGCCATTTTAACATCTTTTAGTGTTCTTTTGCTTTCCTTTTAGCCTCTTTATTTCCTTCCTTATGAATTCTAACTAAATTTGTATTTAGAAATGCCTTGTTTATACAGGATCTTAAGTGATTGCATGCATTTTCTGGTTGAAACTTAACGGGATTTGGTTCGGTGGAGACCAGTTGGTTGCTTAGAGCTGTGATGTGGATAATGCTCTTCTTCCAGCCCTGATCTTAGAACAGAACAGAGTAACTCAGTACTTGGGATACTTCCAACACTGGAGGCTGACTATTGAATCCCAGTGATAAACATTTAACGTTATTTACTTTTTGTATTATGAAAATAGTTAATAATAAAACATTTAGAAATTACAGAAAAAATAAAAAGAAGATAATTGAAGCATCAATTATAATAGCTGACATTCGGGTATGTATCTTTCTAGTCTTTTAAAAATGTGTAAATCAATTTCTTATATAACTGAAGTCAAACTATAAATACGGTTTAGTATCCATTTTCAAACTTAACATCATATTAAGAGTATTTTCTAAGTCATTGAACTTGTTTGAAAACATTATTTTAAGATCTGTTTCTATATTTCCATTAAAATGTTTCATTTATATTATATAAATAATTCAGCAATTTGTCATTTTAAACCTAAATTTTAGACTGCACTTCTGATCATTTCCTTAGGATACATTCTTAGAAGTAGAGTTACCAAATAAAAGAATATCCGATCATTATAGCCTGATGCATTTCATGGCAGTAATCTATTTTAAAATTTGTATGATTGGTATTGTTTATACCATAACAGATGCCATATAAAAGAAAAGAAAATAATTCCTAGAAACTGTTATCACCTGAAAACTGTACAGCCCACTGCATCTTTGCTTAGTGTAATATCTCTCTCTCTCGCTCTCTCTCTCTTCCCCCCCCTCTCAAAATATTGTTACTTAACAAAATAACAGTTTAACAAAATGCTGTTACTTAATGCTCACTAATGATGACATGAAATCCTAAATAGAAAACTAATCATGAATGTTAATATTTTATTTATACGGAGTAGCACATCATTCTGAGCAGGGATTTATAGCTTAAACTAAAGGATAAGAGTACTTCTAGTACCACAGAGCAAAGGAAGGTGGTGGGGTACATGCCTACAAGTTAAAAAGTTTGGATTTCATTCTAGTTCGACACCAATTGTGTGACCTGAGACAAACCTCCCAGCTTTAAGTCTCAGATTTCTCATCTGTGAGAGGAAAGTGTTGGTCTAGGTCAGTGTTTCTCAGTTGGCAACATGAGTCACACTTGTGGCCCATGAGATATTTTTGTGTGATACGTAGAGACAGACCATAATTTGGCTTTGGCATGGCACATAAGGTTATTTTTTAAAACAAGCATTTCAGTTTGTTATTTTAAGTGGATTTGGAGGAAAAGATTGCGTAAGTAATAGTGTAAGTAGTCCTTAGGTATGATGTGATCATGGAAGTGATAGGCAGGTGTCTGACACGTAAGAAACAGCGAGGTGATCTCAAGAATCCTCATCCTATGCTGGGTAGAATTCCAGTATGAAAAACTGGTAAGCAGTGCTAGGCAGGCCCTCTGGGAACCAAGCGGAGTATTAAGCTGTATAAATTGTGAACAGAGCTCTGATCACGTGGCTCAGTTGGTTGGAGCGTCCTCCTATACACCAAAAGGATAAGATGGCAGATGGCAGGTTCTATTCCCAGTCAGGGCACATACCTGGGTTGCGAGTTCGATTCCCCATTGGGGCATGTACGGGAAGCAACCGATCTATGTTTCTCTCCCAAATCAATGTTTCTCTCTTTATCTCTCTTT
>NW_006383009.1:2683704-2687633 GCF_000327345.1 Myotis davidii
TTCCTCCCTCAAAATCAATAAATATATCTTTGAGTGGGGATTTTAAAAAAAAAAGTGAATAGAGACAGGCATGGAAAAGTTTCCAAATTCCTGCAACTCTGTACTTTTTATTTAATAGTGAGTATCACTGTTCTGGGCAGACTTCCCCCTCTACTGTAAAGGCTGCTGAAGAGCTGCAGGTGTAACAGGACCTTCCTTAAGAACCCAGAGGAGAAGACCCTCAGCCCCGTCCTCACCATGTTCAGGGCTGTCTGGGATGCCCCTCAGCAT
This sequence comes from Myotis davidii, assembly GCF_000327345.1. Classification (NCBI taxonomy): domain Eukaryota; kingdom Metazoa; phylum Chordata; class Mammalia; order Chiroptera; family Vespertilionidae; genus Myotis; species Myotis davidii. The sequence goes on from NW_006383009.1 coordinate 2,683,975, forward strand.
TGGCTGCAGGAGGGGAGAGAGTCCCGGAAGCTGGTGCTGGTGGTTGTGTTTGTGGCTCTGCTCCTGGACAACACGCTGCTTACTGTGGTCGGTACGTCTGGGGTCTTGGTATCGGGGTACTTGGCTCTGGGCCCAGCAATACCCACCCCTCTAGCTTTCAGCAGTGAATGGACTTGAGAATGTTTCCTTTCGTGCTTGAAAGGGCCCAGAGGTTTCTGGGAATTGGAGGAGACAGCAGGAAATGGAGTCTGAAGCTTGCCAACCATTGCTGAAAGCTCCAGGGGTTCAAAGATAAGGAGATTCAGAGAGTTATCTGACCAAAAAAGATTGACTGGAGCAGAACTGGCATTACTTCCTCCCCATGCCATCTTCCCAAGGTGCTAATGACTCCAAGTGGCCTCTGGGACAATGAGCCCCTTCTCACTGTTGCCTTCCCAGCTTCTGCTCCGCCAAAATAGCACACTTTACATGGATATCGAGCTTTGTATCAAAACCTATCTTTCTGGTAGTTCATTCCTTCAGAGTCTTGCTTTTTTTAGTTGGTAGTTATTCATCTTTACGTTTGGCTATGCCAGTGTCTAAACGAGTGCTAACGTGTTGCCCCTCTTGGGTAAAATATCTGCTTTGAAACAAGAATCTTTCTGAGACAAATCATTAACCCAATATAGTCAGTTCTCGATATGTGGTAGTTCTGCCTCTAAAGTTGCTGCAAAGACTGAATTTAGCCAACACTGAATCATTGCTCCTACGGGAACTATATACACACACATCCCATATAGATTATAATCTTAAATCCTAAAAACACCCATCCTGGTAGTCTGTGTTTTTTTTAAAAACACGCACACAACAATACGTTTTTGTTGATTTTGGAGAGAGATGAAGGGAGAGGGGGAGAGAGAGAGGTAGAAACATCAATGAGAGAGAACATTAATCAACTGCCTCCTGCACGGCCCCTACTGGGGATCGAACCTGAGATCTGGGCATGTGCCCTGACCAGAATTGAACCAGTGACCTCCTGGTGCATGGTTCGACGCTCAACCACTGAGCCACACCTGTTGGGAAGCTCTATTTTTTTTTAACTTTTAAAATGTTTTAGGTACAGTTGACATTTAATATTATATTATTTCCAAGTGATTGGACATTTATATAATTTACGAAGTGACCCCTCTCTAAGTCTAGTCACCTGGCATTATACATAGTTATTACAATTTTATTGATTGTATTCCCCGTGCTATATTTTACATCCCAGGACTATTCTGTCACTACCAGTTTGTACTTCTTTTTTTATTTTTTTTAAACATTTTTTTGTTTATTTATTTTTGGTGCCTGTGACCGGAATCGAACCTGGGACCCTTGAATCCCCAGGTCAATGCTCTATCCACTGAGCCAAACCAGTCAGGGCCAGTTTGTACTTCTTAATCCCTTCACATTTTTTCACCCAGCCCCCCAAGCTCCCTTCCACCGGCCAACCATCAGTTTGTTCTCTGTATCTATAAGTCTGTTTCCTATTTTCTTTACAAAAGAGAAGACAAGGCCTGGAGTGTTAGGTGCCTTGTCTGAGGACACCTCACTCACAGGTGCCAGAGTTGGGGTTGAAGCCCTGTCCACCTGCCCCTGAGTCAGGGCTTCTTGCCCTGCACTGGCCTGCTCCTCCTGCCTCCATGCTCGGCCACCTCTGCATGAGAGCTGAAGGAAAAAGGCAGGGCCCGCCTAATCCAGCCTCAGCTGGGAAAGTCAGCATCTGGTGACTCAAAATTTTCCCCGCTCTCTGCACGCATGTCTGAGAAATCTCATGACAGCTCTGCGAGTATTGACTTTGTGGTCACAAATAAATTTTAGCCAGTAGGTGAATTAGCCAATATGGGATCTATGAGTGATGAAGACCAACTGTATGATGGTTGAGATCCAGGTACTTTAGCTAATAGTATAATGTGGGTGGACACATTCTGTTATTGGGAGTCAAATCATGTCACTTAGACACCTGCCTTGAGCATGAAACTGAACCTCATAGCAGTGACCCTGGACCCACTAATGGTAAAAAGACAATGTGTCCTTAGCCCTCACCACTTGTCCTTCTTGACTTTCAGTGCCCATTGTGCCCACCTTCCTCTATGCCAAAGAATTCAAAGAAGTCAACACTTCTCTGCACCTCGGCACCGCCACAACTTCCCGGCACGCCCTCACTTCTCCTGCCTTTTCCACTATCTTCTCCTTCTTTGATAACAACACCTTGGCTGTTGAAGAAAGTGTGCCCAGTGTCACAGCCTGGACAAATGCCACTTCTGGCACCATCGCCCCTCCGGTCACAGGGGCCATCTCATCCCAGAAAAACAGCTGCCTGCAGCACTCAGAGTTCTTGGAGGAAGAGAACATCCGAGTGGGGCTTCTGTTTGCTTCAAAGGCTGTGATGCAACTTCTGGTCAACCCATTCGTGGGGCCTCTCACCAACAGGTATCTCCGGGGTGCTCGGGGGCTCGGGAATAAGAGAATGGGCTAAGGCATCCCAAAGGCGGTTAGAAGGGAGAAGGAAGGGAACTCTCTTGTCTGCACCCCAGGAGAGCAAGCTGTTAGAAAAGCCATGGGCTTCTGACTTTCTTAGTGATGTAATGACTAGAGTACCAAGAAGGGAACCAAGGAGAGAAGTATGCCATTGATGTTTATTTTAGAGTCCTAGAACTTGGCTCCTATAAGATAGGGATGGGAATGGAACAGGCCTATTGTAAGCTAGAGAACTGGCTTCTTAGCAAGTTGTGCTTGGGATTACCTGATTTTTCAAAGGGGTATACACTTTGACTAGGCTATCCTTTCTGGAAAAGAAAATTTTGGCCCTGGTCTATGGGAAATTTTTCATATTTGTTTATTTGCTTATATGCATTCACATGTCATATCCATTCTCTACACCTGCACTCAAATAAATGAATTTCTCTTCCCAATTACATGGAAATATATAGTCCAAGTATATGGATGCTTACTGGAACTGTACCTTTTTATTTTTAATTCCCTTTTAGGATTGGATATCACATTCCCATGTTTGCTGGCTTTGTTATCATGTTTCTCTCCACAGTTAGTAAGTAATTTGCTTCCCCGTTTCTTCCCTTCACTGATTACCTTTGATTTCATCACATGCACTGCAGTGAAGACAGCAGGGTCAAGCTAGCTAAGTAGCCTCTGATACTGATTTAAATGCTTTGCACCTTCTGGTATGGAGAGTAGAGCAATAATGGCAACTCAGTCTGGTTGGAATTTGTATATTCTGCTATAGAAGTTACTTCACTTTCTTTAGCTGGGGAAAACTGTGAAGGCTGTTTTACTGTGTATGTTATAGTGTGTGTGTAATCCCTTGGGTGAGTTCAAAACAAGCCTTGCGTCTTTGGGAAGAGGTCATATTATTTTGATATGCAAAGGTAAAGGACTACTAATGAAGAATCTAAATTGGACAAGAGCAATTGGAAAAGTCCCCAAAGTCTGCCGCCTTCAAATAAGAACATTAAAGGTCAGGAAATATTCTAACTCAGGAAAGTCAATTTGCTAAAGAAACAAGAGAAAGACAAATAGTTCATCCACTAACCAATAAATGTTCCTAATAAAATATAGATGGAATAAGAGCAGTAAGTGAAAAGAAAATATGTCTGGAAATTGACCCTGAGAATTAAAATAAG
>NW_006383009.1:2687684-2694495 GCF_000327345.1 Myotis davidii
GCAGGGAAGGCAGCCTGTGGACCCACTGCTGACTCTCTGACCGAACCACAGGCGTCCTTATCCCTCCAGTTTTTCTTACCACCTTTCTGTTACTTTCCCGCCTTTTTATTGCTTCTCCTCAGGTGTTCTTCCCTCCCAGCACCGGGCTTGACTCCTATCTTAACAGGAGTTTGTCTCATTCAGGGCGGAGGCTGCAAAGTGCAGGAGCTGGATGAAGTTCTGTCTTAAGTTTACTTAAGACAATTCTAGCTGAATCAAAAGAAATGAGGATATTCGAGTTAGACATGTTTATTGAACTTCTAGGGGCTTAGCCTACACTAACCAGTACATTAAACATGAATAATTTACTCTGTTTCATCAAATGAGACATAATTCATTCCACAAAAGTTGATGGCAAAAGTCACTGAAGGTTTCTAGTTCCCCAGGACGTTATGATGTTCTTACTGAACAGAAAGAGTTTGTCCACCCAGTGTGAGAGAGCCGAACCCTAAACACTGAGAACTGCAGGGGAGAAATATTGGCTATTTTATTATGAAGGGCACCACCCAGGAGGACGGGAAGCTAATGCTCAAAGGTCCAAACTTTCTGATGGCATGTAGGGTACAGTTATATAGGGCAAAAATCACAAGACACCATAGGTTAGGGGGCTCAGGGTCATGCTAGGAGCTGATTGGTCAGAGATGAGGTAAGAGTAATAAATAATTTTTTTGTAAAGGATATAGGACGATCCGACCTTGAACAGATTGGAAATCAGAAGGCCTGGGAGAGGGCTCTGGAGGCCAGGCAAGAAGAGACCAAGTGTGTGCATGTTTGTAGACAGTGTGATCATGTCGGGAAGGAGTAGGAGTTTATAAGACATCAAACAAGGGAAAACATCTGTAATGAATGGGCAAAGGGATTTCAGTTCTGCTGATGCAGACACTCTGGGAAGGAGTCTTCTGTCTTTCGGGGGCTTTGCCCTGAAACTGGAGTGAGACATGTCTGCAATTACCAACCTTACTACCAACACCCTATAATTTAGTTTTTGATAACATATTTCTATTTGGTTCTCAGTTTTGTGTGTGTTAGTCTCTAATAGACTGAGTCTCTTTAAGGGCATGGGCTGAATGTATCTTTAGTTCATATCTGCTAAGAGCCTAGCACAGCTGTATACTCAGTGTTGCAGTATAAGGTAAGGGTAGAAAGATATTACTTTAACATCTACCCATCGCTTGTGGCCCTTCAAGTACACGTAGCTTTTTATTCCATCCTTCAGATGACCCAGTGGGGCCCCAAAGTGGCAAAAGTCAAATCCAGGTGTTGCATATGGATGATCCAGAAGTAGGGCCTAAGGACAGGTTCCCAGCCCTCGGCATTGGACTTGGTAGACAACCCTGATTCCAGGGGACAGAATGTTGGATGTTGGGCTTTGGAAATGTGGAAACCCAGCCTCCATCTAACATGTGGTGAATCGATTTATGCTTCTGTGGTGTCTCTCAGTCTCATGCCAATTAAAATGCAATCCTGATCAAGGGTGGGAGGTTAGAAAGACAACTCCAAGAACAGGGAGCAGTGAGCATGCTTTATTAAAACAAATGCATAATGGCTCACCTTCGTAATATCACGGGCAGGTTTTCTGGTGGCCCGGGGACTAAGGCAGTTTGCTAACTGGAGCATTTTTGCTGTGCTCTTTGTCCAGTGTTTGCTTTTGCTGGTACCTACACCCTGCTCTTTGTGGCTCGAGCCCTTCAAGGCATTGGATCTTCATTTTCATCTGTTGCAGGTAACACTGACATCTTATACACACGCATGCGCACACCACCTTGTTTATCAGCGTAAGATGATTTATATGAAAAAAATTAAAGAAAATATCCTAGAGGGCAGAAATTATGATTCAAAAACAAGATAATTATAGTGTTTCCAGCAGTGCCCATTAATTCCTCAGGCTGACATAACTCCCTCTGGTAATGTTAGATGCAGCTAGTTCAGGTCAAAGCAAGCCCTAGGTAAAACCATGAAGTAGGCCAGGCTTTTACTTAATGCCACTCTGTGGTCTTTTCTCTGTTCCCTCTTAATAGGAACAGTAATGTTCATACTACCAGTAACGCCAGCACAGTTTGCAAAGTGTTATCAAATACAATATTAATGTAATCCTTTGCCATTTTACACATGAGGGAATGGACATGAGAGCCCAGCCCACGCTCTTGTCCAGGCCCTTGGCACTGTCCTCCTTTTCCTTGGGCACTCCCGTTGAGTAGAGCAGTGCTCTGTGTTCATATGCGTTTCCTTTCTTGATCTAGTCCAGTGATGGCGAACCTTTTGAGCTCGGTGTGTTAGCATTTTGAAAAACCCTAACTTAACTCTGGTGCCGTGTCCATATCTATTCATTCAGGGAAATGTGCTAGGAAATCATAGCATGATATGAAATGCAGTGTCATGGGACAATGGGAGTCTGTGTTCCCTTCTCAGAGACTTGCACTTCCCACAATATTGTGAACAGAGGGAATGAGCAATGTGGGAGTTTGGGGGAGCAGTGGGGAAATATTTGTAAATACTATGGGTTAAGTGTTGCAAAACCCCTCAAGCTGAAACCCAAGCTAAGATGATCCCTGAAGATATATTAGGGTGAAGGCCATGGATGCTATGAGAAGGCAGACAGAAAACTCCTGCATATTCACTCCATTTGTCTCCTCCTTCAGGTCTTGGGATGCTGGCAAGTGTCTACACTGATGACTATGAGAGAGGCCGTGCCATGGGAATCGCCTTGGGGGGCCTGGCTTTGGGAGTGCTGGGTAAGTGGCATCTGGCCCCAGACCTAGGTTCTAAGGGTGGAGACTGCAGACTCTCTAAAGATGGCTCTAGGAGGCAGGTGATCCTACGGTCATGGAAGACAATATTTTCCTTCTTTCTCTGTCCAATCATGTCTTGAGTCCTTCTGAAAGTTGGCCCTGGAAAGGTGAAATCCCTTTCCCCTTAAGAAGCTGAATAGCTCTTCAGGGCCTGGGAATGGTCCAGAAACCTAGTCTAGTCAAGGGAGTGAATCTCCCCATGTCAGCAGTCACTGCCTCACCTCTGCTTCCACACATGGCCAGCTTTCAACATGAGAACATGCTCTTTGTCAGATTTTGTACTAAATGCATTACAGACGTAATCTCCTTCAATTCTCAGCACCGTGCTCTGAAGGAGGAATGATTGCCGCAATGTAGAGATGAGAATAGGAACGTTTAGATAACCATCCAAGGTCACACAACCAGGGAATGCCGGAGCCAGGATACAGATGCAGATTTTCCAGGCTTGACTCCCAAGCTGCAAGCCATAAGGCTGTCCTTTCTTTGAAGTTCATCCCTGTTAAGGTTTAATTGACTAGTCCAACAAGCCACATACTTTTACTGAGCACTTACTACATGCTTTTACTGAGCACTTACTACATTGCCAACCACAATGCCAATGCTAGCCCAGAGAGGCTCTAGGTAAGAAACCTCAGACACGGTTCCTGCCCTGTAGGAGCTTACAAGCTAATTAGGGAGAAAACACTAAAAGTCTCTTCCCTGGCTCACACCCACCCTCTACCACCACAGGGAAGAGATGGAACAAAAGCCCTGCTCTTTGTTAGTACCCACCGACCCAAACACCCAAGCTGAAACTGCTGCATCCCTGTCTCCTTTCTCTCCTCTCACTCCCTAATGAATACGCCCACTGTATCCTCTACAGCCACTTCCTCACCGCCAGCTCCTCATCATGTCTCAGTCTGAATGTGGCACCAGCCTCCTGCCTGACCTCTTACGCAGTCTCCTTCCTCCAAGGTGCTCCAGAAAAAGCTCCCAAGCCCAGAGCTGGCGGTATTTCTCCCCTGCTAAAAAGCACTGATGTTTCTCCCTGGCCTTCAAGGCCTAGTAGATGCTTTATCTGGATATAAAGGGGCCCTTAACTATTGGGCTTCAACCTTCCCAACTCTACTCTTCCTCTCCCAAATACTCATATTCTAGTAGAACTGACTCCCTTCTATTTCTTTTCCAACTGCACTCCCTTTTCTGACACTTCTGTGCTCTTCACACATGATTCTTCCCCACCAGTATTTATGCGCCTGACAAAGCCCATGTGGCTTCCTGAACTCACTACACTGCGCCCTCACAGCACTTTGTAGCTGGAGCCTTTACTGTTGAACTTTACTTTTTACCACGTTCTAATTATTTGGGTGCCCCCCACCCCTTACCACCATGCTCATTTTCTCCACTGAAATGTAAAGACCTTGGAACCAGGTCTTCTTCATCTCTGAATCCCCAGAACCTCGTGCGAAGTTCAGCCCCTAGTAGGCCTTCGGTACACACTCACTGGGGCCATGTGGGCAAGTCACGCTGGCTGGGAACTGGCCCTCACCTCTGCAGTCTCCCTGCTTTGCCTTTCCAGTGGGAGCTCCCTTCGGAAGTGTGATGTATGAGTTTGTTGGGAAGTCTGCACCCTTCCTCATCCTGGCCTTCCTGGCACTGCTGGATGGAGGTGAGTCACTATAAGAGGTCTGGGCAGGTGATAGCCCTGGTCAGGTTGGGAATGCATTGAGCTGTGGTGTCTGTCAGTTTTGACGTGTTTGAATGGATTGGGGACAAGGAAAGAAGGGAGAAACTTAAGGAGTTAGATCTATATGTGACAGAGTAAGAGCAATGTGGCTGTGATTGGAGCCTCCAATGAATCAGTGGGTAAACTGAACTGTCTCTTTACCTCTTTCCTTCTTAGTACTCCAGTTTTGTATTTTACGGCCTTCCAAATTCTCTCCTGAGGTAAGTAGACACCAAGCTCTATTGCCAAGAGATTTATAGAATGACTGAGGTGGTGACCCAGACATCCCTAGACCATCCCTGTCACATTATAAGAAGAAAGATGAAGGGAAATGGAGTCAGGGGAAGTGAGAATTGTACTTTGATTCCCAAATAGGGTTGTAATGAAGGTAGTGTGGGAGATGGTGTGGGAGTCTGGCTTGATATTGGACAAAGGTGGAGGGAGGGCCTTATGAACAATAAAAGAAACTTTTTGAAGTAAACACACACACACACACACACACACACACATACACACACACATAGCCATAGATCACATAACAATTGTTTGGTCAACAACAGACTGCACATACCATGGTGGTCCCTTAAGATTATAACAGAGCCAAAAAATTCCTATTGCTTAACAACTTTGTAGCTGTTCTGACAGTATAGCCATGGTAATGTTGTAGCACCATGTATCACTCATATTTGTGGTGTAAACAAACCTAATGGGCTCTAGCCAGTTTGGTTGAGTAGATAGAGCGTGGCCAAAGGGTCCCGGGTTTGATTCCAGTCAAGGGCACGTACCTTGGTTGCAGACTTCTCCCTGACCCGGGCCGTGGTCAGGTCTCGTGCAGGAGGCAACCAATCAATGTGTTTCTCTCACATTGATGTTTCTCTCTGTCTTTCCCTCTCTCTTCCATTCTTCCACTCCAAGCCAAAGATGGCTCTAGAAATCCATATCAACCCAGGAAGAAGGGAAGAGAGGAAAAGAATGCAAAATATCCCTAAAAATCAATGGGACAATATCCTTAGGTGACAATGAACAAAAACAAAAACAAAAATCCTACTGGGCTGCCAGTTGTATAAACATATAGCACATAAAATTATGTGCAGTACAATAGGATAATGATAATAAACAACTATGTTACTGGTTTATGTACTTACTATATTATACTATTCACCACTATTTTATAGTGTGCTCTTTCTACTTATAAAAAAGGGGATTGCTGTACACCATTAGTGGCCTCATATACCTCATGTTTACTGTGTCTCATGTTTGCATAATTTTCTCTTGTGCTTGATTTAATTTCATGTTGTTTTGTATAGTAATTATGCACTGCAAGCATGTCAAACTCAAAGGCTAACATGGGTTTAAGTTCATGTGGGCCGCAAAAAAACAAAAGTTTCAATTTTCATAGAAATGTAGGTTTATTTCGATAGAGACATGCTGAAAAAAGATGAAATAAAAGAGTAATCATTAACATAAAATAATAGAACAACTATTTTTCTTGTTCTCTAAAACACACCAAACAAGTCAGTACAAGACTAATGACATGGCAATCAGCTGCTAAAATATTCACCGGAAAGAAATGGTGCACCTGCGCTAAGGGAAATGAATCCTGCACAATTAATCAGTCATTAGCAAACATTATAGTTCCTTATTAATAATTATGATAACAGGATATGATAAAAATTAAGTTACAAAACTTTTATTAAAATTTTTCTTACATACCATTATATTGGCTGGGCCACAAAAATATTTGTTGTGGGCGGCATGTGGCCCACAGGCCACAAGTTTCACATGCTTGCTATACATGCTTGTAGACTAGAAGCTACATTGGCTATACCACATACGTGTGTAGTAGGCTATACCATCTAGGTTAGTGTAAGTGCACTCCGTGATGTTCGCACAAAGACAAAATTGCTTATTCACATTTCTTAAGCTGTAACCCTGTTGTTAAGCAGTATGTGACTATATATGTACATCTCCATCCTATATAATAAAACCCTAATATGCAAATCTACCAAATGGCAGAACAACCGGTTGCTACGACACGCACTGACCAACAGGGGGCAGATGCTCAATGCAGGAGCTTCCCCCTGATGGTCAGTGCCCTTCCACAGGGGAGCGCTGCTCAGCCAGAGCCAGGATCACAGCAGCAGTGGCAGGAGCCCACAGGGAGTAGGCCTAAGCCAGCAGTTGGACATCCCCTGAGGAGCCCTGGACTGCAAGAGACTGCAGGCCAAGCTGAGGGTACCCCCCGCTGCCCAGTACATGAATGTTGTGCACTGGGCCT
>NW_006383009.1:2696391-2706763 GCF_000327345.1 Myotis davidii
TGGGAAATGAGGGTCCCCTCTGTCAGAGGCGTCAGGCCTGGGCAAGGGGCTGATCCTGCGATTGGAGGGTGATGGGGGTCAATGCCTGAGGGCTCCCAGTATGTGAGAGGGGGCAGGCTGGGCTGAGGGACACTCCCCCCACACACACACCAAGTGCACGAATTTCGTGCACCGGGCCCCTAGTGTATATATAACTACATATATTCATGCACTAAGTTTATATATACATATATAGTCATGAGTTTAATATAGATATTTAATACACAAGGTGTGGCAAAAGAACCAGGAAGGAGACAATGACTTTGGGATCTGCACATTCATTGTTATAACATCCCAGAGCTAGAGAAGACCTTAGAGGCCATCCAGGCAACCTCTCCCCCAAGAGCATCCTTACAGGCTGTCATTCTGTCACAGTTAAGTATCGGAGTTGGTATTTGTCTGATTCCAAGCCAAAGATGGCGCTGGGAAATCCATATCAAACCAGGAAGAAGGGAAGAGAAGAAAAGAATGCAAAAATTATGGGAAAATTTATTCTAAATACTTTGAATTTGTTGGCAAGTCAGGCCAAAGTGTGGGTAACCTGGGAACCCACTACTTGTGATTGGCATCTGAAGTTGGGGCAGCCTTGAGGGGCTGAGCCCTGACCCTGTGAGGTCTGTGCTAACTCCAGGTCAGTACATTCTCAGATTCTGTGAAAATAGGAGAAATTTATATACCATACAAATGGAGTTTCATTGTCCATGTTCTCAGAGTGCCAGGGGGACTCCGCTCCTTACACTTCTCAAAGACCCTTATATCCTGGTGGCTTCAGGTAAGTTGACAATATTCCCCCTTTGGTTGGGAGAGTCTGGGCTTCAGGGCCATGTGGCTCACAGAACTGTCCTCCCCAGGCTCCCTCTGCTTTGCCAACATGGGAGTGGCCATGCTGGAGCCCACACTGCCCATCTGGATGATGCAGACCATGTGTTCCCCTGAGTGGCAGCTGGGTAAGTGACCTTGGTCCCCAACTCAGGCTTGAGCAGAGGTGTGTGCCACGGCTTTCTCAGGTGTTAGAGAAGCATCGCTAGGTCCAGGTCTTCAGGGTTACAGAAAGATAATGTGCTTCCTTCAGAGAATGACCTGCCCATTCACACCTGTAAATCAAGCCTAATTGGGTGGGTAGTGCCTCCAAGAAGTGGCCCAAGAAGGACAGGGTGGGAGGGGCTGACAGGGCTGTAGAGCAGCGACTTCCTGTGTGGTAGAACCATTCATGATTTCTAGTCAGAGGACCTAGATTTTCATTTCTAATGGTTGGCTATGCAAACTGTGCAAGTCACAGAAACTTTCTGAGCATCATTTTTCTCATCTCTAAAATAGGCATCAGAATACTATCTAGTTCAAGGGTAATTTGAGGAATAATTGGCAGTTGTGCACCGTAGAACATTAATATGCACCCCCACTACCATCCATATTTTCTCACTTCAACTCTCCTTTGCCTGCATTACCTTTTTTTGCTACCTTTTCACCTCTGAAAAGGAGCTTATGGAAATGTTGTTCTGTAGCCCTCACCTAGGGAAGGTACTGGGCGCTGGACCCCAGTGGAAAGCTCTGGGCCCAGGAGAGAAGTCTGCAGCCTCCTCTGCTCCATGGAGAGATGTCCTTGTGACTCATCTGAGGAGGGTCTGGCCCTTTCCAGGAAGCCTGAGGACAGGGACAGAGAAGTCTACGTGCAAATCGCTCAGTCACTGCAGGGAGGAGAGGCATATGGGGCCAGAGGGGAAGCCGATAAGGACCTGATATGGCTCAGCCTGCAATAAAAAGCACTAAATCTAATTTTTTAGGGGACGATTCTAAGCAAGGCTCCCAGCCCCAAATTGAATTTTTCTGGGCTGCAGCTGCCTCTGACCATGACAATTAATTGAGTTAGTCAGTGCTTGGTGCCAACCAGCATCCCTGACCTGAGGTTCTGGCTGTGCAGGTGGGAACCACAGCTCAAAATAACCCTTCTCCAGCCTGCCGTACTCAAAAGAGAGAATATTAAAAGCAAACCAGCATCTGTCAGTGACTGGTGAATTGTTGACTTTGGGCCTAATTGTAATCGGCACAGTAGTTTCCATTAGGCAGCACTGTTGCCTCTCCGTGGGAGAGGCAGAGTAGCAGGTGAGACCTGAGGAAGCGCACAGGGTGGGGTCCGGGTCCCCCTTGCAAGCCAGGCTGTCACAGTGTCAGAGCTCAGGAGGCTTTGTCTCCCCCACCCTTGACAGCCTTCCTCAGGGCTGTCTTTATCAAACTGCCCGGAAAGCTTGTTGAAACTCAGATATGGAGGCCCCACCCAGCAATTCAGTGAAACAAGTTTGCATGCCTAGCCAGTTTCCGGGTGATGCTGACACGGCCTCCGTAACCACACTGAAAAATATGGCTCTAAATGCAGATCACCTCTCAGTGCTGGGAGGAAAGGAGACGAGGCTTCGGGAGGGATTGTCGTCAGTGACTGAGCACTCTAATGTCCCACGTGCCTGCTGCTCTCACCGAGGGAGCGGGAGAAATACTCCGGCTTTGGAGACAGGCTGCTGGGTTTGAATCCTGGTAGCCACTTACTGGTTGTGACCTGGGATAAGTTTCCTAACCTCTTGTGAATTCCACTCTTTTTATTTATAAAAATGGAGCAGCTTTTCCTTCAGAGAATGAGTTGTTTTCAGGATTAAATGAATCTATGAATTCTAAAAGGAATCGCACCATGTATGGAATATAGGATATACTCAGTGAATCAAAATCATTACTGTCTTCATAATTGTTTTTGTTTAAAGCACTTTGATAATCACAACTGTGTATAATCCCCACCCCTTGAAGATGTGCTATGAAAAATCTATGTGTGTCTGTGCACATACAGTCTGGAATACCTGTTTTGTACAAGAAGTCACTGAAATGCAAGCTATTCCCAGGCCCTAAATAAAGAACAAGCCACTCTGATTGAGGAAAATCTCATTCAGAAAGTTTCACACCATTTAAAATGACAGTAAGAGGATGATCTAGGAGGCTAGAAGGCTTCCTAGGGGAACTTGATTCCAGACAATCAGGTAAACAGTCTAGTAGTTATAACTTCTAATTTTTTTTAAGCAATTAAACATAATCAAGTGGGTACAGTTTGAAACAGATTGCCATGCTGCGCAGGTTGACTAGACAAATCCAGTGAGGTATACTTCACTTCCACCCGCAGAAGAGAATATTAAAAGCAAACAAACCATCCGCCCGTACGTAGTGAATTGTTGACTTTGGGTTTAATTGACATCATCATGACAGCTTCTATTAGGCAGCACGTTTCCTCTCAGTACAGAGAGGCCGAGAGGCTGGCAAGGCCCACGGAAACTCACACAGCTGATTTCAGGTAGTCCCTTGTGCCAGAGCCATCTGGCTGCCACATTGGAGGTGTGGGTGGTAGAAACACTGGGAGTTGGAGTGAGAAGGCCTGGGTCCAAGTCCTGACACTGTTTCTCAACAGATGATACTAAGGAAGGCCAGTGCTCAGAGGGTACTTAACCTGTGCCAGGAGCTATGCAAAATGGTTGCTAGGCATCGTGTCACCTAAGCCTCTCAGGCAGCCTATCTAATAGGAATTAATATGATCCCAATAATTCAGAGGTTTTTTATTCTGATCCAATTTCCCATTGCCCTCCCAAACCTTAAGGAACACTCTGTCAGGGGCAAGGTCCCAGTACCCTCAGCCTCTTCTCTATACACATCCCATACCTCCTTGCCCTAACTGAGACCTGGATGTTTCCTGAGAACGTTGTTTCATGCAGCCCTTTGGTGCAAGCTCGTGTTCCTCCTTTGCTGCTTCTGAATCATTTCTCCCAACCCCTTTGAAGATCATGTCGTTAAGTTACACCACCCGCCCCTCTTCACTTCAATCATCCACCAACCCCTTACGTACCCCTTCTCATTCATTGAAGCTGTCAACACCGGGCTCGTTTTCTTTTTTATCTCTACTTCTGTCGCTGTTTTTGGTGACTTCAGTAACCAGGTGGATAATCCTCTGTTATTTAATTTCACTCTTTTGAAATGATTTTTTTCTCCTCTCCAATCAACCTCAACCTATCAAACCTTCGTGTAATCTTGACATTGACATCATCATTAATTGTATCACCTCTGAAATCTCCATTCTAAGCAGTCCAGTTATCCCCTTCCATATTCCCTGCTTAGGTTCTCTAATACCTATGGCTGTAGGAACCATGCATAAACCAGTTAGTGGAATGTATCTGTGTTGAGGATCTTTCTGCAGAACTCTAGACTTGTGTGCCCAACTGCCTTATGTCTCCAGTTGGACATCTAATAGTCTTTCAAGCCTTTCATGGTCCCTCCAAGCTCTTTCTTCATCTCCAGTCTCTAGCCACCCAATTCATTAGGGCAAAAACATAGGTCATCCTTGATTTTTCTCTTTCCCCCACTCCTATGCCTGTCCCAATCCAACAGAAAATTCCACTGACTCTACCTGCAAAATACCTTCACTTCTCTGTATAGTGACTTCTTTTTTAAAAATCATTATTGTTGAAAATATTACAGATGTACCCCCAATTATCTCCCCACTGCCCCCCTTCACCCAAATACTCCCTGCCCCAGGACTTCACCCCTCTATTGTCTGTGTCCATGGTTAATGCATTTATGCATATAAACTCTTTGGTTAATCTCTTTCTGCTCCCCTCCCCTCCGCTCTGTGATTCATCAATCTGTTCCAATTTCCATGCCTCTGGTTCTATTTTATTCATTAGTTTATTTTGTTCATTAGGTTCCTTGTTTGTTTATTTTTATATTCAATTATTGATAGATATGTATTTATTGCCATTTTATTGTTCATATTTTTATTTCTTCTTCTTTTTCTTCTTCTTCTTCAAGACCCTTTAACATTTCATGTAATACTTGTTTGGTGATGATGAGCTCCTTTAGCTTTTTCTTGTCTGGGACGATCTTTATCTGACTTGAATTCTAAATGATAGCTTTGCTGGATAAAGAATCTTGGTTATAGGTCCTTGCTTTTCATCACTGCATATTTCTTGCCACTCCCTTTTGGCCTATAGAGTTTCAATTGAGAAATCAGCTGGCAGTGGTATGGGCCCTTTCTTGTAGGTAACTAACTGCTTCTCTCTTGCTGCTTTTAAGATTCTTTGTCTTTAACTTTTGGCATTTTAATTATGATGTGTCTTGGTGTGGGCTTCTTTGGGTTCATCTTGTTCAGAACTCTGAGCTTCCTGGACTTGTATGTCTATTTCTTTCACCAGTTAAGGGAAGTTTTCTGTCATTATTATTTCAAATAGGTTTTCAATTTCTTCTTCTTCCAGCACCTCCATGATGCAAATGTTGGTATGCTTGAAGTTGTCCCAGAGGCTCCTTTCACTATATTCATACTTTTGCTCTTCTGATGGGTGTTTTTTTTTGCTTCCTCATATTCTAAATTGCTGATTTGATTCTTGACATTCTCTACTCTACTATTGATGCTCTGTAAATTATTCTTCATTTCATTTAGTGTATCCTTCATTTATGACTGACCTCTTTTTATGTAGTTGATGTTCTCACTAAATTTCTTAAAGTTCTCATTAAGTTTCATGAACATCCTTATAACCATTGTTTTGAACTCTGTATCTGGTAGTTTGCTTGCTTCCATTTCATTTAGTTCTTTTCCTGGTGATTTCTTCTGTTCTTTCATTTGCAGTATGTTTGTGTTTTTGTCTTTGTTTTTTTGTCTCCACATTTTGGCTGCTTTCCTGTGTTTGTTTCTATTTACTAGGTAGATCTTCTATGTCTCTTGGAATTGGTAGAGTAGCCTTGTGTCCTATAGGGCTAGTGGCTCAGCCTGTCCATCACCTGAGCTGGGCACTCTAGGTGTACCTTTGTGTGGGCTGTGTGCACTGTCCTGTTGTAGTTGAGCCTTGATTATAAGGCAGGAATTTCACTTCCTAGGAAATATGTATGTCTTTCTCTAAAGCTCATGCTCTTATACTGATAACCAAGGGTATTGGGTACATGAGAAGGCTCATTAGGGCTGGTACATTAAATGTATTAAAATCCTGCTCCTGAGGAATGCAGAGGTGTGAGACCCTATGACATCTACTCTAGGTTTGCACAAGGATCTCCCACCCAAAAATCAAACTGGTTTGCAATCCTTGAAGGAAATCTGGAGACTTCACTGTATTACAGGAAATAAGGTATTTTAGAGTAAGGAGGGCATGTCCTGAAATGCTGACCTGTGTCTTTCTACAGGTCTAGCTTTCCTGCCTGCCAGCGTCTCCTACCTCATTGGCACCAACCTCTTTGGTGTGTTGGCCAACAAAATGGGTCGGTACGTAGATGGGGGATCTGGGAAGAACAAGAGAAATGTAAGGTAGGACAGACTTTTGAGGATGTTCCTGCACATGGGATGATGAACAACTTCCCTGAGGTTGAGAGTTTAGTACAAGTACACACAGACAAAAAATGCCCACTGTGAGCATGGGGCTGGTTAGGTGGTAAGAGCCTGAAGGAGAAAGGATTGTCCTGAGCTGGTTGCTGTAGAAGAGGCAGTGAATATTTGAGGGACAATCTTTACTTTCCAGATGTTTATTGTCCAATTGAAAAGATAAAATAACCCCACAGAGAACAAGTATGAAAAAAAGCAGTTCTCTGGGTCAGTGTTTCCAAACTGTGTTCCATGAAGCCCACAGAGGCCACCAAGGGTTGAGGACTAAGAGGTCTCAGTCTGGATCCTATTCCTCCATAATAGTGAGAATAGCTTTAATTTTATGTTTGTAGTGCAGTATAAAGATTTTTAAAATAACTTTTAAAAACAGAGAAATCAGAGAATGAAAGAAGTTTGGTTGTGGGTTTTTTTGGGGGGGGGGGAGGAGGTATGTAGTTTCTGAGATGGATCGTGAAGACCAAATGAAATATGAACACAGGAGTGGCTGTCTGAATTGGGAAACAGCAAGAATCAAGTTACTTCCAAGGAGCCAGTGCCTTCTCAGTCCACTGGTTCCCCTTCTACAGGAAGGGAGAATGTTACCATTACATCCTCTGCTTCTATATGGGGAAAAGTATGCAGTCAGGAACGAGATGAGGGAAGGAAAGGACAGAAAAAGGGCTCACCTGGATACAGTCTGGTCACGTAGAGATGCAGTCATCTTCTGACATCCTATTGGGTTCTGGAATTAGGAGTGGTAGGACTAGCCAGTGTGGTGGTGATGAGGTGGCAGGTGGAAGCGATCTCTCCTTTTGGCATCATTTAACGACAGCTCTTTTTTCCCAGATGGCTTTGCTCCCTGATTGGCATGGTGGTAGTAGGTGCCAGCTTGCTTTGTGTAAGTATAATAAGGTCTAGTTGGGACAGACAGAGAAAGAGAGAGAGAGACACCAAGAAATTTAAACACCACTTTCCTTTAAAATGAGCAGAGGGTGGACTTGGCAAGGACTGTCAGAAAGGCCATTTCTGCCTAAGTAGGAATTTAGCACCGAAAGAGATGCCACCAGGCATCCCATTAAAGAGAGGTAAGGAAGTAGAGGGAGAGGGCAGTGGGAGGGTTAGAGATGGAAGTCTGAGGCTCTGTGTATGGGCATATGAAGCAATAAAGGTTGGTATCTATTTCTGGGGCCAGGAAGATGGTGCATTTTATGGCTTCATTTATTCATGCCATCTTGACAGAACCCCATAAGTCACTAGGTGAGCCATTATCTGTGCCTCAGCCTCCAGGAACCGAATATTAGTTAGAAGAGGTTTTTCCATTTTCAAGAGTCCCTTCAAGCTCTCTAAGCTGTTATTGTCTCCTCTTCATAATGGAGACCGTAGCACTCTTACAGGGTTGCCAAGGCAATCCACATAGACCACAGCAGTGTCTGGCATATAGTGAGCCCCAGTGAATCTTAGCCAATATTATTAATAAAATATAAATACCCCTTGAGGAATCTTTCCCAAAGTTATTATCAGCCATTAATATCAAAATGATACATTAAACCCTCTGGGGGGTGAGTGTGCTGAAGTAGCAAGTTTGGGTGACAGATGCCCCGGGAGGAAGGTAATGAACCAGCAGAAGAGGAAAGGAAGGCTTCCATGGATGTCAGGGAGGGTGAGAGAATGAGCTTCACAGGCTTGTTTGTATCTCCTCTCTTTCTTGCTCCAGTGGCTACCAAGTTAAGGCTTGGGTGATGTTGCTAACAGAAATGAGAGGAACCCCATTCAGTGAAGAATGAGGATAGAAGTGTGTGTTTAGGTGGAGGGGGCAGAGAACAGGGAGAAAGAATCCATGCAACAGAAAAGGACCATTGTTATGAGATAAAGCAGTTGAATCTGAAGTTCACCATTGATCTTGCCCCTTATTAGCTCTGTAAGTTTGGACAGATCGGACAGTCTAGGTTCATATCTTTAAAATGGAGGTAAAGAGTCGTCTTCATAGGAAGTGTGAGAATCCAAACAGGTGGCATACGTGGCACAGAGCACATGAGTGCATATCGTGGGAAAACGCTTTGTTGTGCTGCCTGCACGTGACCCAGCTGGACTCCTGATGAACTCTTCCTCTTTTCCTACCGCAGGTTCCTCTGGCTCGTAATATTTTTGGCCTCATTGGTCCCAATGCAGGTCTTGGCTTTGCCATAGGTAAGAAGTGCCCTTAAAGCAATGGTTCTCAACCTGTGGGTCATGACCCCTTTGGCTGTCGAACGACCCTTTCACAGGGGTCGCCTAAGAACATCCTGCATATCAGATATTTACATGTCGATTCATAACAGTAGCAACATTACAGTTATGAGGTAGCAACGAAAATAATGTTATGGTTGGGTCACAACATGAGGAACTGTATTTAAAGGGCCAGAAGGTTGAGAACCACTGTCTTAAAGGCAATAAGAAGAATCTAAATGTTGGCTTTGGGTCACACCAGAGGAGGTCTATGGAAAGATAGAGGGATGAGGAGGGCAGCTGGCAGGGGTATGGAGAGATGGGCTCATATTCCTACCTGGAATGGGTGTCATGTTGAGTAGGGGGACAGCAGGCTAAGGAAGTGGACTAAAGGGGGGACGGGAAGGGAAGATGCACAGACAGGGAGGAGCCTGGGGGTATTGCTGACAGAAGGTATTCTGTTTGCTCTGGCCACAGGCATGGTGGATTCCTCTATGATGCCCATCATGGGACACCTGGTGGACCTGCGCCACACCTCCGTGTATGGGAGTGTCTATGCCATCGCTGATGTGGCCTTTTGCATGGGCTTTGCTATAGGTAAGTTGGTGAGGGGAGAGGGGAGCACCCAGGACCTGGTGTCTTGTCTCCCTTTCCCACTGTTTACCGGGGAAGTGGCGCTGGGAGACTGATCCTCCCAGGGTTCTGGAGACATTTGACCCTGGGACATCGTCTGGGTCACCTGCTGACCCTCACCTGGTGTCTTCAATAGACACTGGTGACTTTGACTTATCTCTCACAGGCCCATCCACTGGGGGTGCCGTTGTGCATGCTATCGGTTTCCCCTGGCTCATGGTCATCATCGGAGTCATCAACATCATCTATGCTCCTCTCTGCTGCTACCTGAGGAGGCCCCCAGCCAGAGAGGAGAAGCTTGTAAGGGGCTCTGACAACTGCTGAAAACAATCTTGTTTCTTTCCACGTCTCTCTCATTCCTTTTCACTCTGTGCTCTTACTTCCTCCTGGTTTAATCGTTCCTCTGCTTTGCCAAGTGTTCTGATCCTCTTTCCATCTTTATCTTTCCTTTGTGGACTTCCTTATTTTCCCTTCTCTACATAACCACTTCCTCTCTTACACCGGGCAGGTAAGCAGGATCCTACATAAACAAGGAAAATGGGAAGTTTGCAAAGAGTTGGGAGCAGGGACCATCAAAGGCATTTTATAGTTGATGTAGTTACTAGCAAAGCACGAATTACCAAATTATCTCCCTAAAATGGATAGAATTCCACTGGGTTCATTCATTCATTCATTTGTGTCTACCATGGTCCTTACCAGGTCATCTCAAACTATCAAAACCTTAGGGGAGAGAACCACCACATATGATTTTAGTTGACAAGATACTTTCCTCTTATTGAAGTATGAGCACCCTGAGGGCACGGGTGGGTTAGGGATGGATGTGGTGTCTGCTCAAAGGAACAATAGAAGAAAGGTCTCATTGGGCGGGGGCCTGCACTAGCTGTAGCCTGCACTACTGTTCTATTAGGATTCAATTATAAGGTATCAAATGTTTACCTTGACTAGGGTTGCTACAGCTAGGTGCCTTGGGAGGCCTGGCATGTACATGAAGCAGAAAGAGGGTCCTATGCTTGTTCCTTGAGTCTTTCCTGAGCAATCCTAGACTTGGATGAACTAGCTGGGAAGGGAATGAAGAGACTGAGTAAAGATGTTCAGTGATTTCTCTTCCTGACTCTTGCTGCAGGCAAT
>NW_006383009.1:2707015-2710766 GCF_000327345.1 Myotis davidii
CAGTAGGCTTCATTTCCCTCTCCCCTGGTGTCTCTCGACCTCCCTCACATGGATGCCAGCCCAGGTTCTCTCCTCACCCGTGTAACCCACAGCTCTCCCTCTCACTTCGATGCCTCGGGTGGCCCATCTTTTTTGGGAGGACAGAGCGATGCTTTCTGCTAGGCTTCTGGGAGGCTGATTAGACCTGCACGATGACAGGTTCTGCAAGGTGTGACTCATTTCCTGGAGGCAGCAAAGAGCACAGTGTGCCCCTGAAACCAGTGCGGTGACTGACAAACCTCATTTCATCTGTTGTCTGGTTTTCTTTGGCACGTCCCCAATAGATTCTCAGGGTTTTGTGCTCTCTTCCTCCCCGAGTTTTTCCGGCTAAGTTGAGAAAGCTTCCTCAACATGGTACGGCTGCTAAGTTGCCAACCTGGGAAATCTTTTGCCTGATTTGTAGTGTTTTTCCCTGTGGCAGAGCCTACAGCTGCTAATGTGACTTTTTCCTCAGTGAATGGAGGACTCTTTTTTTCATTACCACATGGAGGGGAAAGAGCCTGTTTCTCTTACGCTTGAGTTACTGGGCATTCTCACTGTTCCCTCTGTGGACTTCCACCTTCCCTAAACCTCTTAGACTCTGAGAAATAAAAGTAGGAGGACAGAAAACTATCTACTACTCCCAAGATTTCATGGGAATAAGTACAGAGCAGCTGCCCTAAAACCCTTCCAATGGTGGATTTCCTAATTCTTTCCTGAGGATCCTAATGAGGCATTGTTCACACTTGTTGATGAATGTGTTATTGCATAATTCCGACATGGTAACCTAGATGCTCTTTTATAGCAAAGAAAACCTGTGGGCAAATACATTTGGTACTATAAACATTTTGACTTTTTGCTACTTTTTAAAAAACAATTATTGAGCAATGGGGTTTCAAGGACATATGTAATACCTTAATCAATAAAGAAAAAAAAGAGATGGGAGACATGACACTCGCTCTTAAGTAGCTTCCCGTTTTTTTGGTTAAATAGGGTATGCACAGTGTAACAATGGGCAATACTGTAAGTTGGTGTCCACTCTCTTCATGAACAAAGAGACAGGGATGCTCATGGTCTGGGTGGGGAATAATAGCGAGATGGAGACAGAGGCAGCAATGGGAAGACCCACAGGTGCAGGCTGCAGGGTGCCTGGGTATCAGCCTGGGGTGTTTAGGCTTGACTGTGACATGCTGCCTGGCTCTGATTACTGCACACCTGTGTAGGAGTTTGGTGGGGTCAGTACAAGCTCCAACTCATCTGAACACATTCAAGCTGAACCTCAGTGAATCTTATCACCTGGACAATGGATGACTGGTTTATGGATGTGGTTTTAGGGGGGTGGCATTAACTAGAGTCACCTGATATGCAAAGTCCATGTGATTATATCATCATTTAGTCAGGATGATCATTGTCTCATTTTGAAGGAGCTTAATGATAAAATTAGGAAATCATTTGTCAAAATATGTCAGCTGTAACTACAGATGCAGGCTGAGCGGAGGCCCCTGTGACTGCTGTGCAAAAGGGGAGTGGGTCGGGGGTCGGAGGGGTCCGGGGCACTGAGAATGGGTCACCGCTGATTCTCACACCCACGTGGAGGAGGATTTATAATACAGGATGGGCCTGTTACAGAAATTGTTAACACATTGAAACAATTCAGAAGATCTTTAAAAAGAGAAAGTCATTCTTGACTTGCCTGTTAACATTGCTTGAGCAATATAAAACATATTTAGGGAGAAACCAATAGATATAATTTATTCAGACAAGAGTGAACACCAAATGCAAGGTATTCCGGAGATGCTTTTTATTGTTGATCAGAAATAGGTTATAAACATAGCCTGTGTATGAAACCTATCAGAAGGAGAATCACATAAAAACAGACAATGGAATTTGTCTTTATTAGTAACTTTACAAGGGCCATGAAGAAAAGAATGCATGGTACACTTCCCACATTTACAGACGACACAAAATTCTTCTAAAAATGAAAATACCAACCCAGTGAGAATGAGCCACCAGAAGGTTTTTTGTTTTATTTTATAAAAGTAGCATAACTTGTCCGATGGCCTCCACCGTGAGGTGGTTGAGGATATGCACTTCCCTCTATGGAAGCGAGGAAGTGTCGAGATTCTAAATATGCTCATAGGGTGAGAGGCTCTGAATCACCAATTACAATGCAGCAAAGAAGACAGTGGAACGAATGAGCATATTGAGCGTTCTCAGAGTGGCGGAAACAAACCGGAAGACATTGTATTTCCCAAGTACAGAACCTGGGGTGGAAGCCATGGCACCAAAAGTTAAGGCCGTAACTATGGAGTCAGAGGAAATGCAGAGGCGGCATGTGAGATGATGAGTGGGCAGTGTGGAGAGACACAGGAAAGTCCTCACAGGGTTTCAGCATCGCCGTTGAGAAGTTTGGTGCCATTAGATTCTAGATCCTTTGAATGGGATCTGCTGATGCTGTTGGCTTTTAGGATC
The DNA here is from genome assembly GCF_000327345.1 of Myotis davidii. Taxonomy (NCBI): domain Eukaryota; kingdom Metazoa; phylum Chordata; class Mammalia; order Chiroptera; family Vespertilionidae; genus Myotis; species Myotis davidii. The sequence goes on from NW_006383009.1 coordinate 2,709,506, forward strand.
TTATATCAAGTCTTCTGAAATCTATATATATAAAACCCTAATATGCAAATAGACTGGACGGCGGAACCATTGAACAACTGAACAACCGGTCACTATGACATGTGTTGACCACCAGGGGGTGCGCATGGAACATGGCAGGCGTCGGCCACGGCGGGATGGTGGAGCAGGTGAATGGGGGTGCCAGACCAAGTCGGGGCACCAGTCGCTGTGATCGGGGTGAGCCTCTGGTGGTTACTAAAAATTCTTTGCTCCCTCACACCATGGTCCCACCCAGCTCTTGCACCTGCTGCCTGCACCAGAGCTGCTGCTTGTACCCACTGCCAGCACCCAGTGCTGGCCCTGATTGCTCAACACTGTCAGTGGGTATGAGCAGCGGCTGCTGGCCCCGATCCCCCCTCAGGGCTTCTCCACCTCCCCCTGCTCCTGAGGGGTGATCAGGGCCAGCAGCTGCCTCTTGCACCCACTGCCGGTGACAGCCCCACTCACACCTGCAGCCCGTGCCAGCCCCAGTTGCTCTGCGCCATCAGCGGGTGCGAGCCCGGCTGATGCAGTCAGCGCATGGGAGTGGCGGTGGTGGGAGTGGGGCTGCTGGCAGACAGGGGATGGGGGCAGAGCGGGGAGCAGTGGGAGGGGCCGGGTGGGGGCATGGAAGATGAGCCAAGACCCGGCCCTGTGCCCACCGCAGCCTTGAGACCCACAGTTCCTTTCAAGGTGCACGAATTTGTGCACTGGGCCCCTAGTTTCACAATAATGACTCTTGGTGGAGGGTTTTTTATTCATTGTGCTACAAACCAATGACCCTTTCAATTTAGAAAACCATGTTCTTTTGTTCTAGGAATTTTACTGTGAGATCTCCTTCATAGTTTCTTCTATGTATGCCTTTTGCTTTTTCTTTTCCAAATATTTTTATTGATTTCAGAGAGGAAGGAAGAGGGAGAAAGATAGAAACATCAATGATGGAAATCTTTGATTTGCTGCCTCCTGCAAACCCTCCACTGGGGATAGAGCCCATAACCCGAGCATGTGTCCTGACTGGGAATCGAACCAACTGTGACCTCCTGGTTCATAGGTTGACTCTCAACCACTGAGCCACACCAACCGGCTGCCATTTTCTTTCTTTATGAAAATCCTATTTGTTGGCTGTGGGCTTCTTGGATTGATTGTTTTTCTTTCTTTTTCCTTCTATTAATTCTTTAAACTTAATTTGTTCTGCTCTCTGAGAGATTTTTCTCAATTCTACATCCAGCTGGTCTTTATATAT
>NW_006383009.1:2730465-2735670 GCF_000327345.1 Myotis davidii
ATTTATAAGAGAGTTCCAATTTTTTATACCCTTCTAATCTCATTTCATGGTTGCAATATTTTTTTATCTCTCTCAGAGTGGGTCAAATTATTTTTTGCTCCTTGCATTTGTATGTTTCCTTGGTTCTGGTGTTGGCTTGTTTGAGCTGTTTTTCACTATGGAGACTGTCCTTTGAGAAAAGCTCCTGGAACTATGATGACAGGGCTGTGAACACCTGTGTTGAGCTCTTTTATGGAGAGCTCACCAATATCAGTGTCTGTTGGTCTTGTCTCTAAATTTCTCAGTGCAAACACTTCCTGCTAGTGTGGGGGATGGGTGGAGTTAAAATATTTTGGAGCAAACTGGTTTAAGGGGTTTGGGGTGGGCAGTGGATTTCGAACTCATCACCCTCACTGTGTTTCCTGTAGAAGTGGAGTTCTTACACAGAGTTGCAAGAAAAGCATTTTGAGACCCACGCATGGGTTAAGACTTATTGGAGCAAACACAAAGGACTCAAAGAAGAGTCCCCAGGTGTCAGGTGTCTCATTCACTACCAGATGGACCAGGTGGCTCAGCTCTGTCCCACTGTGGAAGAAGTCCAACCTTGCCTTCACCAAGCCTAGAAGAAGGGCCAGAGTCTAGAGATGTGCCATTACCTCGCATCCGCAGTGCATCTGAAGCTGCCATAGCTCAATTTAGTCCATGACAAAGCTTAGTCCAGCTCATCCAGCTAGTCCCCATCCGGCTAGTTTAGTCTCTTCCCGGCTGCACTCCATCTGGCACCTTGCTGTGTACGTAGGCCCACGCTTGGAGCCCACCCAAGCTTGGGCTTGAGAGGCTGCTGCAGAGAGAGAACATGCATTAATGGGCAAATGAATGGGCAAATGCGACGGGTCTTTGTTAAGCTTTGATTATATTACCTCGGGTTTGGGAAGGGGTAAGTTTAGTTTCTTGCTTTGCTGTTTTTAAAATTTTTATTTATTGATTTTAGAGCAAGGGGGGGGGGAGAGAGAGAGAGAAGTAGAGAGAGAGATTTGTTGCTCTGCTTATTATGCATTCATTGATTGATGTTTGTATGTCCTCTGGGGATCAAACCTGCAACCTTGGAATATCAAGACGATGCTCTAACCAACTGAGCTACCCTGCCAGGGCAGTCTTCTTTCAAACTAGCCAATCTCTTTCCTGGCTCTTTGCGGGCTTGTGCTGGGGCTTCCCCCTATCCAATGCCTTTCTTAGATCTGTTGGGGTTTTGTGACCCTTATTTAATTTCCCCCCAGTTAGATGCCTCCCTCTTATGGTCACCATCTTGGCTCCTACTGTGCATGCGCCCAGCAGAGGAATTTCCCCTTTACTCCAAATCCCCCCACCCCCTCTGCCAATAATCTGCAGGGAACAGACCAGAGGTTCCCTGGGGAGGTTAGAAAGCTTGTCATTCTCCCTACAGGGGCAAGGGTGAGGATGTTAATCCCCTTGGTGGAGATGCAGCCATCTCCCGGGGGTCTGAAGCTGTAACTTCCAGACCTAACGTTGACTCCAGACACAATCAGACCCAGCGATCCAGCAGCTCCGGTCTCTTTTGTTCACTCCTAGCTACCTAAGCTAACAGCTGTTTGAAGTAAGGCACATCCCTTCTGCCTTCCGTTTGAGTAATGTCCTCAGGTTTGGGGGTTTTGTTTATTTGCTTTGCCTCTCTGGTTCCATTTTTCTACAGAATAAACCCTCTGCCTCAGTGACAGGTAGGCTTTATTTGCTGACTTCGGGGTATAGAGGAAGGGATCTAGGTGTCCTTATATATACTCACCCCACCCCCCGACCCCCAGCAATAATCTGCCTTTTTTTCAGCCCCTTATCTTGCACCACCTTCAATTCATAAGTATTTCTGCAGTTCTGTGACATAAAGTGACTTTATTTTATTGGCATCTCCCATCTGAATTTGCTATTTGGACATCTATTTCGCTAAAATTTTCATCAATTTTTAAAAATTACTGATAGTTCATTTAAAAAGGTTGAACTGCAGTGGTGTCTTCCACCTCGACTCCTGATGGAAGTAATCTGCTTAACAATCTCAGGACTGTGCAAGTCAATGAGTCACTTGTGGGTCCTCATCCCCAAAAGACCTCAAGTCTTAGAACCTTCCCCACAAGGAGTTTCGCTTGTAGTGATTCTGAGTCTTTTTTTTTTTAATATGTTTTATTGATTTCTTACAGAGAGGAAGGGAGAGGGATAGAGAGTTAGAAACACCGATCAGCTGCCTCCTGCACACTCCCTACTGGGTAGGTGTCTGCAACCAAGGTACATGCCCTTGACCGGAATCGAACCTGGGACCCTTGAGTCCACAGGCCGACGCTCCATCCACTGAGCCAAACCAGTTAGGACAGTGATTCTGTGTCTTGGGAGGTGTCTGAACTGGTCCTATCACCTTCAGATTCTTTTTCTTTGCTCCTCTGATCAAGGCAGCACACACCTTCTCAAAGACTTTATGTTGCGCTAGTTAGAGTAACCCTAATTCGTTGAATGCCTCTGGTTCCAATGGGCGGGCATCTTTAAAAGCCATAGCTGTGGCATGGCTTCCTGACTGACTCATTTTTCAGTGACGAATAAGCAGCGGGAATGAAGCTGCACTGAAGCTGCAACCGTTTTCCTCAAAGACTATCATCAATTTTTAGCCAACATTTTCATCCAGACAATTGTTTTCTATCTTTCATGTGCAATCATTTACTTTCTCCAAGTCTTTTCTTCTGAATCCTTCCATAGGGTAGCTTTTGGAGCTTATATGAGTCTCTATTCAAATCTTTTCTGCTTATTTAAAAGAATATAGGGGGAGAGGGGGCAGAATTACGCAATTTAAATTTGCTTATAAAGACATTGAGAAGAGCCAGAATTGAGACAAGTACAGAAGAGAGTTTGGTCTGTGTGTCTGTGCTTACTGCTCACATTTGCTGGAGTCTGGAGTCCTGTGAAGTTAAGGACCTTATTTCTCTAATTGGCCTATTTTGTTAGCAATCAGCTGGGCCAGAGCCATGGCTGAGCTTGTTTTGCTATGCACAGCATGCCAGGTATGCAAGGCTGTGGGGGGTGGGGTTGGGGGCAATGACTTTGGGGCCCACCACTGTGCTGACTGACACCTGCATCCAGGGTACTTTCCAGAAACTGTGGAAGCAGCAATCTTGCTGTCCAGCTCCACTCTGGCAGGCCTGGGTCCCTCTTGCCTCCAGCCCCTGCCCTCTGAGCCCAGGAGTTTCTAATGGCAATCACTTGCTCTCACTCCGCAGAGGTGTTCCTCTCCCCTGTTGGGATCACATGTTGCTCCACCTTTGCTCGGTCTGGTCACATGGGTACCAGCAGAAATTCTTCCAAGCCTCTGCCTGTGGATGCCTCTTCCCACCGCCCCCAGCACTGAGGCAGTCACTCGAGGAGCACTCAGGAGGGGTGGGGCAGCGGGGCAGTTAAAATGCTTGGATCACTGTCTTGACTCAAGGTTTAGGATTTTCCCCATCCCCACCCCACCGCCGGCTTCTCAGTCATTTTTTCCTTTTCCTTTCTATTCTTCTCCTTCTCTACTTCTGCTTCCTCCTCTTCTCTCTCCTCCTTTTAAAAATTGTCTGTGGCATACATATAGTAACATGCACTAATTTTAAGTGCATGCTGGGTAAATGTATGTGCATGTAACTGCCACTCAGGTAAAAACTCAGAACACTGCCCTCACCTCAGAAGGCTGTCCCTCCTCAATCACCCGCCTCTTCCCCAAGGGAATCATTGTTCCCACTCCTATCCCCATCCATTGCTTTAGCCTGTTCTTGGATTTCTCCAGTTACTCAGGTCTCTATTTTTCTCAACTTGATTTTATAATTTCGCTAAATTTCTTAAAGGGAAACGTATGAGGTGTTGGTCCTCTGAAATATGGCATCTCACTCCACCTTCCTGTGTTAAGTGTTACTGTCCCCACTTTACAAATGAGAAAATCGAGGCCAGAGGCTAAATAATCAGCATGAGCTTTGTCACTTTCTCACATAAAAAATCTCACCAGATTTCACCTCAGGTTAGCCTGGCTCCAGAGCCTGAGCTCTTTCCTCTATAAACTATTATCTCAACTAACACCTTCTGCTCATGAACAAACTTAACTCAGGGTGCTTTTTTTGTAGCAGGGAAGTGTTACTAAAGTTTGAATGAGGCGTGGGAACTTTCCTGCATATTTTGAGAAATGTGCTATGTGCAACCTTCGTATCTACTTCAATGTGGCTTTTCCTCCCTCCCGAGACACCTTCCAAATTGTATCTGAAACCGGCCTCGGATTTCCCATGCTTATGGCCTACGTGCACAATCAGAAGTAAAGGTCAATCCCCTTTCTTTCCAGAAGAGGGCAGTAAACGCCACACTAATTGATTAGACTAAGAACTCTATATTGAAGCATTCTGCCGGTGACTATTCACTAATTATTGTGAGCCTTTACACACACACACTTACAAATATCCAGTAACCCTTATTTTCTACATCCTGTTCTCCCTTTCCCCCTTTGCACTCATCACACCCTTATCTCCCCTCTAACGTCGGCCTGTCTGAACCAAGCCGTTCACTGTGCCCTCCTTCTGACCTCCTCCCAGCCCTGAAGAGGGTGGATGAGGATTCCGTTTCCCTTGGGCCAATCCTAAAAAGCTGTTCAGCCGTTTGTGTGAATGACTTACCTCAAGGTAACTGAATGGCTGACCTGAGAACAACAAACATTGCCTAGGTCTGAGTAGTACTGAGCAGATCTATAAGAGAACTTTTAAAATAGCATTTAAAACTGAAAATAAAGTAGCTAGATAGCACTTACTAAGTGCTAGGTACTTCTTAAACACAGGAGCCCACAGAGGCAGTCACTGCCTCCATGTAACCTTGCTTGTGCAGGTGAGCTCCAAGTTCATGGTGCAGAGAGACAGAAGGAGATGGAGACCTGGAGGAAGGTGATCGCTGCAATTTAAGAGCTTGCTTTGGCGCCAAACTTGCGGTTGATCTGGGGTGAGTGGGCCAGAGCCTTTCCCTGACCTACTTACACCTCACGAGGGGAGTGGCCTCCTCTCTCTGACGTCCTGCAGCCCTCATGGCTGTGTCACTCACCTGGGTTTTTTGTGGGGTTTTTTAAATTGATTTTTTTAAAAAAATATATTTTATTGATTTTTTTACAGAGAGGAAGGGAGAGAGATAGAGAGTTAGAAACATCGATGAGAGAGAAACATCGATCAGCTG
>NW_006383009.1:2735714-2737759 GCF_000327345.1 Myotis davidii
CCCCTTATTCCCCCTCCTCCTCCGTACATGGATTCTTCAGACTGGAATGAGTTTCCCTTGTACCACATAGAAAGCTTGTGATCCTGCTCCAAGATCTAGCTCAAAGGCCGCCTCGTCAGTGTCATCTTCTCTGGCTTGTCCAGGCAGAGCCACTGCCTCTGTCGCAGCAGGAGTGCTTCATGCAGCTGCCGTATTTTTACAACCGTCTCCCTCCCTGGACTCCAAGCTTTCCAGGCTGATCATCGGGTCTTATACCCACCTTTGCATCCTGAGTACCTGTCATAGGCCCAGCACACAGTGTGCACTCAGTTAATATTGGTTGCTGTGACTCATCTACATGTGGATAGAGAGAAGTATATATACACTTCTCCCCTCCCCGTCTCTCCTTCCTTTCCTCCCTTTCTTCTTCCCATGTTTCCCTCATGTCCTGCCACGAACTCTTGCCTGTGGAGGACAGACAGGGATGCCCTCAGAATAAGCTGTAGTTGTAGGAAGAGGTTCAGAATTTCTCATAAAGCTCTTAAAAAATTAGTTTGAAGCACCTTGTAACTTAGCAATTAGTAACAGCAACTTACAAATTAAAAGCAAGTGGCCCGGCTGGTGTGCCTCAATGGTTGAGTGTCAACCTATGAACCAGGAGGTCATGGTTCGATTCCCTGTCAGGGCACTTGCCTGGGTTTCAGGCTCGATCCCCAGTAGGGGGCGTGCAGGAGACAGCCGATCAATGATTCTCTGTCATCATGGATGTTTCTATCTTCCCTCTCCCTTCCTCTCTGAAATCAAGAAAAATATACTAAAATAAATAAATAACAGCAAGTTAAACTTTTTAATTGTTTGAAAAGAACATCTGGATCACTAAGTAAAAGTGTTGTTTAAACACTAGAGGCCCGAAGCATGAAAATTCGTACAAGAGTAGGCCTGCCTTCCCCCAGCTGCCAGCACCGGCTTCCCTCTGGCACCCAGGACCTGGGCTTCCCTCCTCCCACCACCCACAGGCACGCATGGGACCCGGGCTAGCTTCCCCCAGGCCTCAGCTTTGTCAGGAAGGATGTCCGGAATGACGTCCAGAAGATGTCCGGTCTAATTAGCATATTACCCTTTTATTATTGTAGATTATCTCCATCTTTACTTTCATCTTCCTACCAATCAACCCTTTTTGTTTTATAGCACTCGAATGAATTACGAGTATGTGGTGAACGCACTAAACTGTATTATATGCAGAGGTGTCTACTGTCTGAGGTGACGTGAGAGTCTGATTAGAAACCCTTCACTCAGGGGCCCTCTTTGTCCCTCTGTACCCAGAGGTGTGTCCGGCCTGCCCTGCGAGGAATGTTGTAATCCGTGCACTTTGCAATCTACCAAGAGTGAAAGAGTGCTTCCTGGCAACCTGCTGAAAATTAATTTCCAGACTTACTGGTAGCTTGAAGCTTTGGGGCTAACCTTGTCACCCCCTGAGTGCTCTGTGGTAGTCCAGCCAGCAGGGGGCGCTCTAACACTCCCCAAAGGTCAGAAGAGGCTCCTGACTCAGCTCAGAACTGGAAAGGAGTCCTGGCTCTTCTCTCCTCCCTGGGTCTGCAGTCACCCTTCCGAGACTGTGGGGGTTCTTACACTTTTCTGGATCTCCAATAAGGGGAACTTCACTAATCTCCATCAGGCGAGTCAGAGGGGCAAGCCTGCCACCACTGCGCGCTTAACAATGCCTGGAATTAAGATGTTGGCGTCTTTTCAGTATAATTACACGAGGCATTACACATTCCCCTGGCCCAGCCCCTGAACCGTGACCCAGCCTCAGTGTGAGGAAGCATTAAGGCGACCACCACAGGAGCAGGGGTCACCTCGGGGCCCTGGTAACATCTGTGGTTGCTCTAGATCAGAGGTTTACACCTGGGCCTCCCAAAGCTCTGCACGATCCATGGAGATGCGTGGGCAAAGTTTGGGATCACCCACAAAAATATGGATTAAATAAAGGGTTATGCTGCTTGGGGAGCAAAGACGCGAGGCTGGGACTACTGCTCTGGAGGTCTCTGAGCTGTGCTGTGAGCCTC
>NW_006383009.1:2737868-2738934 GCF_000327345.1 Myotis davidii
TGCACCCCCAGGCTGGTGGGGTGAAGCAGTAGGGAAGGTCTCATAAATATTCACACTGAGATGCAAGATTCAGCCACAGCTCCCTTGACAAGGCCCCTCACATTTTTATGACAGAAATTTAGCTTCCTCTTGGATTTCTTGGCAAATTGGCAAGAGAAGTATTGGGAGAGAAAGGGGTCCTGAGCCTGCCATGGGGAGCGGTAGGGAGCAGGCATTCTTTCCACAAACACCTGTGCACATCCGCTATGTGCCTGGCACTGTGCAGGGGCTGGTGCTAACCAGAGAGACTGCTCTGGCCCTTGAGGGGTTCTTTGCCCGGTGGGAGAGGGCTGGGTGCTCACACACACAGGTGGGAGGGCATGACATTGAGTCAGCAAGTCGTGTTAGGTGCTGTAACAGCCACAGGGCCTGAGGCTGCTGTGGAATCCAGGGCTGGCCCCAGCTTCCAGGCCTGCCTGCTCCTAACTCACTCTAGGATCTTACAAACATCCCTTCCTCTCGGTTTCAGGTTTCTTAGCTGTTGTTTACAGATAGGTGTGTGTGTGTGTGTGTGTGTGTGTGTGTGTGCAAAAGCTGGAAAAAAAAACCCAGATAAATAGTGGCATTCATATATAAGTAATATTATGCAGCTACCCTCAAAAACATAGATGAATCTCAAAACATAGTGTTGAGGAAAAAAGGCGGAGCACAAAAGTCACGTTCTGGAGGGGTTCATTTATACACAGCTCAAAGCCAGGCGAAGCCAAGGTGTGGGGCTGGAAGTCAGGGGTTGTCCCAGGAGGAGGCAGGGGCGTTGCTGTGGGGCTGGTGCTGCTCTTGCTCCTGGGATTTGATGGTGGATTCATAGTGTATTTATTCAGGATTTGTTCCCCTTTTCTGTCCAAAGCTAATATTTTATTTAGAATTTTACTTAAAAAGAAATGAAGAAAAAACTGTGTTCTCCCTTCTGGTGTTAATCACATCAAAGAGCTTGGATGAGCACCTAATGTGGACCACCCCTCAGGGGGTAGGCGAGCCTCCTCAGGAGTCTGCCTTCCCAGAGCAGGACTGTGGGCTTCAAACCATG
>NW_006383009.1:2739062-2743186 GCF_000327345.1 Myotis davidii
CCTAGGCCTTTACAGTATGTACACACATGTGGAGCGACCCTCAGGACAAGCCTTGCCAGCACCCCAGAAGGCTCCCTTACCCAGCCAGCTAAGCCCCATGGTAACCATTATTTAGGGCAGTTGTGTTTTCCTTGTTTTGCTTAATGGAAATTCAGGTAAGATTTCATCTGAACCAAGTTTTCTGTGGAAAACAGTTTTTAAAAGCTTAAAGCTACATTTACATGGCTCCCCTACCTCCTAGGAACAACAACTTTCTGTAGCCTTTTAAGAGTCCCCTGCTATTTTAACACAGTTCCCTCTCCCCCGGAACCCCAGTGGGAGAATGGCCTGTACACAGTGGAGAGAGCAGCAGTAATCAGGGATAAGGCACCCAGAAACGCTGGTCCTCATGCTCACCTGCAGGCCACCCTCTCTAGGGAGTGGCCTCTGAGGTTGTGGACAGAGCTGATGCTCCCTGTTCAGCCCCCCAGCACCAAGTGCCTCCTGCAGGGGCCGAGACGCCATGCTGCGTGTGCCTGTGAGGGAAGAAGCATCTTACTCATTCTCCACCCCAGCACCAGGAATGAGGACTCGCTTACGGCGGGTGGTGGGGCAGGTAGAATAATGGCTGACAAGAGGGGCCCAGCCTGGCCCGTGTGCTCAGTGGTTGAGCATCAACCTATGAACCAGGAGGTCACAGTTCAATTCCCCGTCAGGGCACATGCCCGGGTGGCAGGCTCGGTCCCCAATGGGAGCATGCAGGAGGCACCCGATCAATGATTCTCTCTCATCATTGATGCTTCTATCTCGTTCTACCTCTCTCTTCCTCTCTGAAAGAGAGAAATCAATAAAAAGATACCTTTTTTTTTTTTAAAGAGAGAGGCCCAACCCTAATCCCAAGAACCTGTGAATGTTCATCTCACATGGCAAAAGGTGCTAGGCAGAGGTGATTAAGGTCAAGAGCCCTGAGATGCAGAGATTATCCTGGGTTTTCTGGGTGGGTCCAACCGAATCGAATGAATCCTTGAAAGAGAACTTTATGCAGCTGAAGTCACTGTCACCCCAAAACGTGACAACAGGAGGGTCAGGGAGATTCCACTTTGTTGGCTTGGACGATGGGGGAAGGGACCACTGGCCAAGGGCCGTGGGAGGGCCCTAGAAGCCAAAAGAGCAAAGACATGCATCGCTCCTCCCCCGACCCCAGAGCCTCCAGCCTCTACAAGGAACATAGCCCTGCCAACTCCTTGATTTTAGTCCCAGGAGACTCTCTCTTTCTCTCTTTTTATTTATTTTAACTTCTAACCTATAGAACTATACGTTAATTAAGTATGCGTTGTTTTAAGCCACTAAGTTGTATCACTATAAAACCAACACAGATACAAAAATTGGTGGAGAGAAAGTTGAACGATGGGTAAGAGGGAGAGAATTAGGAAAGGTTTTCCACTCGTTTTATGCAGATCCACCAGGAGGAGCCCTGAGCACACTGTTGAAAACTCACTCCTCTGAAACACCCAGCTTTTCCATTCTCAGGGAGTTTTCTCCAGGCGTAGAAAATCGTCACTCTACAACAGGGGTCCTCAAACTTTTTAAACAGGGGGCCAGTTCACTGTCCCTCAGACCGTTGGAGGGCCGGACTATAGTTTAAAAAAAACTATGAACAAATTCCTATGCACACAGTGGCGGCAAAAACACCCAGCGGGCCGGATAAATGGTTTCGGTGGGCCGAATGTGGCCCGCGGGCCGTAGTTTGAGGGCCCCTGCTCTACAAACAGACACAGGGAGAACTGCGAAGTGATTGTCCTGTTCAGAATGTACCACTAAGTGGTACCACCAGTACCACTAAGTCTACCTCTAGACTAGTGTCTGCTCACTGCAGCTTCTTCCCTGGCCTGGGGCTCCCAGGCAGCGCCCCACGGCCAAGCTGCCAGCCAGCTTTCTGCCAAATATAACCTACCTGGCCCTTTTGCTTAAACACAGCTGGTGATCCAATAAGCTGATTTATGCCACCTACACATTGCCTCTGCCTCCCCTTCTGTCTGCCCCATCCCTCTCCTTCCCTGCTTCTCAAAACCCTTGAAGAATAATTTAAATGTGCCAGTTCATCCATTCATTCATATATTTTCATGATCATCGTTATCATTTAAGCTTCTGTGATGTATCAGTAACTGTACTAGAAAAACAAGGTTAGATAAAACCTGGCTTCTACCTGTCCAGCGACTCAATGTCTGGGGGTGGGACTCTGTTAGCAGAGGAGTAACTGCCGTGGGCACAGAAGATAATTAGGTTCAACCATCCTGGAAGGAGGAGATGGGGGAGGGAGACTGGCCAGAGGAGGTGATGTTGGAGTTGGACCTTGAGGATGGCTAAGAGTGTGCTTCTCCTGAAGGGAGGTGGGCAGCAGAGATGGGCCTGGCTGTTCAGGAGCAGCAGGTCCTCCGGGGGCCTGGAGTGCTGGGTGAATGTTGGGCGTGGCTAAGGTCACCTGGCGAAGGACAGCAGGGAACCTTTGTAAAGAGGCTTAAAGGCCAAGCCAAGGGGTTTTGACATTAACTTAGAGTCAGTCAGGATTATTTAAGGGTTTTATTCATGTCCTGACATGGCCATGCTTGTGCTTTTAAAAGATCTCTTTGACAGCCACGTGGAGGTTCCTCCAAAGTGGGGAGCTGCTATGAGCACGAACGTGAGTTAGGAGTCTCTTCAGTCCAAGTGAGAAAAGAAAAGGACCGGGAAGGGGGCTGCAGCAGAGATCATGGAGGAGTAGGAGGAGCCCCCAAAAGTAGGATTTATAGGACTTTGTAAAGATGAAGGGTGGGAAGAGTGAGGAATACAAGGACTTGTCAAAAAAATATGGCCTAGTGCAGCGGTTCTCAACCTGTGGGTTGCAACCCCTTTGGCAGTCTAACGACCCTTTCACAGAGGTTGCCTAAGACCATCCTGCATATCAGATATTTACACTACGATTCATAACAGTAGCAACATTACAGTTATGAAGTAGCAACAAAAATAATTTTATGGTTGGGGGTCACAACATGAGGAACTGTTTTAAAGGGCCAGAAGGTTGAGACCCACTGGCCTAGTGCTTTGAGTTAGGGAGATGTTTTCTATGATGAAGGCCTTGGCCGAGATTAGGCATAAAGAAGGAGGAGGAAGAAGGGGACAGCCCTAGCTGGTTTTGCTCAGTGGGTAGAGCGTTGGCCTGTGAACTAAAGGGTCCCAGATTCGATTCCGGCTAAAGGCACATACAGTGGTTGAAGGTTCCTGACCCTGGTTAGGGGCATGCAGGAGGCAACCAATGGATGTGTCTCTCTCACATAGATATTTCTCTCTGTCTCTTCCTCTCCCTTCCACTCTCTCTAAAAATCAATGGAAAAAACTATCCTCAGCTGAGGATTTAAAAAAAGAAGAAGAAGGGGACAGACTCTAATTAGAGGCCTGTAGGGCATACAGACATGGCTGAGGGAAGAAGCCAGCAAAAAGTAAGCAAGTGATGATAGGTAAACACATTTACAATTTAAACAACCAAAGGAAGAACTATGGTGTGAGCTCTTAGTACTGCTGGCAAGCTATTGGGGGAAGCCCGCAGTCAGCAGCGCCCCTGAAATCCTGCCCAGAGCCCTGAGGTCCCCCCTCGCCTGAGTGGACAGCCAGTGCCTGGCTCCTGCTTGTCTGAGAGGAGCGGGTTGTGTTAGGGCTTTATTTCTGGGGAAAGCCTGAGAAGGGGAATCAGACAGAACCGCCAGCAGTCACACTCGGTAAGCCACATCACCCCTGCACCTCCGTCCTCTCCCTGGGAAAATGAGAGTAGCATCTGCCTTCAGGGGCTGCGTGAAGCTTAATAACATCCCACATGTGAAAACACCAAACAGGAGTGTTGGGTGTTTTCAGGAGTGGCAGCTAGACTCTAGTTCCTGTTTGCATACTATTCCTAATAAGGGGTTCCCATCAATGAGAGTTCTTCTTTCTCAGAGGCCATTAGCTGCCCGATGGTGTTTGCTGGGTTCTGTGTGTCTGTGTACCTGTGATCCTCTCTACACACATCTCCCAACATTCATGTCCGGGATCTTCCCAGCCAGGAAAGGGAGCCTCTACTGACTGCAGTTGCTGGATATTTAGTACAGAGCTGGACAGCCCGAGGGCACAAAAAC
>NW_006383009.1:2743230-2756730 GCF_000327345.1 Myotis davidii
GGAGGGAGTTGGGGAGCCAAGCTCGGGAAAACAGCATGTTTCCCATTGGAAAATTCCTGATCTACCCTCTTTCTTAGAAAGCCCGCCCTGGTGAGTCAGATCATTGGCCCACATTGACGTCCCATGAGCAGCAGGTCCCCTGGCACGGGCCCTGCAGAAGGTTTCTCTACCTGCACACAGCTCCTGGTGCCCAGCAATATCTAGCTAGCCCAGACTTGTTTCCTCATTGAAACACCAGTCTGCTGGTTTTAGGAATCTTGCCTTCACCCTTCCTGTAGCGATAAGGCCTCCAAAATGCTTCCTAGTGAAGAGTTAAACTTAATTCATCCAAGGACTGGTAGGGGGAATGGGAGAGTTAAACATCAGTGGTGCTGGCAGGGAGGAGGACTGACAGGGAGAAGACAGCGACAGCTGGCAGGACTCTCTCTGCTCTGGGAATCATGCCCAAGCCCCTCCAGGCCTCTGATCTGGCCAGTGCTTTGGACAAACACGCTGCTCAAAACATGTTTGATGAGGAGGTGGACGCATGAGGGTAAGGATGAATGGATTCAGCTCCTTTGCTCAAGAGGCAAAGAGAAACATGGACTAGCAATGGAAATGGACTTGGGAGGAGATAAACTGGTAGATCGCAGTGTGGGGACGGGGGAGGGTATATGGGAGCCGGCATGTACATTTCAGTGTGTGCCTGAGGCCCATCAGCCGTGGAAGCTGACATCAACCTCGCAGAATTCCAAATGCCTATGCCCCTTCATACTATGCGAGAAAGTGGATTTTAGAAGACTGAGAAGATCATTGCCTGGAAAGACTTCTCACAGGGCTTGTCTTTGGCTGGGAGGGGCCAAGTAGGGAACTATTCTAGCAAAACTACCCAGCCAGCTTTCTAACCTTGGGGCGGGGAATGAGAGCATCCTGGTGATGGTCTCTGGGCATCTCTTGAATTGGCTATTGCAAAGGTTGAATAGAACATGTATCATTATCATGGGGTTTTCAGGGGGTTGTGGTTTGTTTCTCTTGAGGAGTTTTGGGGCTCAGCTCAGTGTTGAGCTGCATGTTGGGTGGCAGAGTCAGTGGTGGCCACAGAGAAGCTGTGTCATGAAGGCCAGAGCGTCTGCAGGGGGCACCTGCAGCAGCAAAACAGGTCGCAGGGTTAAGAAGGAACCTCCAAACCGCCTGCAGGCTTCTTGGGCCCCCAGGAGCATCAGGTCAGTCAGAGTCCTTAATTTCAGGGACTTCACCCCTGATTTAATTCTGTGGCCTTGACCGACTGAGAATTTTCAGGAGTATCCTACAAAACCTTGTACTCTGCTAGAGAGAGCAGGCCCACCCTCTCTCCCAGAGTGTAGGAATATTTCATCTTCAAGGAGATAAAGAGATTACGTTTTGATTTTCTCAGTTGCTAATTCATTCTTTTGGTTAGCAATTTTTTTCACTGTTATGAGTTGCTTTAACTCTTACACAGAACAGCATAATTTGAGCATGCAAAAGTGTATTATTATGTATCTTCAAATGACCTAGGGAAATGTTAGCAGGCGCAAGCCCCGTCATGAGGGACAGAGGGTCTAGAAGACCCTGGGCTCCCCTTTCCAAAGCCACTTCTCTAGTAGGGTGACCTCCAGGCCAGAAGCTCAATGAGCCTCAATAAGAAAGAGTAGGAGCTCCTATTTCCCTACTGATCTGAGGAAACAGTGGCCCACCCGACCTGAGAGGTTCTGCCCACCCCACGTGAGAGGTACTGCCTACTGTTAGGTTTGATCGAGCAATTGAATTGATACCCCTCCCCTGGGAACTGGCTTTTCAGGTCATTTCACTATGGACATTCCCTTTGACCACATTGCACTTGTGGTGACCACATTCCACTCTCTCCCCTCCGGGTATGCATAAAGAAGTCTCCGCCCAGGGGAAAAAATCCTGCCAAAAGCCCTTTAAATGCCACTGACTCCCCTCACTGGGTGCTGAAGCCATCCAAGCTCAGCCCCCAGGTGTGCGGATGATCGAATAAATTCGTAATCCCTCACCACTCTGGCCTCATGCGTTCCTCCTTCGGCAACCTAACACCTACCCACGGGAGAAATGAGAGGTACTGCCTGGGGAGAGAGGCTAGTGGAAAGTGCAAATATGAGAAACATTAGAAGCATTGAACCCCATGCCTAGTTCTGTGGAGAGTAAGGTATTAGGGGATCCTCATTGTAGGGGAGCCCTTGCTGATCAAATCAGGGAAAACGGGAAGAGGTTCATTTGAAAGAGACACTAAAGGCAAAGATCAAGAGGTGATTGTGAGGAACTGCAGTGCTGCCCACCCACACCCCAGCCTCCATAGAATGGGGCTGCTTTTTAACTGATATCTTCAGAACTTCAGGAACCTGATCCCCCCAGTTGCAGTAGAAGAACTTCTACTAAGTGCCATTTCACAACAAATAACATCGGAGGGAGATTCCAGGGCAGGGGCTTAAAATTGTTAATCAAGCCAAGACTATTGAACCAATAACATCTTGAACAATTATGTATGCCCAGCACTGTGTTAAGCACAGCATGGAATCTATATATATAAAAGGCTAATATGCTAAGTGACCGACCATCTGACCAGCCACTATGATGTGCACTGACAATCGGGGGCAGACGCTCAATGCAGGAGCTGCCATGATGCACACTGGCCATTTACAGAGAAATGGCACCACAGACCTGGCGCTCAGCTTCCCCCAAGTGGGACATAGGCCCTGCCCCCACCCTGGAGTGACACCCCACCAAATCGCTGATGATGCTGCTGAGACCCCATGGCACAAAATTCGGCCCACAGCCCAGCCCAGCCTGGAAATGGTGGCTGTAGGTGCCAGGTAATGACATCATGTAGCAAGGCCCAACTTCCTTTCCCTAGCGACTACCCTCCTTGGAGTTTCTTCAGCCCAGGAACACGACTTGCTTTATAGCCAGGTGCAAACATTTTACACTTTAATCAAATGTCTGTGAAGCGTTTTCCCATGCCTCATCTCATTTGATCCTCACAGAAGTCCTGGAGCAGGTAGATAGGAGACTCAGTAGAATCCTATTTTCTTTTCATTAGCTGGAAAATGGAGATTTAGAAAGTTTAGAAACTTGACCCAACTGAGAAGAAGTAAGAAATGGTGGAACTTGAAAATGACTTCAGGTTTTCTTACTGCACAGAATGTAGTCAAACACTGCCACAGTTAAAATATTTCACCCTTTGTTCTCCCTGTGTGATCTATAATAATAATCTATTTTGTGTTGATACTTACTGCTGTATTGCTGACAATTACCTGAAAGAGAAGGGGTGCTTCACTGGGCTGGAAAAAGTTTAGCTAAATAAGAAAGCAGTTCTAATTAAACAAGTTTATTCTATACCTATAAAAGGCTAAGTTCACTCGTGCATGAGCGATAAATATAAAGCTCTCGCTGGTGCCAATCACACACATGTGTTTTGATCTGTCATTGTTGATCGTGAATTTGGTTGACACTTCTATTATAAAGAAAGGGAGAATAGGGATATTAAAATATTCCTTCTAATTAATTTCCTTTTAATGTGCATGAATTTGTGCACCAGTCCTCTAGTATAGAGGTAAAAAGGGTGTGAATCTTGTCATCCAGGAGCCCTCAGCTGGTTAGAGAACAAGACCTATCCATCATAATCTGGCAGTTAAGATCAAGAGCTAGGTCCAAGCAGCATACTGTGGAAGTATGAGAGACAGACAGAGCCCAAGCAGGGAGATCTGCTAAGGTTTATTAGAGAAAACAAAACCTAAACAGGATTCTCAAAGCCCTTTTTTGCCAAATTTAGGGTAGGGATATGGTAAGATTAGTGACGCACTTGGCTGGGTGCAAAGTGTAAAGGAGTGCTAAACAGCTCAGCAATCAAGATTAATAGCATTTTAATTAAACATTTAAAAAATGCAAAAAGCTTATGATGAACAAAACATCAAAATTTCCATAAAGACAAGATGTTTGATTCATGAGCTTGCATTCTTAGACAATGGGAACAGTCGTTTTCAATCAGCTCTTTGTCCGCTAACTGGAGATTTTAAGAGGATTGACAGTGACCCACGAACAGATTGGGCAACACACGACTTTATAGAGTCATGCGTTTGGATTGCAGAACTTTTATTAACTTTTGCATCTGATTCCACATAGGAGGGCATATCTGACAAGTGTGCAGAGGTGTATGTATTTTTTTTCTTTTGCCTCAACTTCAATATGGCTTGACTCGGAATGGCAGGTTGGTAAAGAGGGAGGGACACGGTGTAGGAAGCATTAGAGTAGTTCAGAACACAGAGGTGATGAATAACATATAGGAGAGGTTGTAATTAGTGAGAAGGCTGGAAAGTTTAGAGTAGAAAAAAAATGGAGGGCTTTCTATACTATTTTGAAGGCATTTGGAATTAATGCTGTAGACATTTAAGAGACCACTGAATGTTTCTGCACAAAGTATGAGCACAGTCACTCAGGGCCAACTGCTGCAGAGGCAGGAGGAAGCAGCAGTCAGAGAGGATGAGGCAGGAAACACAATCACCGGAGCGCAGCCACCATAAGAGCCAGAAGAAGGGAAGGCCAGGCCACACCAGGCAAGGTCCTCAATAGACTGAGTGTTTCATAACATGCCTCCTAAGGGTAACACCCGCCACACTAACATTCCTGTGAGGACAGGCAACGCATGCCACCCTTGTTCCCAACGAGGACACCGCAGCCCCGCCGAATGGCTGTGACCTCTGGGTCACCTGGCCTCCTTAAATTTCTAAGTGGAGGTGCAGTGACTTCCCGGAAGTCGGCCCCTTCCGTCCTGCTGTTCTCAGAACTGTCCCAGGGCACAGTCTGGGGAAAGTCAGAACCCCACCTCAGATGTAGGAAAGGGGTGGGAAATCAACCCTTAGCAACTTTTTTTTTCTTTCCCACATAGTGGGAACACTAAGAAAAAAATAAAGCTTTTGCAAAATGTGGAGTGATAAGGGAAAAGAGCTCATTTTGTTAAATGCATATATTGTTAAACCGCACCAATTCTGATCAGTTTCCTGGGAAAGCACAGGGGCCCCGGGGGCAGGGAGGGCTGCCTTTACTTCTGTGATTAAACCTCTTGCTGTGAAGGGATCATGTAGACCAGATGGCAGGTTGGAGGTTCAAACTACATCAGGAGGATGAAAAAAAAATTTTAAGTTTTGTCAAAAGTAAGGGATACCCATTAATATCCAGTTACTAAGGGAATCAACAAATAATTTCTATTTGCACATTAAAGTATCAAAAGTAGTTCTCTTGAACAATATTTTTAGGAAGCATTATTCTAGTTAGGATATCTTGAAGATGTAAAATTGAGCCTCTTGAATTATTTCCAAAAAACGTAGTTCCATGAATGTAGACAGCTCTTTTTTCAATTGGCCTGAAATGCTCAGTTGGACCCAAATGAGACCAACTCAAATTCTGAATATCAAGTGCTGTGGGGGTGCCATGGTGCTTAAGACCCTTGCTCCCCAGGAGAGTGAGCTAGCCTATTGGGAAGGTAGGAAGTAAAACAAGAGAAAACGTTACCCAGCAAAAGACTTGAACTATTATCTGTCTTAGCTCAGATTGCCATAACAAAATGCCAAAAACAGGATACTTAAACAACAGAAATTTATTTTCTCACAGTTCTAGAGGCTGGAAGTCCAAGATCAGGGTGTCAGCATGGTCCAGCCTTGGTGAGAGACCTCTCCCTGCCTTGCAGACAGCCACCATCTCCCCATGTTCTCACATGGCCCTTCCTTAGTTCTGCATGCATGCTGTGTGAAGGGGGAAGGGAGTGGAGAGGGGAAAGGAGGGTAGGAGGGAGAGAGAGAGAGAGAAGGGAGGGCGAGAGGAAGAGGGAGGACTCTGGTGTCTTACCTTATAAAAGACCTAATCTCATCAGACCAGGGTATCTATCTTCATGATCTCATCTAATTCCAATCATTTCTCCAAGGCCTCATCTCCAAATACCATCACAATACCAGTTAGGGCTTCAACATATGAAGTTTGAGGGATGCAAACATTCAGACCATAAGATTATTGAAGACCACAGCTGTGGGAGATTGACTGATTGATGGGAGTGAAACATGCTAAAAAATTCTGAAACACAGGATGGAGAGATCACTTTGGATGAAGGAAGAAGCTGTGGAAGCCATAAAGTTTGAGCCACACTCTCAAGAAGGAGCTAACTTTTGGTCGGACAAAGAAGCTCAGAAACATGTCTTAGGAAAGCCAGAAATGAACACCTTGAGCAAAGCCCAAATGAGAGTGCAAGAGGGAGGCAGACGACAGGAAAGAAGTTTCATGTTGAGCAGAAATGGGAGCTAAAGAGCCAGGGGTGTGTTGAGTCGGAGGTGGGAGGAACTGCAAAGGCCAGGTGTGTGTGTGGTGGTGGGGGGGAAGCTGGCTTCACCGCACTAGTGGTAGGGAGGGACCCAGTGAAAGTGGGGATCCAGGAAGATGGTTTTGGCAGGTCTCTTCAGGGTAGACGGAGGAGACAGGTGAACTGGTGAGCAGGCTGCAAGAATGCCCATGTTGTAGCTGGCAATTCCTGGCTGTGTTTCTCCCTCAAAATTGAGGAGGTTGCACAACCTAGTAGAGTGCGCAAAAGTCCCAGGGGCTCTTTCAAAATCTTTGTCTCGTTCAGGCTGAGGAAATGTGAGAACATCAGGAGGAGAGCCAAGAAGCCCCAGCCCACAGACAACATGAGCAAATGCCTCCAGGTGTGGGAGACACACAGCCCTGATGAGATATATTGATTAGAGAGGTTACTCTGGGGCTTATGCACTCACTGATGAAAATCTATTTTCAGCCCCAGCGGGGTAGTTCAATTGGTTAGAACATTATCCCAATATGCCAAGGTTGTGGGTTCAATCCCCAGTCAGGGCACATATAAGAAGCAACCAATGAATGCATGAATAAGTGGAACATCAAATTGGTATTTCTCTCTCCATCCCCCTTTCTCATTCGTCTCTCTCCCTGTCTCTCTCTCTCTCTCTCTCTCTCTCTCTCTCTCTCTCAATAAATAAATATTAAAAAGAAAATATATTTTATCCTGCCTATTAGGAAGCATTACAACACTCCCAATACATCTACACTTCTCCCCTACCCACAGGGGAAGTGAACTAGAGAAAACACAGAGAATTAGCCTGATTTTGTAAGATTCACTTTTCCACTAAAAAATAAAAATCACTTTCTATCCAAACAGGATATCGCTGGATGGTTCTCTGAAAATCATTTCACAATTCACATTGCTGAGTCAAATGCTCCTGAAATATATGACCATTCCTCCCCCGAGAGCCCTGATAACAGAATTTCATTATATTTGGCAAGGAAAGCTAGAGACACATCCTTTTAGGTGAAAGAGGACCTGATTAAACTGAATCAGCCAAACTCTCCACGGTTCTGTAAGCCCAAGTCAAGATATAACAGCAAGCGGTATCTGCCTCAATTTCCCCCACAAGTGTGTTACTTCAGTGCCTAGATACGGTGGAGATGTGGCCATTTCTGACACTAAAGCCAGCGGTTCCTGGAGCGTGGTCTACAGTCGAGTCAGCCTTGTTCTGAAGACCCCCAGGATAAGAAGCCTGGCCAGAAACTGTCTGTCGAAGCAATAACATTATAATATCATGTCCTATCATGTGTCAAGTTATGTTCAGACTAAGACAGAAGGTTCTATTTCTGACAGTCTCTGTTGAAGGGTCTTGAGCCACACAATCACCTCTCTCCTTCGTGATCGAAGACAAACTTTAAAACAGAGAGAAGGGCCCAGCCAATGCAGCTTGATGGTTGAGCATTGACCTGTGCACCAAGAGGGCACTGGTTCAATTCCCTGTCAGGGCACATGTCCCGGTTTTGGGGGCATGCAGGAGGCAGCCGATCAATGTTGATGGGATTTTTCTCTCATGGGTGTTTCTATCTCTCTCTTCTTCTCCCTTCCTCTCTCTCTAAAAATCAATTAAAAATATTTTTAAAGAAAAACAGAGAAAAGGTTAACCACTATGCTGTACACTTGAAACTACTTTAAAATAATATCAACTGTAATTTTTTAAAAAAAGAGAGAGAAAGTCTCCTCTAGTCTCGAGAGAAATGGAAATTTAGTATATGATGTGCAGATTAAATAGAATTTATTTTCACTTAATAAACTAGAGGCCCAGTGCATGAATGTGCACCGCTGGGGTCCTTCTGCCTCGTTCGTGAGGATTGCGCCAAAACCGGCTCTCCGACATCCCTTGAGAGGTCCCAGATTGTGAGAGGGTCATTCTCGGGTGATGCATCCCGGAATCGGGCTCTCTCTTCTCTGATTACGGGTACGTCACCCACAGCTGCCAAGTGCGCAGCTCGGCAGCTCTTGCATTGAGTTTCTGCCCCCTGGTGGTCAGTGCGTGTCATAGCTACCAGTCGGAGCATCTGCCCCCTGGTGGTAATTGTGCATAATAGCTACCGGTCAGACAGCTGCTTAGGCTTTTATATACATAAATGGAAGTGATTCACCTAGTAGTAAATAGTGATAATAATGTCATCTTAGATTTATATGGCACCTTAGAGCATCCAGAAATCCCCTCATTCGCTCCAATAGGAACAGACAGGAATTACTTGCTCCACTTTGTAGACGGAGACACAGACATCCATGAGGTCATGCTCAGTGCAATCAGTGGATGGCCAGTCAGAATGCCAAGCCAGGTCTCCTGACTGCTGTCCACAGTTCCTTCGGAACACTGAAAAGGAGGCTCTGTAACACAAATCTCTTCCTTTTTCTGAGTAAGTGATCTGTAAAAATGAGGGTTACAACAACCCATTTATCATGATGATTGTCGATTTTATCCATTGACAATCATCATTTACGATTAGTGTAGGGCACAGCTATAGGGTTAAGCCTTGGACTGACCTGTTGGCAAAGCCACAAACAAGTCCCAGCTTAGAGGGCACAGCCCTCTTAGCATAATTAGGTTTGACCTTATGACACTCCCTAGATCTTCTCTGGGAAGCTAATGGGCTGTGGGAGGTGCAGCAAGTGCTGCCAAAACAAGTGAAACTCACAAGAACATTGTAACTATGGTGACCACTACCTTGTTTACCTCTGGCTATAAAATAAAGGCTCAGCTTTTGCCTCTGGATCTCTCTCTGTGGCCTCAGCCAGGCACAGGAAGATCCACCTAGACCCAGCTTATTCTCTTTGTCTGTCTTTTCTTCATCCTTCGCCGCCCTCCCTCAGGCTTGCGAACCCTTGGCTGAGCTGGCTCAGCACAGATTCAAGTAAAAACACCTGATTTTCTGGCCCTTCTAATGCAGGCAGAATAAGAAGGAAAGGAGCGAGACTCTGAGCTAAATTGTAGCCAAGCTCTTTCATTACTTACTGTTCTACTTTCTATCAAAAGTTATCCTTTGACGTTCACCTCTCTACCCCAAACATTCAAAACCTTCCTGGAGTGGATTGAGGTCTGGGGAGCAACAGGGCAATGGAGAAGCCATTATGGGAGCTGGAGCTGCCCATTAATCCTGATCAAGATGGCAACTTCCCCAAAGCACCAGACTTGAGACTTTCTGGCAGCGCCCATGGGGGGAAAGCCAGCGGAGCCTGGTCAGGATGGTGAAGTCCTGGGCAAGAAGCCGGAGGAAAGGGGCTTTGACAAGGCCTGTGTGGTCCCTAAAGATGAAGACTTCTTCCGGAAATGGCTAAAGGACACTTGTGGTGCCTTCAAGTATTACGATGCCCTTTTGCGTTGCTCTCTGGGGAGACCCCAATCGGTAGCCCCAGCCTTGAGGCTACAGCGTTTGCAGCGAGCAGGGGCTCATTTCTTGTCCGCCACAAAGAAAATGATTGCTGTCTACTCACCTCTGATGTCCACCAGGGTCTTTGGGGGAGTTCTCTTCCCTCACCACTTCAACGTTTTTTGGAATTCTTGCTCTAGCATGCATCTCCCTTCTCCTTCCCCTGCCAATTTCAGGTCAGTAACTACCAGATTTTCTGAGTGGATTTCTGCCACCTTCTATCACCCCCACCCTCACTTCTGATCAGTTTTATGCCTTTTGGCTTCTCTTTTGTAAGAACAGTCACTGTCCTTGTAAAGTTTTTTAAATCAATAAAGTCAGCAGCCTGAACATGCACACACACACACACACACACACACACACCTGGAACCATTTCCAAATCATTTACCTAAATGAAAGCTGATTCACATGTACCCCTAGATCCCAGAGTTTGGAATAAGAAGGGGCTGGCAAGCAGAATGTGTCGCCATGCACATGATTTAAGTTCAGGTTATACATATTGTTTTTAGAGCATATACATTTGTGTATTTCGTAAGAGTCAATGCAATAACTCACTCAGAGTGTTTGCACACATTAATTGCAAAATACACACTAGTTGTTGTTCTTCATTCATATTGTTAAATTACTTCAAGGAAAATGGTTATATTATTATGTTCCCCATACTATGCATCCACTCATCTTTATCCAGTGACTACTATCATATGTGTTATGCTGAGTGTTGTGTCAGAGCCCACTTAGACAAGGGGAGGCATAACATTCTCAGGGATGTGGTTCCTTAGAAGGAAATGCTGTTCATTTTTCTCAAAACCAGAAAAGCCACCCATATGCATTGAATTATGACCTTTCTGAAATCAACCCAGAATTAGGTTGACCTAATTCTGAGTGTTTAAACTCTAAACAAGCTTTTATTTTAGAAGAAAGTTTTGCAGCAAGAATTTCTCAAAGCATTTTCTGGATGAAAGGACTGAGGTTTTCCTATGTGTTTGTTTTAATTAACATAGCTAAGTATGAAGTAGGCACACCACTAAGTAACAATTCCTTTGCCAGGAAGGGGCATGAGAGCCAGACCAGGGCCCTCCAGGCTTCACTGGCTCCATCTGCTTTTGCAGAGATTCTGGGAGGGAAGATGCCAACTGGAACTACATTAAGGCATGGTCAGAGCCCGCCGCGCCCACACTGCCCTCTGAAATTGTTTCCTGATTGTATCTGTTTGCCCTTCAATCCTTCTCGTAAAGGGATTCTCAATCTTGGCACTGTTGAGATTGTGGTTCGCATAGTTCTTTGTGTGGGGCTGGCCTGTGCGTTGTAGGTGGTTAGCAGCAACCATGGTCAATACTCACTAAATGCCAGTAGCACTTTCTCCTCTAAGACTTCTTCCGGGAATAGCTAAAGGACACTTGTGGTGCCAACGCCAAGCAGTCCCGGAACCGCTTGGTGCCTTCAAGTGTTATGATGCCCTTTTGCATTGCTCTCTGGGGAGACCCCAATCCCTAGCTCCAGCCTTGAGGCTACAGAGTTTGCTGCAAGCGGGGGCTCATTTCTTCTCCTCTAAGACAAACAAAAATGTCTCCAAAAGTGTCAAATGACCTCTAGGGACAAAATCACCCATAGTTGAGAACCACTGTTAGCTGATAGCCCTTAGGAATCTTCCAGAAACAAGTCTTTCACCAGCTTGATGAAGGGGGCGCCCTTTGACCCACACTCAAGACACTTCCTCTACCTCCCAGTCTATCTACTCTCCCTTTGACTCCAAACAATACATCTGGCCAGGGATTCTAGAATGTCTTTCACGGCTCCTCAGTCTTACCACTCTTCTCACATGTCCATTTCTCTCCTCTCCAAACACCCAGGGAAATTTTGGGTAAGTAGAAAGATATAACCTAGTTTGGAATAGAAAAAAAACCTCATATTGTAAAGAGATAAGGTCTTCTTAAAATAATTTATAATTAATATGATCCAAGTAAAAATACCAAGAGAATATTTTTAGTAGCTCGACTACCTTCTTCTAAATTGTAATACAGAAAATAAACAAGTGAGAATAACTAGAAAAATGTCAAAGAAAATTAAGGTACAAATCCTAACAGTTACTAAACTATAATATAAAGGTATAATAATTGAAACAATTATGGTGTGATGTATAATTGCAGATGATTCAATAAAATAAACTAGATATACCAGAAATGTGGCCAAATGCCTGTGTGAATTTAACATATGATAAAGAATGCATTTCAAATCATTGGGGGAATGATGGATTATTCAATAAATGGTGTGGAAACAACATGCTAGCCACCTGGAAAAATAAATCCCTACCTTCTTTTAACATTAAATCAGGTAGTTCATAAATGTAAGCATAAAAAATAAAACCACAGACAGCTAAGAAAAAATAAAATTATTTTGTTAGGAATGATTCCTAGGAGCCATGGCAGGAAAATATTGATAATTTTATTTATTTAATAAAAATCTGTGCTTCACAAAAAAACACAATAACAAATTACAAGACAAAAAAACTAGCAATGATATTTGTAAGACATGTGGTTAAACAATGGGCTAATTCCTTAAAATATAAAGAGTTTATGATTAAATAAGAATGAAGTCAAATTAAAAAATGACCAATAGCCCTAACTCAGCGGTTTTCAACCTATGGGTCGCGGCCCCTTTGGTGGTCGAACGACCCTTTCACAGGGGTCGCCTAAGACCATCCTGCATATCAGATATTTACATTAAGATTCACAACAGTAGCAACATTACAGTTATGAAGTAGCAATGAAAATAATTTTATGGTTGGGTCACAACATGAGGAACTGTATTTAAAGGGCCAGAGGTTGAGAACCACTGCTTTAAGCGGTTTGGCTCAACGGATAGCGTGTTGGCCTGCGAACTGAAGGGTCCCAGGTTTGATTCCGGTAAAGGACATGTACCTTGGTTGCAGGCACATCACCAGTGGGGAGTGTGCAGGAGACAGCTGATCGATGTTTCTCTCTCATCAATGTTTCTAACTCTCTATCCCTTTCCCTTCCTCTCTGTAAAAAATCAATAAAATATATTTTTTTAAAAATCACTTCCCCATTTTAAAAAAAAATGACCAATAGGCATGGACAAGAACTACAGAAAACAAGGAAGTAAAAAATCTCAGAGTAGTCTCAAAAGCAGCCTCATTATAAAAAAAAATAAATGAAAACAATGAGACTCCATTTTTATCAAAATGTCAAAGAACAAAAAGGCTGTTAATAAAGAGAATGTTTATGGGATTAAGAAAATACTACCCAGCTACAACTTAAAAGAACAATTTGGCAATCAATGTCTTTCAACACTACATGCATACCAGTTATTTCATTTATAGGAATTTATCCTACACATAACCCATATGATACCTGCAAAGACATATGTGCAAGGATATTCATTTAAGGACTGTTCAGTGATTAGTTAACAGCAAAAAAGGAAAGACTTCCAGGTGTTCATCAATATGAAGAAGGATAAAGGTAATGATGCTGTAACTGTACGGAACACTACAGATGTGAAATATCATGTGGTTGATTTCCATGCACTAAAATGAATTGATTTTATAAGATACTAGGGGCCCGGTGCACGAAATTCGTGCACTTGGTGTGTGTGGGGGGGGAGTGTCCCTCAGCCCAGCCTGCCCCCTCTCACATACTGGGAGCCCTCAGGCGTTGACCCCCATCACCCTCCAATCGCAGGATCGGCCCCTTGCCCAGGCCTGACGCCTCTGACAGGGGACCCTCATAT
>NW_006383009.1:2757230-2761087 GCF_000327345.1 Myotis davidii
GGCAAAGGCGGCCCCAGGTCCGCCTTTGCCCTGCCCCCCAGCTCTTAGCTCCCCCCTGGGTTTCCGATCACTGTCAGTGGCAGGGAGCTTCTTCCTGCTTTCCCTTTCACCTCCCTGCACTGTGCCTACATATGCAAATTAACCGCCATCTTGTTGGCAGTTAACTGCCAATCTTAGTTGGCAGTTAATTTGCATATAGCCCTGATTAGCCAATGAAAAGGGTATTGGTCATACGCCAATTACCATTTTTGTCTTTTATTAGATAGGATGTTAATGAGGTATCTTTTTTTAAAAAAATGGATCTCTTAGAGCTGTGTTCATGGCTGTGTGTGTGTGTGTGTGTGTGTAGACTATTTCTGGAAAATGAGATGCAGAATTTACTAAGTTGACTTCTGAGAAAGAAATGATTAGGAATCCACTAGCAGTGGTTCTCAACCTTCTGGCCCTTTAAATACAGTTCCTCATGTTGTGACCCAACCATGAAATTATTTTCGTTGCTACTTCATAACTGTAATGTTGCTACTGTTATGGATCGTAATGTAAGTATCTGATATGCAGGATGGTCTTAGGTGACCCCTGTGAAAGGGTCATTTGACCACCAAAGGGGTCGCGACCCACAGGTTGAGAACTGCTGCACTAGAGGAGGAGAAGTTATTCCCATTGCTCACTGTTGGGTCCTATTGATTTTTAAAATATACATGTTTTGTCTTGTTTTATTAAAAATAATAAAACTTTTATCATGAAAACTAAAAAGAAGAATAAGGTCTTCATGAAGCGTTTTGTGGCTGCTCTTGCCCACACAGGTATTTTCCTTATCTATCTTCATACATATTCACTTATATGTCTCTTTTTTAATTATCAAGTATCTTCTTGTTAGTTCACACATAATTACTCACATATCAGTTAAGATCCCACAAGGGATGTGAACAATCCCTTTGCCCAGCGTGTGCACACTGTAGATGCTCCCTGCCCACCATTACTCACTCAGCAGCTGCTTCAGTTATCATTCTGACTGTCATGGTAGCACAGGGCTTGTGTTTAAGTCACTCTTACTTGACTTAATAATGGCCCCAAAGCACAAGAGTCGTGATGCTGGCAATTCGGATATGCCAAAGAGAAGCTGTAAAGTGCCTTCTTACAGTGAAAAGGCACCCTATATAATAAAACCCTAATATACAAATCAACCGAATGGCAGACGACTGGTCACTATGACACACACTGACCACCAGGGGGCAGATGTTCAACACAGGAGTTTCCCCCTGGTGGTCAGTGAGCTCCCACAGGGGGAGCACCACTCAGCCAGAAGCCAGGCTCACAGCTGGTGAGTGCAGCAGGGGTCCTAAGCTGGCAGTCAGACATCCCCCGGACTGCGAGAGGGTGCAGGCTGGACTGAGGGATCTCTCCCCCACTCGCCCCCCCCCCCAGTGCACTAATGTCATGCACAGGGTCTCTAGTGTATATATAGGAAAAAAATAGCACAAATACAAAATATAGGGTTCAACAGTATCCATGATTTCAGGCGTTCACTGAGGGTCTTGAACCTGTCTCTCATGATAAGGGGGGACTACAGTACTCAATTCTCTGGAAAACACAACAATTTGGGTAATAGATATATTTTTAAATGTTAAATAATCCATATAATTAAGCCACTGTGGGAACCCTAATCAGCAGTGAACACCAGATTTTCAAGGCCAATCTGAGCATGGGAATCCTAATCAGGATGTTCAAGGCTAAGTTGCCATATGCAGGTGCAAGGACACAGCAGTTTCACTGTACACACTGTGTAGGTGAGCCCTTCCATAACCCAAAAGATTGATGTCACTATTTAGCAAGAAACCTCTTTTGTCTAAATTAGTAGAAAGTATGTTACTGACCAGCTAGCGTGGCTGGCTCCTGTATAGCTCCTATGCTGTGAGGAAGATGTATTACGAACCAGCCGGTGCTGGCTGTTTTTGCTAGGACGGCTCCTGTGTTTGCTACTGTATTAGCAAGGACTGCTTTGTGTTTGCTACTGTGTTTTGCAATGGCTGCTATGTTAGCAGCGGCTACTATGTGAGGCTCCTTTAAAGAACTGCTTTGCCTAATGGCTCCTTAGTAGCAATGGCTACTTGGGCTCCCATAAAAACTCTCTTACATACCCACAACTTCTCATGTCTTCTCTGTCTTCTTCTAAGACCCAGCATCCAAGGAGGGCCAGTCGCTGGCAGAGGGACTTGGACCCAACAGTTAGCGTAGTCAAGCAGGATTAAGGAGTAAGTACGCCCTCAGCAACCTTATAAAATATTGCTCACTTCATTCTCAAAAGAAGCCTGAAAGGTGGATAAAACATGTATTCTTTATCTCGTTTGAGAAAATTGAGGCTCATCGAGTTTAGGTGACTTTCCCTTTATCATAGAGTAACATTTCAGAGCTCCAACATTGCTTTTACTATGAATATATTCTTTTGTTTTTTGTAATCTAACTTATAATAACTATTTACTTTCAGCAATTAGAAAATATTTTATGAATGCTAGAATATCAACATCCTCATGAAAGTTGTCATTCAGAACTTCCTATCATTGGATGAAACCTTGTCCTTTAGGTCACAAGGAATGAAAGATTTTGGGGGTGGACATAACTCAGAACATAAATGCTTATGTACATTCCACCCAACTCTTCCTATTTTAGAATAGAAACACAGAATGAAAAGGAGAAGGGGGAATTTCACAAGTGAGTAAGCTAACCCTGGCCTGCCACTAAGTTGCTGTAGAAATCTTTTTCCTTTTCATCGACAAGGCTTTGTCTAAGACAGTGAGGGGTGGGGTGAGGAGGAAGTAATTGCATGAATCATGCTGCCACTTGTCTTAAAAAAGAAAAAGTGAAAAATGATTTAAGGAGAAAGGGGAAGTAGTGCCTTAAACTTACACACCCACCAGAAATTGGGACAGAGGTTACAGGCTCAACTTGTTCGGGATCACTTAGACTGCAAGAAGTCCTCCCCTCGGATCATTCCCCAAGGCACCTTCCATGACCTATCCTCCCCAGCCTCAAAACATAGTCAAATTTTGAATGCTCAGAACCTGAGGAAATCAGCTAATTCTGAGGACCAATTTTTATTTTAACACTGGAAGGCCTATGCCTTTAAACACCAAATATGAACACGTTTTAGCTGTTTGGGATAGAAATACGTTTAAAACATGTCTCTGCAGCCTTTTGTACAGACCACATCGAGCAGAATCTACCTTTTCCATGTGACGTGGATTCACTCAAATACAGTGCGGGTGGGACTGGGACAACAGTGATTCCAGCCTGGGCCTAAGTACCCTGAAAATTATACAGATGACCTGTTGGTCCCTAACCTAAAATTGAATGGTCTTAAGTTGATGGACCTGTTTCTTAACGTTTTCAAGGTCTCTTCTGTTTGTTTGTTTTCACCATCTAATGTCTTAAATCAACTGTAATCTTTCCACGTCTCTTTCTTCTCCGGAGCTAGATTGGAAGCTCCTAAAAGGCAGGGACCGTGCACTGACTGCTGACCCACAGAACTGAGATAATAAATGTGTGCTGTTTTCAGCTGCTAGGTTTGTGGCATTTGTTACACAACAACAGAAAACAAATATATTTTATTGTGCGTCCCCCTATAATAAAAAGTAAGCTCCATGAGGGCAGAGATTTTTTTTCCTAGTTGTCTTCACGATTATTTACAAAATTCCTAAAACAGGTACACGGTAGGCCTCAGTAAATATTTATTGAGTGGATAGAGGAAGAAATAGGTCACTGAAATGGAGCCAAAGTGTGTTGTGCCAATCGGTCTCAGCCTACCAATAACCAATGCTGTGGCTGTACTGGCCCTTGTAGTTCTTACTATGGTTACAAGA
>NW_006383009.1:2761124-2768511 GCF_000327345.1 Myotis davidii
GTTTATTACTCACAAGTCCTGGAAGTTACCTAGCACACCAGGGGCCAAACAGCGAGGTCATGGGAGAGAGAGAGAGAAAAAGAGAGAGAGAGAGAGAGAGAGAGAACCTAGGGGCTCTGCTTTTATTAGGGTCCAGGGTGGAGGCTTAGGGTTTTGCAAACTCATTTTACTGGTGAATTTAAAGTGCTGGATGAGACCTAGTTGGTGTGGCTCAGTTGGTTGGGTGTCCTCACATACACCAGAAGGTTGCCGGTTCAATTCCCAGTCAGGGCATGGGCTCAATCCCACTGCGGGTATGCAGGAGGCAGCCCGTCGATGTTTGCTCTCACATCAATATTTCTCTATCTCTTTCAATAAAATAAAGTGCTGGAAAAGAAAAAGAAAAACAGTGGCCCAAAAGATTAGTTATTGAAATCAACCTCAATTTCTAAAACAAAGGATTCTGGAGCAGAGGGTGGAGTCAGTGGTGGCCTGGCCCTTTATCTAGTTGATGGCTGGCAAGGACAGTTATTGGAGACAACCCTATAACCCTCTTTGAAGTGGATGGCTCAGCAATCAAAGCTTACATCAGGGCTTATACTACACAATGTCTTAAGAACGCTAACAATTTAGCAAGAAAAAAAATGCTCAGAAGAGAGAAAGGTACAAATGTGTAGGCTTAGGCTAATTTACTTTTATTCCTCTAAAACATAAATACTACAGACACACTGCAATTATATTTGCAAATAAACTGAGTAAGGGAGTAAATGCACAGTCCCAAGGTGTACAAATTTATAAAAGATAACTCCGTATAGAAATATCTCAAAGTAATAGCATCAGTTGAATTATGGAGTTGTTAACTACACACAGCATGTTTGTCAGGTAATTTTGTAACTTACTGTGATCTCATTTTAGGGCTTTTTTAAAGAAAAATCAACATGATTAAAATTTTGTCAAGTTATGTCCTAAAAGTACAAATTTGTTACATGCATCCATGCATTTTGGGTTCTGTTCTATTTTGCTTTGTGTTTAGTCAATTTCCACATTGTGGGTGACCTAGTTTTAAATGTTGAATCTGCCAACTAGTTCCAGGAAGGATCCCTATGGAGTTGAACTTCTTTGGTTCTTATTTAAAACATTTTAAAAGCTAAAAGACATGTTTCAGAGGATAAATAAATAGAACATATTTTTTACTTGTTGACAAAATATAGTAGTCCCCAAAAAGACTAAAACTTGTTATATGAGGGCATGTGATGATGTGTGTATATACAACTGTGTATGAATATCACGTGTGTGTGTGTGTGTGTGTGTGTGTGTGTGTGAAAGAGAGAGAGAGAGAGAGAGAAACAGAGAGAGAGAGAGAGAGAGAGAGAGAGAAAGAATACTTGTCCCAGGGCACTTTATTTATGATTAATTTCCACTCACCTGACTTTTCCAAATAGAATTCTCCTTTGGAGTGATGCTGTTATAAGCTAATTTAGAGAGAGGACATCTCTAGAGGGCCTCAGAGTCTCAGAGTCATCGTGAGGCAATGTGGGTAGAAAAACACAGTAAGTGCGGCCCTCTAAGAGTTATGATACAGATGAAACTCAGCTAAGATGATAGTTAGAAAAGTTTATAGAGAAAAGGCATCACTAAACGGTTATGTGAGAGAAGATTCACTCACTTACCCAACTTCTATTAAACTCCTAGGCCAGTGATGGTGAACCTATGACACGCGTGTCAGAGGTGACACATGAACTCATTTTTTTGGTTGATTTTTCTTTGCTAAATGGCATTTAAATATATAAAATAAATATCAAAAATATAAGTCTTTGTTTTACTATGGTTGCAAAGATCAAAAAATTTCTATATGTGACATGGCACCAGAGTTAAGTTAGGGTTTTTCAAAATGCTGACATGCCGAGCTCAAAAGGTTCACCGTCACTGTCCTAGGCACTGTCCTGGGCACATGGTGACAAGAGAAAAATTCTGAGATGTCCCAATTAAATTACAGTAGGCTGAGAGAGAGACAAGAGTAGTTAACCAGTTAAAACTGCAGGCCAACTAGCAAAAGACAGCTCACATTCTAGAATGTGTGCTGGACCTCTCAATCAACTTTGGTCATGACCACCAGATGCCACCGCATCCTGCATGGGCATGAACTTTCAGGACTGTCGCCTGCCACCAATAAAAAATGGTAAATATTTCTTCCTTACAGACTGTGCACCTATCACAGAACTGCCCCTGCTTCACCTTTCCCATTCCCCTCATTGGTAATCAACCGAAAGTCTTTTCAAAACAAGTCACATCTTTCTTCCCCTGAACATAATGTATAAAAGCACCCATGAACTCCAGGATGTTGCCGGCTCTAGCATCTAGCCCTGCTGCTGGTGGTTTAGGTTTCACACACCAGGACCTGGTCATTTTCTGGCAGCATTTGGCTCAGTAAACCCTTTCTTTGAGAAAAGCTTTCACTTGTGAAAGTTTTTTTGCTTAGCAGTGGGATACATCAAGGAGCACACCTGGAAAGATCCCTATCTCATGAGGCTTACATTCAAGCGGGAGGTAGAGGTGAGACCTATGATAAATAAATGAGTTAACTCTATGAAAGTGGTAATAAGTGCTTTGAGGAAAAACTGGGCCGAGTAAGAGTGGCAAGGGAGAGATGCTATTTTACAAAGTGTTGTCGGAGAAGTCTCTTAGATAGAATGGTATTTGAGCAGAGACTTGCATACTGGAAGGGAGGAGTCAAGATGATACCCAGAAGAAGGTCAGATGGGCAGAGAGGAAATCAAGTACAGGGAGCTTGCTCAGAATGGCCAGTGATTACACTAATATAATGTCATCCCCTTCCCCCAAATCACATCCAATAAGAACACAACCACAATTATATCTTTTGTAAGGTACCAGCCATAGTGGTTGCTTATGGGTGGAGTGGGATGAGCAGGAGGTAGATACAGAGTAGAATGAAGTTAGCAAGGCAGTCAGGAAAAGGTCATGGAAAGGTCAGTGTAAAGGGCTTTGCATTTTATCCACAATGAGGTGGGGAACCACTGGAGCTTCTTATGTGGAGGAGCAATATCTTATGACTAATGCTTTTTAAATTTTGAATGTTCTGATTGTTTACTCTTGAGCGGTGTGATGAATAAACTGAAGGAGAAGGTGGGAGCGGAGAGATCATTGAGAAGGGTATTGCAATAATCCAGTGAGAGTTGGTGGTGGCTTGTACTGGGATGTAGCAATGGGAATTGAGAAAATTATTTGCCTTCTGGATATATTCAGAGATAAAGTCAACAAGATTTCTGGTTAAATGGATGTAGGGTATGTGGGGAAGGGAAATCAAGCATTAATTCCAAGGGTTTTAGCCTGGGTAGCTGAAAGAATGGAGCTGCTGTTATCTGAGATGGGGAAGATCAGATGGGAAACAGATAATTAGGAAATTGTTCCAGAATTCAGTTGTTTTCGATACCTATTAGACATCCAAATGCAGATGCCAGGTGGAGAGTTTAGTGGTGAGGTCTAGACTAGAGATATAAAGTTGGAAATCACCAATCTGTAGATGGGTTTTGAGTCTATGGAATCATATAAGATTATCTAGGAAGTGAGTAAAACGAGAAGCCATCTGAGGGCTGAGCTCAGGGCCACTCCAAGTCATGGAGGTCTAAAAGATGAAAAGGAACCAGCAAAAGAAACCAAGACAGAGTGGCTACTGAGGTGGAAAGATAACCCTGATGCCAGTCAAAAGAAATGTAAGACAGGGAGACAGTGATCAATTCTGTTGACTATATAGTTGAATAAGTTAAGGACTGAGAGTGTCTGAACTTTGAGTTTGGCACCTAAAGGCAACTGGTAAATTTGACAAAAGCTGTTTTCATGGACTGGTGAAGATGAAAGTGTGATTGGAGTGGATATAAAAGAAGATCAGGGGAAAGATGGAGTGGAAGAAGGATGTGGGGTAGTTAATATAGACATCTATTTCAACAGAGTTTCATTAAAGGGGGGCAGAGAAATGAAGTGGTAACTTGGGCAGGATGTGGTGGGTAAAGGAATGCGTTTTTTGTTTTTGTTTTTACTACAGCATATTTGCATGTTGTTGATAATATAATCCAGTAGAAGGAAAACAATTACAATGTTAGGAAAGAAAAGGAATGACCCACAGGTAATGTCACTGGGCAGGGAAGAGGGGAAAAATCCAGTGTGTAGATGAAGCAGTTGGAAGGAACAGGGACAGATCAGCATTGTCACAGAGACATAGCATACATGTGCAGGTATGTTGGTAGATTTGGTGGTTGAAGCTTGGTCTTGTTGGGCAGCCAAGTTTTAGTTTTTTCAGTACTTTACAACTCTAACTACATGTTAGCATCACATGGGACATTAAAAAATGTCAATGAGAAATATAAATTAAAACCACAATAAAATAACATTACACACCTCTGAGAATGGCCAAGATAAGATATAATGACAAAAAAAAAAAAAGCCACAAACTCAGAGACACAGAGAATAGACTAGTGGTTGCCAGAGGTGGAGGGTGGAGGTTGAGCAAAAGGGTACAAATTTCCAGTTATAAAACAACTAAGACATGGGAGTGTAATGGATAGCATGGCAGCGATAATTAACAATACTGTATTGTATACTTGAAAGTTGCTAAGAGAGTCAATCTTAAAAGTTCTCATCATAAGAAAAAAATTCTGTAACTATGTGATGGATGTTCCCTAGCTAGACCTATTGTGATGATCATTTTGCCATATATACTTATATCAATTTATTACTTTGGATACCTGAGCCACATGATATGTCAGTTATACCTCATGAAAAGAAACAGGTTTTGATGATAAAAAAGAAAGCAAACACCCACAACACCAACTTCTGGAAAGGGTGCAGAGCAACTGAACCCACACACCCTGGTGGGGAGATTGCACAGCAATTTTGGAAGCAGTTTGGCAGTTTCTTATCCTATGAACCAGCAATCCCACTCCAAGGTATTGACCCAAGAGAAACGAATATTTATATTCACCCTAAAACATAGGCATAAATGCTATAGCCGTTCGATCCCTGACCAGAAACAATCCAAATGTCCTTCCGCAGACACTGGTTAAGTACACTGGTGTGTCCCTGCAATGCACCACACTGCTCAGCAATAAAAAGAGCAAATGCTGGGCACACAACCACCTGGATTGATCTCCAGGGCATGATGTTGAGTGAAAGAACCCAGTGTCAAGAGGTCACGTATTTTATGATTCCATTTACATCACAGTACCCAAA
Organism: Myotis davidii; assembly: GCF_000327345.1. Classification (NCBI taxonomy): domain Eukaryota; kingdom Metazoa; phylum Chordata; class Mammalia; order Chiroptera; family Vespertilionidae; genus Myotis; species Myotis davidii. Next base: position 2,766,348 of record NW_006383009.1, read on the forward strand.
AGACAAGGTTACAGTGATGGGAAGCAGATGGGTGGTTGCCAGGGGTGGTAGTGGGAGAAGGGTGTAGCTATAGAGGGGTCCAGTTCTGTGTACCTGTGTTTAACTCATACAATTATCCTATATAATAAAAGTATAATATGCAAATCGACCGAACAGTGGAACAGCCAGTTGGTGGGGAACTGGGCCAGTGAGCAGGCGGCGTCAAGCCAGCCAAGGCACATGCCAGCGGGCAGAGGGAGAGAACGGCGATGGAGGGGGAAACCAGTGGCAGCAGAGGGGCGATAGCGGGGGCTAGAACCATCCCCTGATCGCTTGCCCAGTTGCCTCCAGAGGGAGGCCAGTGGCAGCCAAGGCAGGGTGATAGGGGCAGTGCCAGTCGCCTCCTGCAGAGGGAGGCCAGCGGAGGCCAGACTTCGGGGAGAAGGCCTAAGCCATCAGTAGGACATCCCCTGAGGGCTCCTGGACTGTGAGAGGGTGCAGGCCGGGCTGAGGGGACTTCCCCCCACCCCAGTGCACGAATTTTCATGTACCAGGCCCCTAGTACATCAAAGATCAATTTTACTGTCTATTAATACCCCCTCCCCCAAAGAAGACTCTTGGTGGTAGTGAGGGCCATGGGGAACGTGCAGCGAGCAGACTCCATTTTCTGGTGAAGGTGGCAATATTGACATCCCTCTTTCCAGGGCAGCCCCCCAAAGTGGGGTTCAGCTTTGCTCCTGGCTGCCCAGCAGACACAGCGGGTGCTCTGGATCTCCTGGAGACCCTGTGTTTATCCTTTAATAAACCCTTCCTGTTTGAATTTTTTTTTTAATGCCTAAATTCCAACCCCCTCCTCCAATTCTGACTTAGTTATTGGGAGAGAGGGAATGGATTTAAATTTTTGTAATTTTTAAAAATGCATTACAGGCGATTCTAATGTGCAGCCGGGGATAAAACCCGCTGAGTTAGACCAAGAAAGTGAAGGTAAAGTTCAGGAAGAGTTTAAGACTAAATGGCATTTCCTAATGAGTGGAAACAGGCTGCAGAGGGCACTGGGCCAGACCGGGGGTGGGAGGGCCATCTGGGCAAGGGGTCTGGCAGTGAGAATGGTCAGGAGCTTTGCAGCTGACCGGTACGGGGCATGAGATGAGTCCTGGTGGATTTTGGCAGATTGTGACGGGAAGGCTGTGGGTGTTGGATAGAGGGTGGGGGTCCTGACAGAAGAAGGCGAAGCTCCATGGATCTTCTTGGAAACTACTCTGCTGGCTGTGTGGCTGGCAAGGGAGGCACGGGGAGCTTTATGGGTGTTCTCTGTCCAACCAGCTAACAGGAGACCTGAGGGAATGGGAACATTTTACCCTTTTGCTCTAATAATAATGGGAACGGGCGTGTGGCTATGGAAATTGACATGATTAAATGTACATGATGAATACAATAGCACATAAAAGTACTTTAAACAGTGCCAAGCACATAATAAGAGCTCAATAAAGGTTAAGGGGAAAATAAAAAGACAATGTGTCTGAAAGCACCTTTTCTTTCTGTGCATCAGTGTAAGAAACGGCCTTCAGTGATGATACACAACTGACAAAACCAGTTTGTTTACCCATCAGCTCTATTTCCCTGGCTCTCTGGGGGCCCTGGAGAGATTCCGTGACTCAGCACATTCTCAAGATAGCTCTGTTTATAGGGAAAAGTTTCCTACAAATACATTCCAAAGATCCACGATCCAAAAACCATTTCCGGGGTTCTGCATGGCTGACAACTGAGCACGCAAAGGAACGTTACACTGAGCTCAGAGCCTTTCAGGTTCTCCCGAGTTTGGGCTTCACTGGTTCAGAGTCTGTCCCTCACTGACCCTCTGTTCATGCTTTGTTCCTTTTCCATAACTGGTCCCTGCAGAATTCTGTGAGAGGATCACTCCATGGGAATGAGGACCAAAGAAAGAATGTATCCACATTTACTCTAAAAACCTCTCATGGTGACATTTCTTGTTGAATTCAATGAGGCAAAATAAAGTTTATGTCTGCTGTGGAGATCATCTAGGACAGTGGTCGGCAAATCGTGGCTTTCGAGCCACATGCGGCTCTTTGGCCCCTTGAGTGTGGCTCTTCCTAAGCCTTAGGGGTACCCTAATTAAGTTAATAACAATGTACCTACCTATACAGTTTAAGTTTAAAAAATTTGG
>NW_006383009.1:2768598-2774000 GCF_000327345.1 Myotis davidii
AAATTTGGCTCTCAAAAGAAATTTCAATCGTTGTACTGTTAATTTTGGCTCTGTTGACTAATGAGTTTGCCAACCACTGTAGGATGTACACTGAGAAATTAGTCCTCACTGCATTTGCTGTCTCATCTTTAATATCATTTTTATAGCAATTCTTTGAGGGAGAACAGGTGAGTAATAAAGATTTCATAGTTGGCCTGGCTGGTGTGGCTCCATGGTTGAGTGTCGACCTATGAACCAGAAGGTCACAGTTCCATTCCCAGTCAGGACACAAACCCAGGTTGCAGGCTCGATCCCCAGTATGGGGCTATCAGGCAGCCGATCAATGATCTCTCTCTCCATTGATGCTTCTATGTCTCTCTCCCTCTTCCTTCCTCTCTGAAATCAATACAAATATATATGTTTTTTGAAAAATATTTCATAATTGAGGAAGTTAAGTCTCAGAAATCAACTTGTATCTGACCACAGAGTTGGGATATAGACTCACCTCCTTCCCAGCAAACCTTTCCTCTCCCTTAAGTTCTGTGGCCTACAGTTTGCTCTGAAACACCATAGGCAGTAAGTCCTTGTGAGCACTGAATGGCTCCAACTATCCGCCCAAGTCCTTGCTTCCTCTTGGAAAGGGTCCGCTAGTGGGGGGCGGGCTTTAGAACTGCTTTCAGAAGTTCACGCTGCTGCCTTATCTGTTTCCCAGGGCTCACAGGGTCCCAAGAGTTTGGGAACGCAAAGTGGTGACTCAGTACGCCCTGCTCCCATTGGTCTCGGGTGCCAGAATCCCAAACCCTGCTGCTTCTGTGTTTCTCATCTTCCTCTGTCTCAGTGACAGGACATGGGGAAATCACTGACCTTTGACTTAAAAGGGAACACAGGGAGACAGTCAAGATTCCTGTGAACCAGATGATCCCGCCATCTCTTTGCAGAGATGTAGTAATCGAGCACGTGGGCCAGGCTCTCTGTTGGGGGCCAGCTTCTCTGTGGCTCTCCGGAGGGTTCCCCTATCTGAGGGTGAGAGGCCATCTTTTGCTAAGATGTTTAGAAATCAGACATGGAATCTTAAAACTGAAAGAGATCATCTTATACAATTCATCAGGAAGCCTAAGGGAGCTCACACAATAAGGAAGATCAGGCTAAGAGGTAGAATCAGGTCTCTCTTCTCTTTATTCAGTGCTTTTACTGATGGCAGTATCAAGGGCTACTTTTAGAAATTTTATTATTTTTTTTGTTTGGAGAGCAAAGTAAGATTTTCTAAATAATGGGTATCCTGTTGTAGGTGGTGGAAATGGCACTGGGTGTTAGACCCATGGGGTCAGACTGGACCTGGGTTCAGCAACCTCAATACTTGAGTTCTGGCTAGGAAAGAATTCATCTTAGGCTTTTATATATATAGATACTATAATAAAAGTTATGCAAATGTGGTCTCTCTCTGTCAAAATGTCTTATTGTCCTGTACTCCCTGTTCTTCTTGTGATGATGTGAGATGATACAATGTCTACAGGATGAGATAAAGTAAAGTGATGTAGGTATTGTGAAGAAGCATTAGGCTACTCTAAGGGTCACTTGAACACAAGCATTGAAACACTGGACAAAGGGATGTGTCACGTTTCAGGTTGAATGGAGTGGGATTTCTTCACCCTACTCAGAACAGCATGCAATTTAAAGCTTAAGAATTGTTTATTTCTGTAATTTTCCATTTAATGTTTTCAGAACATGGTTGACCACAGGTAACTGAAATCAAGAAAGCAAAACCACAGATAAGGAGGGGAGGACACTGTAATAAATTTTTATACTGATAAACAGAAATAGAAATGGTTTTCAGAGATATGATCTCTTTTATTTCCTTTCTAACTTTTATTAAGTTCTTAACATGTGCTAAGCACTCTTTTAAGTACTTTATATTTTTCATTCTTTATTGTTTAAAGTATTACATATAGTATTACATATGTCTCCTTTTTCCCCCATTGACCTCTCCCTGGCCACCCCCACCCCTCAGCACATGCCTTCACCCCCCCAGTGTCTGTGCCCATTGGTTATGCTTACATGCATGCATACAAGTCCTTTGGTTGATCTCTAATCCCTCCCCTCCACCCTCTCCTGCCTTCCCTCTGAAGTTTGACAGTCTGTTCAATGCTTCTCTGTCCCTGGATGTCCTTTCTGATTGGTGTTTCTGATTTCTTGGCATATATTCCTAGAAGTGGGATTACTGGGTTAAATGGGAGTTCCATTTTTAATTTTTTGAGAAAACTCCATACTGTTTTCCACAGTGACTGCATCAGTCTGCATTCCCACCAGCAGTGCACAAGGGTTCCTTTTTCTCCACATCATCACTAGCACTTGTTATTTCTTGATTTGTGGACTAGTAGCCCTGCACACAAATCCATGCACCAGTAGCTCTCTGCAGGGCCTGGTCACTGTACGCCCACTGCCCAGAGGCTCTCCACGGCCCAGAGATCCATCCGCAGCCGGGCGTGGAACGCTTGCCTCGTCGCTGGTGCCACGAGGCAAGCGTTCCTCACCCCAGCCTGGCCAGAGGCCCATCCACAGCTGGGAAATGCAAACGACTTTCCTCCCTGTTCTTAGGAACGCTGATAAAGGTCTTCCTTCCTCTTTCTTGGCTGGCTTTCACCCCTGTGCCTCCACCACCAGCCCCTCATGTCACACTATCCTCCACCCGCTCCACCCTCTGGCCGCCTGGACTTGACCTTGCCCAGGAGTTGGGTGCCATAGACCAATTCCAGCATGTCATAATTTCAAGAGTTTCATCAAAAGGTTGATGAGACCTGGGGACTCAACAGGGTTGAGTCACACATGTAGTCACCTGTTGGGAATGGCTAAAGGCATTTCCCCCAACCAGAATAGGAAACTGATTGTGGTTGCCAGACAGTTAAAGGGCATCTTAATCTACATGTTATTGCCTCCTACTGGCCAAACACATGAACAGCCATAGGCTATTCCCCAAACTGACAATGCTTCTGTACCCTTTGAAGTGTATTATCTCCACCTTGCCTTAGGACAAATTGTGTTAACACATTGTTTGCGGGTAGTTTTTATCGCGTGCTAACAGGTGGTGCAGGCCATTTTTGCTAATTTTTTGCGCAAATGGCAACGTTCAGTAAAATTACGATAACTTTAGTTTACGTATTTATACGTTACCCGCATTCTACCGCTAGTCTATAAAAAACGTATTAATAGGTGTCCCGTGCTCTACTACACTGGTAGAACGTATAAATATGTAAAACGTGTAAACACGTTTCCCGCATACAATGTGTTAATAAAAGCAAGGGTACAAGACAAGGAGGGACACTCTTCAGTTCCTTTAACTGAAGGTCCTCTGACCCCCAGTGCCTTTCAAAATTATATCTCGTCTCCAGATTCTTTATTAGTCTCTGGATTCCTTTGTCATCTATGTGCAGCCCCTTTTCCAGATCCCCGAACACTTCTTGATGCTGGGACAAGAACCCCGGCATAAATGGATGCCCGAACAGGGACTTTCTGAACCCTGGAAGCTCCAACAGTCAGGGGCCACTCTGCTCAGCTCACTGGTTCCTTCTGTTCTTACAGAAGCCTTCTGCTCCCTGGCCTGGCCAGAGGCCCATCTGCAGCCAGGTGTAGAAAGCTTGCCTCATCACCATGGAGACAAAGCAAGCGTTCCACCAGGCCGCTCACACTGCCCGCTCTCAGCAGCCGCCCCCATCCCCCTGGGACTGGGGGAATCCAGTGGGGCTGAGAGGACTGGGCGCCGCCATCTTGTAGCTATGGGCGCTGCCATCTTTTGTGATGGAGTGATGGTTAATTTGCATATTACCCTTTTATTAGGTAGCCATGACAGGTGTAAGATGGTACTCCATTATTGTTTTGATTTACATCTCTCAGATGACTAGTGGCTTTGAGCATGTTTTCATATGTCTCTTGGCCTTCTGTATGTCCACTTTCAAAAAGTGTCTATTTAAGTCCTTTGCCCATTTTTTTATTGGATTGTTTATTTTTCTTTTGTTAAAATGTATGAATTCCCTATAAATTTTAGAGATTATGCCCTTATCGGAGATAACATTGGCAAATATGTTCTCCCATGCAGTGGTCTTTCTTGTTGTTTTGTTGATGGTTTCTTTTGCTGTGCAGAAGCTTTTTATTATGATGTAGTTCCATTTGTTTATTTTCTCCTTAGTTTCCATTGCCCTAGGAGCTATACCAGTAAAGATATTACTATGACATATGTCTACTATTTTGCTGTCTATGGGTTCTTCTAAGATTTTTATGGTTTCCCATCTTACATTTAAGTCTTTTATCCATTTTGAGTTTATTTTTGTGTATAGTGTAAGTTGGTGGTCTACTTTTATTTTATATTTTTGCATATATCTGTCCAATTTTCCCAACACCATTTATTAAAGAGATTGTCTTAACTCCATTGTATGCTCTTGCCTCCTTTGTTGTAAACTAACTAACTGTGTAAGCATGGGTTTATTTCTGGGCTCTTCCCATGACTTCTGATGGTTACCGATCCCAGAACTCATCACAAGTCTCTCACGGAGGCTCTCATGTTAACCTGCCTACCACTGCCTATGTTACACAGACTCTCCTCCATATTATGTGGACATTGCCAACCCTTGCATCAACAAGCGGGCTCACTCAGTGGATCTGAAGTGGTGGATGCTAATTTGGGAAGTTCTGCACAGGCATGGCATCATGGCTTGTAAACACCCATGGCAGGGCCTGCCTGCTCTCTGCTTCTAAGGGTGAAAGACCCCGACACCCTGCCCTCCTCGTAGCTGGACTCCCCTCCATGGCTTGGCTGTCATCAGGCCTGGGGATGCCGTGCCTGTCCTGTTCCCCCAGCTGAGTGCCATTTGCCCAGGCGTGACCTGCTGGAAACCAGGATCAACAGTAATTAATATAAATGTGAGAAGTCCGTCAGAAGGCTGACCTGAGCTCCTTTGATATTCACAGGGTGAATTTGCATTTTATTACCTACTGCTGACTCAATGGCCTAAAGCAAACTCCCCCCTAACCTGATAATCTTACTGTTTACTAAACAATCACCTTTGATGTGTCTGTTTGCATTCCCAAAAGGCAATGTGTATTCTAGTAAATAAAAGCAGACAGGAACAGAGACTCAGTGGAACTTGACTACTACAGTTAAGTTTTCCCTGGCTTCCCCCCACAATTTCAAAATTATTATTTCTTGTCTTGTGTTTTAATTTGCACGTCAGCTCTTTCTCCAAGCCTTTGAACCTGAAAGCCACGCTGGCCATGGCTTTTCACATACCTCTGTAGTTAAGTTTATTCCTAGGTATCTTAATTTTTCTGTTTCAATGGTAAATGGGATTGATTTTTTAGTTTCTATTTCTGTGAGTTCATTATTGGTGTATAAAAAAGTCATAGACTTCTGGGTGTTAATTTTGTATCTCACC
>NW_006383009.1:2774457-2780236 GCF_000327345.1 Myotis davidii
ACCCATTTAGTATTATGAAGTGGCCTTCCTTATCTCTTGTTATGGCCTTCACTTTGAGGTCTATTTTATTAGATATAAGTATTACTACGCCAGCTTTTTTTTTCATTTCCATTTGCCTCAAAAATATTTCTCCATCCCTTCACTTTCAGTGTGTGTGAGTCCCTTGTTCTGAGGTGGGTCTCTTGTAGACAGCATTTATATGGGTCATGTTTTCTTATCGATTTAGCCACTCTGTGTCTTTTGATTGGAGCATTTAGTCCATTTACATTTAAGGTTATTATTGATAGGTACTTGTTTACAGCCATTTTTATTCTTTGTGGCTGTGTTGCTTCTTCCCTTTCTATTTCTTCTTTTCACAACTGTCCCTTTAGCATTTCTTGCATTGCTGGCTTGGTTATGATAAACTCCCTCCTTAGTTTTTGTTTGTTTGTTTGTTTGTTTTTGTTTGTGAAGCTCCTGATTTCCCCTTCAACTTTCAATGATAGACCTGCTGAATAGAATATTCTTGGATTCAGTCCCTTGCTTTGCATCACTTTGTATACTTCATTCCAGTCCCTTCTGGCCTGATGTGTTTCTGATGAGAAATCATTTGATAATCTAATGGGAGATCCTTTGTAGGTAACACTCTGTCTCTCCCTTACAGCCTTTAAAATTCTCTCTTTGTTGTTAACATTTGCCATTTGTAATTATTACGTGTCTTGGTGTGGGTCTTTTTGGGTTCGTCTTGTTTGTGACTCTCTGCGATTGTGTGACTTCTTTCTTCCCCAAATCAGGGAAGTTTCCTGTCATTATTTCTTCAAGAAGGTTTTCTAATCATTGCTCCTCTTCTTGTCCTTTTGGCACCCCTATTATACATATGTTACTTCATTTCATGTTGTTCCAAAGCTCCCTTAGGCTCTCCTCTTGCTTTCTAATTTTTTTCTCCAATTGCTGTTCAGATTAGGTGTGTTTCTCTGTCCTATCTTCTAACTCACTAATTCGGTCCTCCACTTCTTCTAGTCTACTGTTCAAACCTTCAATCATGTTTTTTATTGTAACTATATTATTCTTGATTTCCTCTTGATTCTTACATAAGTTGATTTTCTCATCCATCTGGTTTATGAACTGTATGACCCTTACTCTGAATTCTTTTTTTGACATATTGTATGCCTTCGTTTCATTTAGTTCCTTTTCTGGCTATTCCACCTTTTCTTTCTTTGGGTGGTTGTTTCTTTGTCTCCCCAGTATTGCTCTCTCTTTCTGGCTCTGGGAACCCTGCTTGGGTTTGAGAGGTTGAAGACCCTATCAGGGCAATGGTCTGGAAATCATTAGCCCAGAGGCTGGGTCTCATTGCCTTTATTGTCTCTGAGTTGTAGCCCCTTCTCCCACAGATCTGGTCCCTCAGTTGTCTGCTTCAGATGCTCAGGGTGATGGGAGCACATGCACAGTTCTTCTGATGTGCAACTCCCTGAAAGGACCCAGAGTCCTCTGGCATGCAATTCACTGTGCGGCCCTGGCACCCATGGCAGAGTGGCACCCTAGGCTCCTCTGTCAGCTCCCTTGCAATGAGGGCCCATGGCCCCTGGCTGGGCACACTGACTTGTGCTGGGTCACCCTGGCAGCACTTACCTATTGCCCAGTGTAAGGCATATGCTGGGTTGCTCTAGGTAGTCCCTGCAGGACTGTCCCAGGGGCCGGGGAGAAGCGGGTGCAGGTGTAGGTTGCTCTGGGTCACACAGTCAGAGCTCCTCTGTGGCCTGAGTGGGGCACATGCTGGGTTACTCCAGGTTGCCCTGGCAACCCTGGGCTCAGGGTGAAAAGGGTGCAGGTTTCTCTGGGTCGCACACTCCCCGCTTTCTTATAGCCCAGAGTGAGACGCACGCTGGATTGCTCCAGTTTGCCCCTCCTCAGTGTGGAGTGGGAGTGGATTGCCCTGAGTTGCACAGTCAGAGTTCCCTGTGGCCTGGACTGGGGCATGTCCTGGGTTGCTCCGGGTAACCTGGACAGCAGGTCCCGGGGCTGGGAGTGGAGTTGATGCTGGGTGGCTCTGGGTCAGATGAGCAGCACAGTTCTGGGGTCTGGGGTGGGGATAGGGTACGGGGTTCCCCCTGGCTTGCACTCACTGCAGGGTCTTGGAGCTGGATCCTAGGACACAGGGTCCCAGCAGGCTGGTGAGGAGGCCTAATGTGGGAGCTCACTCTGGCAGCACATACTCCCTACAGATGTCTGGAGCCTGCACCATTCACTGTCAGGGCACAATGGTGGTTTCACATGGGTTATGCCTGGCAAGTGGCATTCTCTGGCATCCTCTTCCCTTCCTTATTGAAAATTGCCTCCTCAGCTGTGTCTAATTTGTTAATTCAGGGTGGATGTTCTCCAATTTAGTTACTTTTCTGGCCTGGCCCTAGGAGGAGGTGCACAACACTGCTGCCTATTCGGCTGCCATTTCTCCTCCTCTTCCTCTTTTACATACTTTAAACTGTGTTAATCCATTTAATTGTGTCAATCTGACCACATTAAATATATTATTGTGAAACTAATAATATTGTATGTCAACTATAACTGAAAAATAAATTTAAGAAATAATCTAAAAATATTTTTTAAAGATATTGCTGGAAAATAATAGCATTGGCTGGCACTTGTGAACAGATGCTGAGCCAAGCATTTAATTTAACCCAAACTTCCCTGGACATTAGACTCAAATCACCGTCTGCAATATTTTCTCTTCAATGTTTCAAGTTCAACAAATCCTAAAGCAAGCATATGCTCACTCCCCTCCCCAATTTAAGACCAGTGCTCTCTGCCTCAGTGAATGCACCTATTATACACTTTCCATACCAGGGGTTATGCTAGCTTCCCCTTTCCACTCTATCATCAAGTGCTATGGATTTTACCTCCTAGGCTTCTCTCAAGTCTAATTTCTCCATCTCTATCAGACTGCCCTATCCCAAAATATCATCATTTCTCACTTCGATTGTAACAGAAACCTCCTAATCAGCTTACCCACTCTACTCTCACACCCCTTAAATCTGTTTTCCAAATTATTTTCAGGGTAATTTCTTTAATAAAACAAATCTGAACATATTCAGTTTCTTAAAACACATTAACTCCTGTCCATTGTTCTTAGGATAAAGACAGACTTTTTAGTATGGTCAACAGGATTCTGCACGGTCTGACTGCTGCCTCTGTCCTTCATTTCCTCCCACTTCAACTACCATGTTATTCTTTTAGTCTTATTACATGGTCATTCCAGCCCCAGGACCTTAGCACATACTATTTCCTATGCATGGATTGCCTCTTCTCATCACCTAGTTAAATCCCTCATCTTTCATATCTTGGCCTTCCCTAACTTGTTAGACTAACTTAAGTTTATTCCATTCTATCTTCTCAGCACCATGAACCCCTCATTTATAAGATTTATCATAATTATATTTTTTCTTTTATTTGTGTTATTCCTCTTTCTACCCCTACTAGGCAGTAAACTTCTTAAGGGAAAGAGTATATATAGTTGCTCAAAATTGTATTTCAAGTGTCAAGAATAGTGCCTAACCTATAGTGGGCATTCATTCTTTAGGTATTATCAGATAGATGAATGAAATAGATTTTCCCAGCATGGTAGAAATCTTCTGTGCTGTCACTATTTCAGTAAACCTGATTCTGACCATAGAAAGTCTTCTACATATGATGGTGTTACAAACTCTAATAATCCCAGGATTGGGCAGGAAGTGTACATGAGAGGCTAACCATCATCTAAAGGTGTTGCTGTGGGAAATAGCTCAATGACTTTCCAAGAGAAACTATACATGTGAATTTTTTTTTGTTTCTTATAAGTAGAAAAAATATTGAGAAGGTTGACCATAAATATGGGGGATAGGGGTTGGGAAAGTTTGTTAAACGCTACTAGAAAGAAGTAGTGGGTTGAATAGTGCCCCACTCCTCATAATTCACATTCAACCAGGATCTCAGAATGTGACCTTATTTGGAAATAGACTCTTTGAAAATAATAGTTAAAGATTAATCTGAGGTCATTTTGGATCAGGATGGACCCCAAATCCCATGACTAGTGTCATCATGAGAAGAAGAAAGGACACAGAGAGCCAGAAAGAAAAAGTCCACGTGAAGACAAAGGCAGAGATTAGAGAGATGTTACCACAGGCCAAGGGGCTCCAAAGATTGCTGGCTGCTCACCAGAAGCCAGGACAGAGGCACAGAACAGACTCTTCCTCAGAGCCCCCAGAGGAACAATCATGCTGACACCTTGATTTCAGACTTAGGGCCTCACAAACTGTGAAAGAAGAAATTTCTCTTATTTTATGCCACTTGGTATGTGGTATTTTGTCATGGCAGCATAGGAAATGAACACAACAGGAAAAATAAAACTAGGACTGAATATTAGTTGGATAAGTTTTGGGTACATGGAGGTCACAAGAGGTATGAGCAAGGAACATTCAGAGGAAAGATTTGACAAGTGACGGGGAAGTGAGAATGTGAAACTCTTGTGTCTCTTCCTGTCCTGACTCGCCATCACCCCCAGGGATCTGTGTGAATAGATGCGTGCAGTCTCCATGAGGTACAGAGGGAGAAGGAACTTCCAGTCCTTGACCATCTCCAGGGGGAACACGTGAGATGGCTGGGCACAGTACCAAGAGGGAACTTGGCTCTGCTCAGGGTCATTAATGTGACACAGGTGAGAGGAGTGAAGGAAACTGAGAAGAGAATGGCCAGCGGTAGGCAGAGCCCCTCTAGGTGAAAAACTTCGGAACTAGAACAGACAGGGAAATGGATGCGGCCACAGACGCCAGTCCCAGGACAGCAGTCAGAGGGCCACAGGCCTGTCCAGGTAGATGTCAGGCTCAGGTGTGGCTTCGAAAAATCACCTCAGGAGGCCAGTTCAGTCGGTGAGGAAGCTGGCAAGGGACTCCAAACCATAGGTGATATGAAAGCCAGCTATCATGTGGAAGCACCTGTATTTCTACGAATTGTGTCCATTCTTGGCCAGACCAGGTAGCTGGAGAACTATGGACCGACTGGGATGTGGTGCCTCAACAGGGGAGAGTGGCAGGCAGGAGTCTGGGACTAAGGAGGGCCACTGAGCTCTTCGTTCTGTGGCAGGTAGTTAGACATGAGCAGAGAGCAAGGACAATAGGCCAAATACTGAAGGTCACCAGGATGGAAAGCCCCAGGTGCCTAGCAATGACAGTTGTAGGGTGGGTCCTCTTCCCCAGGTGGACCTATTCTCCCCTAGCATATAGCTGGTCACACAGTTTGGACCACCTGACCTTTCATATCTCTGGTCATTCGGTCTAGATCTCCTCACCTCTTCTCCCGAGAAATAACATGTAGGCCTCAATTGTATTTCAGCTCCAGGGCCCAGAAAAGCAACAAAAACAGATCAGCCAAGGCTGACCTCAGGACCAATCAATCAGTGGAGACCTAGTCGCTGAAAGGACACACCTAGAAAGCTGCTGAATATTTTATTGAGATCTTCCCCTGGGACCTCCCCTAAAATCTCCACTCTTAAAACCTTTAGGATGGAGCACCCAGTTGGCTGTTCCTCCTAGAAGCATGCCCCTCGCCTTTCCCTTCCTCTGCCCCACCCCATCTCCCTCAGGCATGTCACCTTGACTTTCCTCACTTCTAAGCTCCAAGGGCACTTCCTTTGCCTCTATGACTTGTTTCCTACGCCCATTTCTTCTACAAATTACTTCTACCTCTGTGACTTTCTAAATAAATGTTTTCTTATAGTTTGAGGCTTAGCTCTGAATTTTTTTCTAGCCAGACCTCAACTACCAAGGTTGCT
>NW_006383009.1:2780274-2802843 GCF_000327345.1 Myotis davidii
ACCGAGGTGTGGTCTGACCCCACAGGTCTAATACCTGGTGTCATTCTCACTGCCCCTAACAATTCTATAATATCGAACACTTTTCATCTGGCTCTGAGCAGCTTGCCTCTAATTATGTCCTCAGTCATGCTTATTGTGTCACTGCACACTCTCTTATGTTTGTTTTCATTTCTTTATTTGATTTGTATAATGATTACATCACTATTTATGCAAAATAGACACACCTTTTTTCTTTCTCAACCTTGTACCTACAAACACAGTAAATGCTCCATAAATCGTTAATAATGATTTCAACAGGAGTAGCCATTACCTAGAGCTCAAGCCAATAGTTAGAAATGGCCATTTCCCATACCCTGGAAAGCAGAATGTTAAAGGAATTGTTCTCATGGTTGTTTCTTATCTCTGTGAGAATAACGACAGTATCAGCTCAATACCTCCCTAAGAAATTAACTGTAATCCCCATGCCACAGTTCCTTCAACAAGCCCCGTTCTTCTGTTTAAAAAAAAGTAAAAACCAAAAAGTATACTTCAATTAAAATTGTTATTTTTGAATTACGCTCATTGCTCCCTGTACACAGATAGTGCTGTTACGTGGGCTTTAGTTCAGAAATGGGGCAGCTGCTGGGGGTAATTTGGCAAAACAGAAGGTGAGCCTAATCAGAAAAACCCTCAACAGATGCATACATTCACTCACTCACCTAGCCATTCCTTCCAACAAGAAGTATTCTGTAAGTGCCTATGGTGTGCCAAGCATGAATCTAGGCACCTTGATGGAGCAGAGAAGCTCTTGCCTTCAGGAACACAGACAATGAACATGTATGCCAGCCACTGTGTGTCATAAGTGCTCAGAAAAAGTTACAGGATAGAGAATTAGAGTGGGTGTTGTTTTAGGTAAGGTCTTCAGGAGAAGTCTTTATGAAGAAATGAGATCTGAATGAGTAGAGACCTGGATAAGGGGAGAGAAGGAGCCAGGGACAGATATTGAAGAAAAGAGGCCCCACTGGAGGGGAGGGCAACTGGGGAGGCCTGGGAATATTCTTGGCTTACTAGGAGAAGAGCAAGCAAGCCAGAGAGAAAGTTACAGAGCATAAACATTGGAGAGGAATACAAAACGACACAAGCCAGGACAAGGGCTTTGTATTTTTTTCTACAAGAGAGGGGAGCCTATTGGGTTTGTGAACCAAGTAGTGATATAATTGACTTAAGTTCTAAAAAGGTTATATTGTCTGCATTTTGGAGACTATGTGGTTAAGGTGGGTAGGGGAAGAAAATTTTTCTCTTCTACCCTTCTAGGTTCTGTGGCTGGTTTAACAATTGAGATGACATAAAACAGAGTAACACGAGAAAAACAAATTTAGTTATGTACACGCATGGGAACCCTTAAAGATAGGAGACTCAGCCAGGCAATCAAAGCTAATACAGCATTCTGGGCTAAGGAAAGGATAGGGGCCTGAGGCTACAAAGAGGAAGAGAGTTCACAGGAAGGTGAGGAGAGGAAATGTTCAGTAGGAAATGTTTGGTGACAAAAGTTGCCCTGTTATGAATATAAGTTCTTAGGTTAAAAAAAAAAGTTATCTCCAGTTACAACTTTCTTCCTGGTACAGGCCCCTTTCCAATGTAAATTTCCTTTATAACTGCAGATTTCCTCCACAAATGAGAAATTTATACTCCTTTTAGGCAGTTAAAGGTGAGGTAACAAGTTTTTCCTGAGTCTGCTGGGTCTTGATTTCCGTTAGCTCAAAATAGGCCTCTGGCCAAAGTGGCATATTTTGGGGATGTTTGCTCTGAACCCCATCAGGGGCAAGAGTGGAGGCAGAGAGGCCAGTAAGGTTTTGTCCTTGTACAGGGAGAGATGATAGCATCTGGAACCAAGGTGGAGATGGGGAGACTTGGTCAGATTTGTGATGTATTTAAAAGGTGTTGGATGGTGGTCCTTCCAAAAAAAACAACAACAATGACATGTCCACATCAAATCCCTGGAACCTGTGAGTGTTACCATATTTATAAAAGTGTCTTTGCAGATTTCATTAACTTAACTGAAGTATGGTAGCAACCATTTCAGGTGGAAACTGTAGTTTAACTCTAATCCTGTTGTTTGGCTTAACAATATAAAAGTTACTTTGATTTTCTGAATTGTATAAATCATCCCATTCAATGAAATGCCTTATTGATTGTAATGTGAATATCCCATGGGTTGTGGTCATACTGGTCATTACTGGAAAGCACATTTTTCCTTCACCTGGGAAGGACAGCACAGTTATCCCAAGGTCAGAGGGCTCTAGACCCAAAACTGTAATTTAGAAAAACCCAGGTTACCCAAGGGCTCTAGATAATGTGTTTATAACATGCTGTTTAAACTGCTTTTTGCAAACTAGGTTTTGCAAACCCAAGAGCTCTAGATAATGTGTTTCTGTCAACTCAGTGACCCCGAGACCCAAAACTATAATTAACATGCTGCTTCTGCTTCTGTAAACTGCTTTTTGCGAGCCAGGTTCCTCATTCCAAACCCTGGGATGTAATCGATACCTTTGTGATTTTTTGCCTATATAACCTTGGAGCTGCGACCATCTTGTTACTATGAGATTTGGGGAATGGCTCCTCATAATCCCGGATTGCAATAAATGTGACTCTTTAATTCGACTTCTTGAGGCGTCCTTCTGTGATTCGCGAGGTACATTACAACATGAGGAAAATACAAGAATAGCATAACATTTTAGTAGGTACCACACCCTATATATACTAAGTTTTTTGCTAGACATGCACACCTTTTCACTTAAAAGAAGCATTACTCTTGTGCTTTAGGGCTATTATTAAGTAAATGAAGGATTAGTGGAACACAAGCACTGCCGTTCTGTGACAGTTGATCTGATAACCTAGAAGGCTCTTCTGTGAGGCTGGGAGTATATCCAGGGTGAATACCCAGACAAAGGGATGATTCACCTCTCCCGCAGGGATGGAGGGGAATGGCATGTGGTTTCATCTGCTACGCAGAATGACACCCAATTTAAAACTTATGAATTCCTTATTTCTGGAATTTTCCATTTAATAATTTCAGACCACAATTTACCGCAGCTAACTGAAACACGGAAAGTGAATTCCCGATAAGGCAAAACTAGTGTATCACTAGACTGTTCATGTCTTACTAACTGGTTCCAGTAGGTGGCAGGGGCAGGCTGGGAAGTCACCCTCCAGCTGGTGTGGGTTTATGCTGTGGCCACAAATGCTGTTTGTTGCGTTTGTGAGGTGTTGCCATGAACTTCCACCCTAAATCCAGGACTCAAAAACTGAGTCCTCCCTGAGTTCTGATCTGGGCTGAGCTACTTACCTAGATTCTGGGATGATTCCCGGGGGCACCCCTTTTTATACTGACTAGCTAGGCTTGCCGAAGGCTCCTGGGAGGGAGAGAGCTGTGAGGGGAGGTGTTGGGGGAAGGGTCTGGTCAGTCACCAGTCAGGACTGGTGTGTGGAAGGCAGCTGATGGCCGTTTTCCCTGCACTTCAGCCTGCGCGGCAAGTAGAGAGAGTGCCTTTCTAGGCACTTCAGTTGCCAGACACACAGGGTCCCTGGGAAGGCGGCCACTTCGGAAACCATGGCACCCTGCACAAGGCGTTGTTTTGGACTTAAGTTTTGTGTTGTTGCAGTTTGTCCCCTGGCCCAGTGGGGTATAAAATATCACATTCTTGGAGACAGGTGGCACATGCTCAACAACAAAGGGAACAGGAGAAGCACTTTATGCTTTATCTCTGCCTAAGACCCTTGAGGGGATCATGCAATGGATGCAGGCACCTAAAATGCTGGGACGCTGTGCAGGAACTGCTGCTCATTCCACGCCAGTCACAAGCAGTCACTCTGGCCGGTAACTGAGGACGGATACAACGTGGTCGTGTTTCTGTGGGTATGGTTTGGCCACTGTCACTCTCCTTGGAAGAGGAACTGGACTCATTGGATAATGGAACCCCCTAGACAGGGTCAATAGAAGCACCCATTGACAGGGCCACTGGGACAACCAGGAGTTCACCTGTAAATGAGTAAAGGAAAAACAACAGTTGAGGACAGATAGGAGACCAAACAAGAAAGAAAGAAAAACTTCAGGGGCAGTGGGTACCAGTGCTTTGAACAGGGGGGCTGACTGCCATCCAGAGAGAGGCTGCTGTCGCTCGCTCTCTAAGTACAAACCTGGGCCCCTGGTTGGGAACCTTGAGATGAGAGATTGCTGCACAAAAGAAAGTCCTCCCTTTTCCCTGAAACCACCTACAGCACCACTAAAATTCTTGCTTCAGATGACTAAAAGCCTAAAACAAAAACAGAGAGAGAGAGAGAGAGAGAAAACAAAACAAAAACCTAGGTACAGGGAGAAAAGTAAATAAATAAATTTTACATATATTATAATTATATAAATTACACACATTATAACATAACATATATATTACATGTTATAATATACTAGAGGCCTAATGCACAAAATTCATGCAAGAGTAGGCCTTCCTTCCCCCTGCTGCTGGCACCAGCTTCCCTCTGGCACCTGGGACCCAGGCTTCCCTCTGGCCACCAGCACCCAGGACCAGGGCTTCCTTCATAGCCCTGGCTTCGTCCAGAAGGACGTCTGGAAGGATGTCCTGAAGGACATCCACTCTAATTAGCATATTATGCTTTTATTATTATAGATAATATATGCAAAAACAAAGGTCTATAATATGATCCAATTGGATATCCAACATTTTTATAATAATGTTTATATAAAATTATACATTTTAAATGTATATGTGATAAATATATATATAACTATATCAAACTAAACTTATGTACTAAATTTGAATGACAGAAAAATAAAAAGGTGCTAATTGACTTCTGCATCTCTACAAAATAATTCTAGTATTTCCTAAAATCCACTCAATTGGAGCAGCTTCATAGACTTAATGCTGTAGCTCAATTATAGTTATACTTTGGGATAACACTAAATTTAAATATTGTAGCCCTATAATCTGAAGAAAGTCACTAAGTCTAAATAGAGGAAAAATAAGTATGCCTCACTTTAAAAAAAAGCCTTGCCTAAATTTCCTAGAGTCATAGTATCTATTGTCCTAAAATGTCCCATAGTGGGCGTAGACATTCTGACAACATGAGTAATAATTAAAATTGAATTAAGTCTTTGGCACCTACAAATTGCCTTGATAAAATGCAGCCCTATGGATCCCTACTTAAAATGTCCCACTATACGTTAAAACAGGGCCTTCAGGAATTAAAAATCTATAATAACAAAAGCCTAATATGCTAATTAGACCGACATCCTTCCAGGCAACCTTCTGGATGAAGGCGGGGCTGCGAGGGAAGCCCAGGTCCTGGGTGCCTGAAGGCAGTCAGAGGGAAGCGCAGGTCCCAGGTGCCAGAGGGAAGCCGGTGCCAACACCCGGGGGAAGGAAGGCCTGCTCTTGCATGAATTTCCTGCATCGGGCCTCTAGTTATTATATAAAATGTAGTTAACAACGGGGTGATTATCCACACTGCTTCCCCATTTAGAAGCCAAAATTTTCCAGTTCTTAAACCTGGAAAAAAAATGAATGGCACCACATGCTGGACTACTACAACTTTAATGCTGTGATCTATCCATTAAGTCCCCATATCCAATACTCAATCTTATACTCATTTTTATTAAAATGACGAACTGCCTCTAATCAACAGCTGGTAAACAGTTGCTATTACAGATTGAGCCAATATGTTCTTTTGGGGACTATTTCAACAGCCTCTCAGCCACAGTCTGTCATCACCTCTCAAGACACACACAACACCTTTTCTAGACTTGCCATGAGCTTTGTCATCACAGTCTGGAAACAAGATCTTCACTGCATCTGCCACTCTCCAGGTATTATGCTGATGACAATCTCCTCCAAGGAGATTCATTTGATAAGAACATTAAGGACATACAAGTCCAACATTTCACAGTCCTTTCTAGATTGTGGTGGCAACATATTCCTCATTTAAAAATTATGCTTAATCTCGTTAATGCTGCTACTTAGCAATCAGCCCGCCTCACAGGGGGCTTCCCTCCAACAAAAAGCTTAGCTGTCCAAATTGAAATCAACAGGCACTCCCATTAGTGTCTCTGAGATTCCTTCATTGTAGAGACGTGGACAACCTTGTCTCACTGGAGTCTCTGATGGGAAGTCCAAGGGCTTCTGATGCAAAACCAACAACTGCGGGAATGAGCCCCTAGCCATTGACCAAAATGTTGGAGCTGTAATATTAGCCACAGATATTTTAATTGGCAAACAATATCTATTAACAACATACTACCTCCCAGCTCTATCAAATTCCTAGAGATAGTAAACAATTCATCCAGAGTGGTCCTTTCAAAATTAAACTAACCAATCTGGAACCCACACTCCCAACCACCTCTTCTATCCGGCTCTCACACTCTGAGCCTCTATCCAGCTGCTCTAGTCACCCAGGGCCAAGTATCAGGCAACAAGGTACAGCCCCTATGCCCCACAACCCACTGAAATGACTCGAACCAGCCAATCCAAAATCTGTTCATCCTGTCTTGCCTATTCTTTCCCATGAAAACACAATAAAGGTTCTTGCTCCTATTCCCCACTCCCTGTGCCTCTTGATGAGCCCTGCATGACCCTCTGTGTCAGGATGTGCCCTCTTCTTTTGGGATCTATGACTATAAAAACCTATGTTTTCAATGGCATTGATCTATTGGCCTTGCTGTACCTAAATAATAATAAGACTTATATTAAAAAAATGTTTAATGATTTTTTTTTTAGAAATAAAAAGGGAGAAAGAGAGTGGGAGAAAGATCTATGTGAGACAGAAACATCAATCAATTGCCTCCTGCACACGCCCCACCCAGGGATCAAACCTGCAAGCAACTTGGGTATGTACCATGACCAGGAATCGAACAAACCTGCCACCTTTTTGTGCATGGGATGATGTTCCAACCAACTGAGCCACACTGGCCAGGGCAAGAAAACCTATATTTGAAACATGTAAGTCATAAATGCCTGGCCACTCCACCTGTCAAACTCATCAAAGGGAGAGGCCCCATGACTGTCTCTTCAAGATAAGGACCCGAGGAGCTCTCTGCACCACGCTGAGGCCCATTGGTGGTCTTGCTGCCTTTTCCTTACCCCTGGTGCCATGCCTTCCTCTTCCACATCAGCAGTGCTGTCCCTACCTGGAGTCCCCCCTCTTGAGCTAGGGACAACCCCTTCCTCCCACTGTTCTGAGGACAGCTGAGAGGGTGAATTCAATGCCTGCTGTTTACTCAGAGCTTGTGTGTCTGGCTTCTCTGTGAATGCACCCACCAAGTTAGAGGGAAGGGGGACTCTCAGAATTAGGATTTAATGTTTAAAAATATGAATATATTTGCATCATATGTCACATCTCTGCCAATTTAGAAAGACCTGGTAACCACTTGATTATTCTTTTATTTTTGAGGCTAAATTGATTAATAATTTATGCTGACTATAATTTGTCATATATAACATATAAATGTGTTTTTTTCCAGTTTTATTGCGAAATCATTGACATACACTACTGTAGAAGCTTAAGATGTACAGCACGATGGTTTGCATTATTTTAATTTTAAAAAGCAGAGACTGACTTTTCTTCTATTTATCCTTAATATTTCTCATTCCCTTGAGATATCTGATGACAACATGAAGAAACCACTGCTGACAGGAAGAAATTACCCTTAAAATGGGCAATCAAGACATCCCTCAGAACCTAAAACTTATTTTCTTCACCACTATCAGGAGGTTAAAATGTGTGTGTGTTACTCACTCATGCTTGCCTACAGGCTGGTGGGATAAGGAACTTTATTTAAGTGTGAATGGGAAAGGGGACGACTACCACCAGCTCACCACTACACCAAGGACCAACCACGTAGGCTAGCTGTACCACAGAGGATGAAGAGCTATCAGAGCACAGTGCTGTAGGGACCAGCTTTACCCTGGTCAGACTACCACTGCCCTTGAAATTGAGCTGTGGTCTTTGAAAGTGACTCAGATTACTTCATCATTTTATTGATACCCCTAGGTTATCTCTAATTATCTCATCATGAAACTTTAGAAGTTCCAAAATTAAATTCATTCTAGGCCATTGAAATTTTAATACAGATTGTACCCCACAATTCAGCACTGGGTTATTTCTATTTTACACCGTCACCATAGATGCCTCTGTAGTGGAGCTAACGTGTCACCATTTTGATTTCAAGCTCCTTATGCGAAGAGACTTCTATTTTAGTATGAATAAATATTAAATTCTCATTAAATGCTTAAACAAGCATGTAAGGTAGGTAGTGTTGTCTCTTATCAACTCGCATATCTTCAGATTAAAACAATACAGAATAATGTCAGTGGGTCAAGGGTTTCCCAACTCAGTTAAGAAATCAGGTTTAATTGTCAAAAACGTGGGCTTTAGCACGGGATGTTGGTGTAAAAACAACACACAATCAGCAATCCACGGTTCTTTTCACGTGTCTGTGGCTTTATGAGAGTCAGCAGTGTGTTAGGGCTGACCTTCCAGAGCCTCTGCTCAGGATGGCCTGTGGGATAAACGGCAAAGGAAACAAGTTGTCCCATTTCTCAACCCACAACTGATGCAAGCTCCGTGTTAGGCAACCAGATTGGAAAACCAGCTCTAGATGACCCAACAGCAAATCCATTAACCCTGCGATGAGTGTGTCCCAGGTTTTCTAATATTTATTTTTCTGATGCTCATATGTGCTACTAACACCCTTACCAGTTGGTCTCTCTAGGTTCAATCTACTCAAAGTATGATCTATGAACCAACAGCCCTGACCTCTGGGAATGCAGAATATTAGACCCCTAACCCCAGACCTACAGAGTCAGAATCTGCATTTTAATAAGATCCAAACGTGAAGTAGATCTACTTCAAGTTTGAGAAGCACTGCTCTAGGAGAACTAAAATAAAGACTCCATTTCCATCCTGTGTAGTTTTTGTTGATTGAGGGTTTCTTTTCTCCCACCAAATTCTGGAAAAGGTAGAATAGTTCAGTATAACACTGAAGAAAGCAATGAAACTTCTAGTCATTTGAGTTGTTGGCTCCAACTAATCTAAGTCAGTAGTGTCTTTCCAGTGTGCAGGTTGCTGTACAATGACTGAGACAAAAAGGATTGGATGTATTTCAACAAATACCAGTGATGTGGGACAAGCAAATGTAAAATCAAGATGACCCAATACCCAATAAATTATAAAGTCCTTTGTACAATAAATCATGTAACAGATCCTCTTCTATTGAGTCAGCAAACATTTATTGAGGATTTGCTAAGTTCTGGGTCTAAGTATGAATAAAATGCCTATCAGCCTTAATAGCGTCACAGCCTCGTTGGAATTCAAATAAATAATTATGACATAAAGTGTGTACCAGCTGTTTAAAAAATAGGAAGAACCTATCAATTTTGTTCAGGAAGGTCTCACACAGGGCCTGACTTCGGGCTGCATAGATGTATCCATTCCCCAGTTGGAGAGATGACGGCACAGGCTACCTGTGGACCCCCTAAGAGGGTTTCAGTCGTGAGTCCAGAGCTCACACCCTGTTGCTATAGCATTGTTTTTGCTAGAAGCAGTCAGGTAATGAAGGAGCAGGGAAGAAATGAGTTTGAGATAAATTGATGCCTTTCCTCATCAGTGTGTGCAATGAGCACAACTCTGTGACTTAGCATTTGATTACTAATGAGGACTGTGGAGCCAGACAAATCTGGTCCCAATTCCATCTGATGTGATAATGTGCTATGGGTATATAAGATGGTATCACTGGGGAAAGTTGAGGGAATGGTACACAAAGATAGCCTGTACTAGTGTTGAAACTTCCTAAAAGCTTTAAACTATTTTAAAATGAAAAATATATGTAAAAGAGTCCCATCTGATGTTTAATTATTTAATTGCTTAATCTCCTTATTTGTAAAATGGCTAACTTAGTATAAACCATAGTAGTTACAATAATTATAGTAGTATAACTATGTATACCATGATTGTATAGACTATATATACTAGACCATAGTCTCTTATATATTTGTTGTTGTTTTTTGGTAACTGAGTATGCATCCCCCTTTCTTCAGGGAATCACCCATATTTATTTAGTTTTTATTGAATGATCAGTTAATGTTCTCTGTTCTCTCCTAGACAAGAGCATGGGATTGGAAGAAGATACGACTCAAAGTTGGCCAATCTAACAGTATCACTTATCCATTTGTGTATAATAGATCATTCCTAAATTTAATAATTAAACCGTATTTTGTTATTTCTCATAATTCTGGGTTGGACTGCCACAACAAAACTGGGTGGCTTATAAATAGGCTGGGTAGCTTATAAACAACAGTCTGGAGGCTGGAAGTCAAGATCAAGGCACCAGCAGATTCAGTGTCTGGTGAGAGAGCCCACTTTCTGGTTCATGGATGGCTGTCCTCACATGGCAGAAGAGGGCAAGGGAACTCTCTGGGTCTATCTTATAAGGACACTAATCCCATTCATAAAAGTGCCACTTTTATGACCTAATCATCCCCAAAGACCCATTTCCAAATACCATCAAATTGTATATTAGCCTTTAACATGAATTTTGGTGGGACACAAACAGCCAATAGCAGAATCTAAAGCCTAATCTTTAATATGACAATGAATTCTTCTCCAGAGAATGTTCTGAATACTATAGCTACTTTTGTACGGTGGGAACATTCAAGTCCTACCACTGTTGTAACCACCAACTTGAGAAAATAAGCTATCCTATATAATAAAAGCCTAATATGCTAAGTGTCTGGTTGTCTGGTCGTCTGCTCAACCAATCAAAGTGTAATATGCTAAGGTCGCCCAACCGCTCACTATGACATGCACTGACCACCAGGGGGCAGATGCTCTGACTGGTAGGTTAGCTTGCTGCTGGGGTCCGCGTCCCTCCCATACCACAATCGTGCACCAGTGGGGTCCCTCGGTCTGGCCTGCACCCTCTCACAACCTGGGACCCCTTGGGGGGATCCCGCAGGCCAGGCCAAGGGACCCACTGATGCACAAATTCATACATTAGGCTTCTAGTGAATATATATTTTCAGATGCCAAAGAGGTGGCCTCTTTCCCAGCCCTCTCCTATTCCCAGCAGGTCAGAAACTGACTTTAACCAGATCACAGTGAGGTAATTGTGTCCTTAACATACAAAGCTGACCCCAAAGCAAGCCATTCAAAAATAATTTAACACCATGTTCTAGGCCAAGAGAAAATAACTCAAAATAAGAACATAACTCCCAAAGAGAAATAGATTTCTTATTGGCAGAACTCTATATAATGCTTCACAGTTCTACAGCAACAACAGATTTCTCTAAGTTACTGAGTTCAGACAATGTGTTTGTAAGAAAAACCCAGAGCATAAGAGAGAAATCAATGGACTTGTTGTTTTTTTAACAATAACCAACATGTATTTCTTGAATGCTTAGAAAACATTCTGTCCCACTGTATGATGTTGCCTGTTTCATCGCCCTGGTAACAGACAGCCCGTCTTACTTCAACACAGGCTTTTCTGAAGTATGTTCATTTTATTAGTCAGCAGATGTGGTGACTGACTGTACATTTCCTAATGCTCTTTTCTATGCAACACCAATGGGGATAAATTAAAACTTTAATGAAATGTCCTGCAGCAGAACGGAACCTGAGCAAAAGTCAAGTAGCTAGATAACCAGGAGCTGATACAGACATCATTTCAATTAAAGCACTAAAGGCATCCTGTTGAGGGAGAGAATCTGTGTCTTTGAATGGTTCTTCCCCTGTCATGGATCTAGTATTTTGTGCGTGCCTACCAATTTTCTAGATTATTTTTGGTTTAGGGTACAAAACAGGTGAAAATCCTTACATTCTGATGGGGAAAGACAGAATATACATGTAATAGCATGTAAATTAAATTTTGTATTAGAGAGGGATGTGTTTTTGAGAAAAAAAATAAAATAGGAGGTGGTGTTAAGGAGTGCTAGGAAGTAAGCAATTCAAAATAGTGTATTGTCAGGGAAAACGTCATCGGGAAATTGACATTTGAATCAAACATAAAGGAAGTAAAGGAGAAAGGCAAGTTGATGTCCTGGAGAAGACCTTCCAAACAGAGAAAGAGCAACTGGTAAGGCCCTGGAGTGTCATGGGAAGCTGATACAGGAGGAATGGTGAAGGAGTCAGAATGGCTAGAGCAGAGTGGAGGAGGTAAGGCAGGAGAAAGAGAGAGGTCTTGTGGGGCCTTGTAGACTATTGAAAGATCTCAGCATCCTGCTTACACCATGACAACAGCATCGTGTGTCACCCCTGTCCTTGGCAAAGCATCCTATGCTTGTTTACATTCTTTATCAAATTTGAGGCGACCTTGTGAGGTGAAGAAGCACAGTAGGTATTGCTGAAGCCACTTTACTCAGACTCAGAAAGTATTGAATAAATCACCCATGTCTCAGAGCGTAATTTGACCTGGATTGGACCCTGTGTCTTCTCATTTCTAGGCCTTTCCTCTTTCTACCATATCTTGATTTTTATCCCAGGATACCTATGCTATTAAAATAGAAAGCAAATGAAAGTGTGGAAACTTTAGCTCATTCTTAGCTTAGATACAATCTCCCTTTTGTTCCCTGGTCCAATTCACTATCCACAACTGCAAAGGAGTACAGGTTACACAGCTCAGGACTCTCGGGCGCCATTCATATAGACTGCAGTGTGAGTGGTGCCGCCTGGAGTTGAGCCAAGTATGGGCTCTACCATTATCTACCATCTTCCCTCATCTTGACTTGGTCTCTTATTTCTATCCCCACATTTGCCCTTTGAACTCAATGGCAAAATTCCATCTTCCCAGTTTTGAGTCTCGACATCCCTAGCTAGAACATGGTTTGCACTGATACTTTGACAAAAAAAAAAACTGACCAAAGCCCAGCATAGCCTTGAGACTCATCTAGAATTATTAGTCTGGAAGGCATGTCAGCCATTCTGGTGCCTCCCGTGCTTCGTTCCTATGCCTAACAAGAAACATGGCAGTTCCCTTTACATCCATCTAGTTAGCCTTGGGAAAATTAGCTCATTCCCTTCAGCAGTTGGTATTTACCTTTGATTCTTGTGTTTATTTCAAACTTCTCCAAGCCCTGGACTGCAGGTCCTTTCTGTATGCTGTCTTTGTGGGGTCTCTGACGGTCTTTGTCATAGACCACTGGGCCTGAGCCAGTTTGATGAATGGAGTCTTCACAAATGGACACTCATTAAACAAACAGATCTGCTAAACTAATAAACCTTGTTATGAGCTAAGCAAATTTCCTCTCATGTAATCTCTCGTGATGGGGAGCTGTGCCGGGGAGGAAATTGGCTGCTTTCTCAAAGGTCTTTGTGTCCCTAGTCACTGCTGCCATTTACAGAGAGGTGACCACAGCCAAGTATTTTCCCACGCCCCACCTCCCAACTTCTGGATTTGCTAGTGAATGTGGAATCCTTGAAGTTCCAGAGCTGAGATGTCCAGCAACAGATTGCCTCTGTGTTCCCTGTCACCATGAGACCCGTTTCTGACACTGCATACTATTTCCCCGCTGAGGACACTATGTCCTTTCTCAATTAAACCTTTTTCCTTGCGCCAACCCCCAATCCTGGATCTTTGATCACATTGTTCTTTTAACCTAGACATGTAAGCTTCCTTTAGAGGACACAGAGGTACACTTTATCTCTTAACATATGAAATAAAGATCTAAAAATGTAATTGCACGCAACACCAATATACTACAGCACAAGTGCCACCCATCAGAGGAAGCCCTCATAGTGGGGCAGGCCAGAGTTTCTTGCTTTGTGTTAAGACTTTCTGTCTCCTGATTTCTCCCTAGGAACTATCTTCTCCAGTTTTTCCAGGGAATTAAGCATGGGTGAAATATCTTTATTTTAATTGCCCAAGTGTTGGCTTCTCACTTTGAGATGAGCTTCAAATAAAGGTTTGAAAGTACTCTTTTAAAGAAACATTTAAAAAGCAGGCCGAGCTGACTCATGATATTGCCACAGGACAGAATTTCTGAGACTGTAGGCAACAGCGACTTTCTCCCTTCTGGGATAAAAGTGTGTAAAATCTAAGTTACTCAGCCTGGCTGGTATGGATTAGTGGTTGAACCTTGACCCATGGACCAGGAGGTCACAATTGGATCTTGGTCATGACACATGCCCAGGTTGCAGGCTTGATCCCGGTAGGGGGCGTGCAAGAGGCAGCCAACCAATGATTCTTTCTCATCATTGATGTTTCTATCCCTCCCCCTCTACCTCTCTCTTCCTCACTCTAAAAATCAATAAATACATATTTTTTTAAAAAAATCTGTTACTCAGAATAAACCCCTTCATTGAGGCTCCTCTCCTATTACTAAAAGATTGTTAATCCTACCAGACCTGAGGCCCTGAACCTAACTGTCCCCTATACCTGGGCTCCTGAGCATTAAAGAGAAAAAACCAACATGATATAGAAAAATGTTAGTTACATGCAAACAAGTGGTTAGAATAAGATGGAACTTGGAGACATTGTAGAAAATAGGTCTATCTTTCATCTACCTTTCATCCAGCACCAATATTCCACCTTTGTGTGGAAATTACAGAAAAATCGGTACAGCGGTGTGGTAGGGTTAAGAGCTACATATGGCTCATGTGTTAGTTAATAGGATTTGAGATAATATTAAATGCTATGTCAGAGTACTAACAATTAACAATACTCTATTAATAATAGTATAATTATTAAGTATTTGTGTATATATACATTGTCTATATATATAAAAGCCTAAGCAACCAAACGATTGGTCGACTGGTCAGTCTGACGTGCACTAACCACCAGAGGGCAGACACTCAATGCAGGAGTTGCCCCCTGGTGGTCAGTGCACTCCCACAGCCAACCTCCCGCAGCCCCAATGGCCCTGATCACCAGCCAGGCCGAGGGACCCCACCTGTGCATGAATTTATATATCCAAATATTATATATGGACATATATATGTTACATCTATCTATCTGTATGCTGATGGCTGGGAGGAGGAAGGATGGGAGGGGAAGTGTAATACAACAAGGCAGTGTCATGGTGCTTCACAATAAAATATAGGTTTTTCATTCCAAAAACATGCAAAAAAAATTTCTCCTTAACAGAGGGAATGCTGAACTGGCACAAAACATAGGTGCAATAATGGGCCACAAAGAAAAGCTTTCCAAAGTCAACAAGCAGAAAGTTGGCAGTTTTGCAAAGAAATTAATGATAGTTAAGCCTCCATATATTTTTTATATAGAGTGAACTTTGAGTATGTGTCTATGAAAAGACCAAGGACATTGCACACATGATTAGAAGGGACCTCAGTAGACCATGGAATTCAACCTGGAACAGAATGAGAGAAAGCCTCATGGAATAGATGTGTTGGGGGGAGGGAAGGCATTAGCAGGGTGAGACAAGATATGAAGAAGGGGCACCAGAATGAACTGGGCAGTTTCCTTAAGAACCTTTCATGAGAACACTTGGAAATTTATGTCAGAATGACACTGAAAAATTTTTGTAATCGCATACAGCTGCTTCTCATTAGTCATGGTAGTTATGTTCTGTAAAGTCATCACAAATGAGTGAATAATGAACCATGCTCCCAGGGGAAATACGGGGCTAAGTTTCTGTGAGCCTCTGACCACAATATTTTCATCAACTGATCAGTAGATAACCTTGTTTTATGTGCATTTGTTTAAAGACTCCTTATTTAATATATATTTTGATTCATTAATATTGAACTAACAGCAGCACTATACCTCATGCCAGAATGAAACTTACCTAACGTGTATTTTCTCGTTAAGGCACATCACAGCCTTCTTGCACTTGGGAACACCAAACATTTCAGCACTGTGCTTGTGGGCCATTTTAAACAGCAAAACCATCATCACCAACAACAAAAGTACAAAAATCATGGCACCAAATAGACCAAGAAAAGGACCCTTGGCTACAGTATGAGAACTGAAACAAGAATGCAGAGTGTCACCTTGTTCGACCTCAGCTGGGAAAGTGTACATCAGGTGACTCAAACTTTTCTATGCTCTGTGCATGTCAACAAGAACTGCAAAAGTACCAGGACTATTGATTTGGAGTTATAAATACATTTTAGCAAGTAGGTGAATTCACAAATATGGAATCCATGGGGCCTAATGGACTTATTATGAGGATGATAATTATTTCTTAATTATTAAATATTATTATGAGGATTTACTGTATATTCATATCACAGTCAGTATACACATAGTAAATGTATCTAGTTCTGATTCCATAATGTGGTCTTCATTAAGTCGTTCTAGGTATCATATGTGGGTTCCAGAGTTGGGTAATTCATCCTGACTATTCAAATTAGACTTCAAGTGCCCACAGGGGCAAGACTAGGTAAAGAGAAAGTGGTCAGTAATACTTAGTTAGGCCTAGATACACCACCTATTAACCCTGTGCATTTGCCAGTAGGATGTTAAGACCAAAAAAATGCGTGGGTACACAGTGAGACATATGGCAAACTCATCTCCACATGGATTGATACAGCCCCAGGTAAGAGGGGTGAGGGCTGCACCCTTCATCACTGGCCTGGATCCAGGAGTTTGAATTGCCTGAGCTCATTTTTTAGTATTACTTCAAAAATCTTCCAGTGCTGAGACAATGTGTGCTGCCGAGACATGGCTGGAGGGCCCCCATCACTGCCTTGGTTCCCACCGTTGAGCTGCCCTGGCCAAGGACTGCTGCCTCCCATGGGTTACACAGGTTACATGCTCTGTTGTGCTTCAGTGCTGCACTTCCCAGGACCCTGCCAGGCCAAAGCCAATTGGTATTCTGAGAAGAAGTAGGAAAACTCTCTGTATTACTTTCCTGAGGCTGCCATAAAAAACCACCACAAACATGGTGATTTAAAACAACAAAAGGTATTCTCTCACAGTTCTGGAGGCCAGAAGTCAGAAATCCTGCAGGGCTGCCCTTCTTCCAGGGGCCCTAGGGGAGAATCTTTGTTTCTCCCCACATTTGGTGACACAGGTGTTCCTGGGCTTGTGGTCTCATCACTCTAGTCTCAGCCTCCCTCTTTACAACTTCTCTGTGTATCTCTTACTAGAGGCCCAGTGCACGATATTTGTACACTGAGGAGGGAGTCCCTCAGCCCAGCCTGAGCCCTTGTGCAGTCCGGGACCCCCTTCAGGGACGTTTGACTGATGGCTTAGGCTCACTCCTAAGCCGTCAGTCAGACATCCTTAGCGCTACTGTGGAGGTGGGCCGCTACGCTCACCAGCCATCAGCCCGGCTTGTGGCTGAGCTACACTCCCCCTGTGGGAGCCTACTGACCACCAGTGGGCAGCTCCTGTGTCGAGCATCTGCCCCCTGGTAGTCAGTGCCCATCATAGCAAGCGGTCGTTCCGCAGTTTGATCGATTTGCATATTACCCTTTTATTATATAGGATGAGGGCATTCATTTGTCATTGGATTTGGGGCCCACCCCGATAATCCAGAATGATCTCATCTCAAGATCTTTAACTTAAGTACATCTGCAAAGACCCTTTTCCAATAAAGTCATATTCATAGATTCCAGGAATTGACATGGACATACCCTCTTAGTGGGGTCGGAATCACCATTGAGCCACTACACTCTTATTTAACCCATTCTTAACATTTTTTTTCACCTGGAAATTAAAGTGGTCCCCTGGTCTTAGAGTTAAATGGGGGGGGGGGGGGGACACACCTCCCTTAATTCTAGTCCAAAGGCCTTTATTTCCCAAGGCCGAGATAAGTCCCAAGCTGGAGCAAAGGGTCAGTCCCTAAGATTGATATCTTCCCAGTTTCCCCACTCACCTCCCCTAGTGCTCCCTCACACCTCTTCCACCAACACCCCCAAGGCATCACCTGTGATGTTTCCCACTGTCAGCCATCTGCTGGCATGATGGTTTCCTAGAGTGAACACTGCTTCAGTAAAGCCAGGATCCTCTCCAACTCCCAGCCCCCAACCACAGATGCATCCCTAAACCAAAATCTTAGTAAATGTTTCCGTCTAAAATTAAACTACACTGAGAGGCTTTACAAAATGAAGAAATAAATAAACCATAAACTCTTTCACAATTAAATCTTTATAACTTCCCCTCACTGAATTACAGTGTACTGCAATTATTGGGCAGGTGAAACACTTGTTGAATTGAATTGAGCCAAACCTGAAAACAAAAATGAAATAGAATAAAATGAAATAGACCCATTATGATAGCTAATTTTATGTGTCAACTTGGCTGGGCCATTGAGCACAGATATTTGGTCAATCATTATTCTGGATGTTTCTGTGAGTGTGTTTATGGATGAGATTTAAGTCAGTGGACTTCCAGTAAGGCAGATGGCTCTCCATAATATGAGAAGGTGTCATCCGATCCATTGAAGGTGTGACTTCAACAAAAGGCTAACTGCCCCATGCAAGGAGAATTCTACCAACAGAAGCCTTAGGATTTAATCTATAATATTGGCTCTTCCTGGTTCACCAGCAGACTGCTTTGGACTAAAACCACAACTTTTTTCTGAATCTCCAACCTGCTGGCTTCCTCCATCAGATTTTGGGCTTGCCAAGCCTCCACAATTGCATGAATCAACCCCTTAAAATAAATCTCTTTCTACATATGCACACATCCCATTGGTTCTGTTTCTCTGGAGAACTCTCACTGATATACTGATGTTATGCCAAAGGCCAAACACAAAACCACTGATTTCAAGTTGACATGGCCCTGCTCACTATTGCATTAAAAGGCCTGGTAGCCTTAGAAGTCACACTGTATGGTTTGTTTTTTATATCCTACAATCTCAAAAAATACACTCAGTTCATTTAACCACATATATACTTTATTTTTATACTTAGGTTTTGATATGAAGTTTCCACATGCTGGTGGCTGCCATCACTCTCGAGTGTTATAAGCTAGGACAGAAGAACCCACTTCAGCTTTCCTCTCAGTCAACGGTTCTCAAAGTGTGGTCCCCAAACTGCAGCATCCACATCACCAGGAACATGATAAAAGTGCATATTCTCAGGCCCAGCCACTATCTACTGAATCAGGAGCTCTTCAGGAGGGGCCCAGGAATACATCTTCCCACAAGCTCCGGGGTGATTTTGATGCAAGCTAAAGTTTGAGAATCACTGCCTTCAATATAGAAGACTAAGACACTTCCCCAATTTTCTCAATTACAGAAGGTGAAGATATTCCTCCAACTACCTGATTATTTGATAATTTTGAGTGGTAAGGTCCTGAACAGAATCTTCTAGATTGGCTGATCTTGCACAACCAAAAATACATGTAGAATTAGAAAACACGTCCAACCTGACTTTTGTTGCACCTCAGAAATTGGCAAACAGAAAACAAGCAAATTTCTACCAATGCCTAACACTTACCCTCCACTTTAGACTCAAGTCCTCTTCATTCCTTCTGTGCCTTCCCTCATGTTTCACCCTGTCACCTAAACGACCTACCCACTCTCTGATTCATCAATTCATCATTTCTGGCCCAGCTGAGGTCCCATCTTCCTGGTGATATCTTTTCAGCTACACTGCTCTCTCCCTTTATCAAATACCTGGTTGGATTATTGCATGTTCTCATTTAGTTATTTCAATTCAGCATTGGGTTGCATTGGTATTTATCTGTTCTCCCCCGCCCCCAATTCCCCAATACAACTTTAAGTAGTTGTATATGTCTGTCTTAGTCAGCTGAAGCTGCTAAAATAAGACACCGTGGTGTGGGTGGCTTATCAACAACAGAAAGTTATTTCTCACAGCTCAATAGGCCGGAAGACTGAGATCACAGATGGTCTGTTCTGGTAAGAGCCTTCTTCTGAGGTACAGATGGCTGATTTCTGGGTGTGTCTTCACTTGCTGAAAAGAGCTGGCGAGCATTCTGGTCTCTTATAAAGGCACTAATCCCATCACCAGGGTGCCACCTTCATGGTCCAATTGCCTCCTGCAGGTTCCACCTTCTAACATCACATGAGGGGTTATATTTCAACATATAAATTTTTGCGGGGGGAGGTAATGGGGGCACACAAACATTCAGTCCATAATAATACCCATGGCACCTAGCACCATGTTAAACACATAGTAGATAAGCAACAGGTACATGTTGAATTGAACTGAATTATAAAGACTTGGTTACCATAAATTTTATTGGCCTCTGGCAATAGCTATCAGATTTGCTTATTTTTTTTTTATAGATAGTTGATTTATTGGTGCGTGTAAAGTGGGGGCAGTACCAAGACTCTCATGAGTGTAGGGCTCTCCATTTGTCCAGGGGACCACGATTAGGGATGTATTTGACTCCACAGCCATCTGGGATGAGGCGCTTCTCGGCCACCATGTCTTCAAACTCATCCGCATTAAACTTAGTAAAGCCCCACTTCTTGGAGATGTGGATCTTCTGGCAGCCAGGGAACTTGAACTTGGCTCTGTGTAGGACCTCGATCACATGCTCCTTGTTCTGCAGCTTGGTGCGGATGGACATGATGACTTGGCCATTGTGGGCTCTGGCCGCTGTGCCTTGGGGCTTTCCAACGGCACCCTGCATGCCTGTTTGGAGGCTAGATTGGGGACAGCATGAGTTCAGACACGAGTGTCCACCAGAAAGGGCTGTATCCAAGGTCCCTTAAGGCAACCCTTACTAGCAACAGGTTTCATACACCACCAAGGATGCTGCTGTTTGCAGCCATTGCACACCAGGCCCCCGTGGGGAAAAGAGCGTGGTCGGCTTAATTGGCTGCAGTGCCTATCTTTTACCAAGCTATCATGAAGAAGTCACCATTCCTTGCCCTGGAGGAAAGGGGGAACAAATATGCACAAATAAACTGTAAAAATCAAACTGGGCCCTTGTAGAGGTGCCAAGAAAGTGCTCCAGAATCGCAGAAGACAGGAGCAATCTGCATGCTTAGCACCAGAGCACTGATAGGGCTCAGTAAATATTTCTGATGGATTCAATGACTTTCGTATTTTATAGTTTTTGCAGCCACTAGAACAGAATGTGATACATGCTCCAGAAATGTCTGTGGAATGAATAAGTCAACTCTCAAGATAAACGTTAGTGCTCTCCCAGCCTCACAGGCCGGGAGCATACCCCGCTGTGTGGTGGACTCTCTTGTTCCTAAAGTTCTTAGTTGAATCCATAGCGGGAATTTACCTTTAAAGAGGGCGGGCCAGGACTTTGCTCCTGTGTCCGGAAGTTGGGATTCTGTTGAGTGACTACATCAAGTTTCCCTTAAAGAGTAAACAATATGTTCTGTATTATCTGATCATTCTCAGGCATCTGCTCAGCAAACTGCATCCCTAGGGACTGAATTCTTACTTAGTTCCTACTAGAGGTCCCAAATTTGATAGCAGAAGGCAGTAGGTGGAGCTTCTCATGCTCCAGCTAACACAACTCACAAGTCCACCAACACAGCTGCCTTCCTTTGAGCTCTGGGACTGCTGAGAAGCCATGGGCTGAATAAAGAACCTCATCTTTAAGGAGGAAGTTGACTTCCCTTGCCCAAGGGATTGGTGCTCCATAAGAAGAAAATGATTTATTTCTGGTGTATCGGGAAAGGACAAAACGATGTGAGACATGAGCATCTAAAAGACCATCAGCATGGACACGAGAATGACAGCCAAGAGTTAGGGTGCTGCCATTTAGCTAACTGCACAACTCTGGGCAAATCAGAATGTAGGCGTCAGTTCTTTTTGTAGAACAAACAGATTATCTGGTTTACCTCAGATCCTTCTAGTTTAAATATTCATCTCACTGTGTTTTTTACCTATTTGTTATCAGTCCCTCACAGTAGTATGCCTATTGGCCAATACTTCTCCTGCTTGCTCATGTTTCTGGCTAATGTCTCATCATTTTCCACATCCTTCTGCGATTTCTAGCAAATTCTAATATCAGTCTGGTTTCTAAAGCATGTAGCTAATCTCTAGTTCACCTTGTTTCAACTGCTACATTTCAGAATCAGCCCTAATTATCCAGACTATAAATTCAAGACTCTAAACGATAAACAAAGGAATTTTCGTAATTAGAACCATCTCACTGCTGGACTCACTAGAGTTCAGAGAGGTCAGAACTATTGAAGCCCAACTATTGAAGACCTTGAGGCCTCCAGGGTCACCTGGCCCAGATCATTGGTATTTTTAGAAACTGGTATAGAGTTACTAATGAGAAATGTGAGAGTGATAAAATTACTTCCAGCAGTATTTGCTGGCTGAACTGAGTAATCTTGAAGCCTGTTTTGTGTTGTGGTGACAACAGGTGAACAAAGTGTATAGTAGCCTGGGATCTGACGCCAAAGCTTCTGGGTGGAGCTGATCTTTTTTTAAATCCTCACCCGAAGCTATGTTTTATTGATTTTAGAGAGAGAAGAAGGGAGACAGGGAGAGAGAGAAACATCTATCAGTTGCCTCCCAGGTGTGCACCGACCTGGGATTGAACCTGCACCCTAGGCATGTGCCCTATCTGGAAATTGAACCCTCAGCCTTGTGGTATATGGACAACACTCCAACCACTGAGTCACCAAGGCAAGGCTGGATGGGGTTGATCTTAAACACCCAAGGAACACACTC
>NW_006383009.1:2802877-2808330 GCF_000327345.1 Myotis davidii
AGCTATTATGGTGTCTTTGGTGTTTGGAGGGTTGCGGCATCAGGGGAACAGGATTCTCAGCCTAGGATCTCAGGAGGACTCTTCCTTCATGAACTAATGGCAGCAGAGATGGCCAGGCCAGCAGTGAGGAGGGAGCAAGTCCTGGTGTAGCTGCCAGTCTCAGGATAGATAAGAAACCCAGAGATGTGAGCACCTGAAAGGCCATCCATATTAACATATGTTAATATGCCATAAAGTCTCATAGAAAATTTCAGAAAATTTCAATGACAATTCTTGGTTTGTTGGAGTTGTTTCTGTTTTTTCTTTGTTTTAGACAATCTTCCAGGAAATCAAAACTTTCCATTATTAATCATAACAGTAACTATCATCTACTGAGAGCCTAACATAGTCTAGGCCTGTGATGTCTAATACAGGTACTGCATGGGATTATTTAAATGTAAATGAAATAAAGTTAAAAATTCAGTTCCTTAGTCACACATTAGCTACATTGCAAATAATCACTACTCACATATGACTAGTAACTACCATATAAGGTGGTCAGAATAGGGGATTTTCATTATTGCAGAACATTCTATTAGACACTCCTGTAGGCACCCTCTAAATGTCTTGTGGGCATTGATCTTAACCCTCCTCACACCTTGGCATAGTAAATATTTTCACCTCATTTTGCTGCTAAGGAAACCCAATCTCAGGAATATTTGGCCAAGTTCATAAAAAGAGTAAGTGGCAGAGGTAGGACACAATTTTAAGTTGGTCTGGTTCCTAAGCCCCTTGTACCACGTTTCTTGATTCCAGTTTCTCATCATGAAACCTCCTTTTTCAAAAAGTCCTTCGAAAGGAAAAAGAATTTATATTCCAATAATGAAGACATCATTCTAATGTGCTCCTAATGTCAACAAGCCTTACCCTGTCATTGGATATCACCTATAAGCGATGAGAAATAAGCAAAAATTAGGACTTCGTCTTATAGAAATTCATGTTTTGTCTAGAGCAGGAAGGCTGTGTATATAGCTCTAAAATGTACCTCAAGAAAGTGTTTTTAAAGAACTTGGATGGAAAACTCCAGACATGG
Source organism: Myotis davidii (assembly GCF_000327345.1). Taxonomy (NCBI): domain Eukaryota; kingdom Metazoa; phylum Chordata; class Mammalia; order Chiroptera; family Vespertilionidae; genus Myotis; species Myotis davidii. The sequence goes on from NW_006383009.1 coordinate 2,803,950, forward strand.
GAAACTAAGTTCATTGAAGAAATGGATAGCCTTTTGGAGAACAAATGTGAGTTTTTGCCAATGGAATGATGAAGGCGGGATTGTGATTGGAGTAACTAGTCTGTGTTTCCCAAGGGTAGGACCAAGCTTTGTCATTTTTTACTTCTACGCCATGTGCATGTTGCTGGCATACAGTAGTTGCTCATTATTTCTTGAATTGACCAATTGTAAGAATTTCCTGTCCTCATAAATCCTGACAAAGCAATTAGAATAATGGGATAGATGATACGATGTGGCATTTTGGTCAACTTTTGGATAAGAGCAGCCTTGCTCTTCTCCAATATCTGCAACACACGTGTCTTTGATATTGTGCTCAGTTTACGTGGCTAACACGTATTGTGGTTAACCCTCACAAACTCACTTGGAAGACAAGCTTCACCTCAAACCCCAGAGGTGCACAGCCTTCAACGTCAGCAGAACTCAGCTCCCATGGAGTCTGTGTACCCCACTTCAGAGGCCCATACGATGATCTGAGTACAGACTGTAAGTCCTTGAAGTTTGGGTGTCCGCCCTGGAAGGCAATTTGGACAGAAATTACCTCAGCTGTACTCAGACATGAGAGAGGACAACTTGTTTTTGATACAGGGAATAGGAACCAAGCCAGAGGGCAGTGGAGGGAATGGAGTAACCAGAGGGAAACACTCTGTCTTGCCAACTTTTTTCTACCTCTAGGCAAGCAGTCATCTTCAAAGCCACTTCCTTTCAAGGTTACAATGATAGGAAGCAGATCCTGCCTTATCCCTGCATGCCATGGAGACTCATACCTGATATTAATAGGACATTATCAGCCCAGGTGCCAGGCTCGGTGACTCACAAGGCAACAAAACCGTGGCACGTGTTGGGTGGTTGTGAGCTTTCCCAGAGATCAAATCCCAGAGCTGTGAACTTGTGCTCTGAGTCTGGGTAGGAAAGTTGTTCTCTTTTTCCAGAAGGGCTGCCTTAAGTCTCCAAGTCAGGGAACAAGGCCAGTGCCTGGGAATTGATCAACGAGTGATTTAACGGTTCCCTCTTCCTCGGGTTGTAGGGGACATGGATAAAGAAGGATCCGTAACAACACAGAAAATGTTCTAGGGATGAGAAGGAAGGAAAGTTCTCTTTAGCAACTCCTAGTCTCTGCTCGTTTTTAAATTTCTCTATAGAGCATTTTTGTGCTACGTCAGTACATTTATAAAGCTGCCTGGTCATGCTGGGGATGTGTTTCAGTTCATTCATTTAACAACCCTTGAGCCTCATTCCATAATGTCTGGCCAACCAGGTCCTATGTGCGCACACAGGAGGGCTTGTACACTAGCGACACTAACACTGGGGTTGGAAAGTGGAGAAGGTTCCCCAGGGAGAGAAGTCTGAAATAAAATAGACACAATTGTAGCAATTAAACAGGGAAGGGAATTCTATGTCATGGGAGTAGCATATGCAAAAGCCTATTCGTGAGAGCATGAATATTCAGGGAAAAGAGGTTCAGTGACTGGAGCATAAGACATAGAAGTGGGAGCATTACGGATGCTGATGGAGAGAGGGGAAGGCCCACATATACCCAGCAGCTCACATCAGCTGAATACTGGTATGAATCCAACACTTTCTGTGAATGGTTTCACTTACTATTGACCCTAGGAAGTAGTTACTATTATTTTCTCTAATTTTACAGATAAGGAAACCATGGCTTAGTGAATTTATATGATGTACCTGTGATCATTGTTCTGGAGTTAATTAACGAGAGCACCAGACATAATTAAGTTAGTTCTGGAATTGTTGGTCAAAACCAAATCTTAACCAAGCCCACTGAGCCCCAATGCCTTATACTTTGGTTAAAAAGATTACCAACTAATATTAGAATTTAATTATATAATGCATTCCTTTATTCCTTCAGTAATGAAGTCACCCTATATTTATTGAGTATCTGTGAGGTGTTAACTCAATTGTAAACACTAGGAATAAGACAGTGAGCAAAACATACATTTTGCCTTCATGGAATCTACATTTCTAATTAGGAGAGTTAGGCAGTTAAAATTAACAAAAATAGAATAAACAGAATTAGGGTTTCTTTTTATGAACAGAACTCTTTGATTTTAATATAATTAAGTATAGCCATCTTTTCACATAATCAATTTGAGAATATTTTCCTACCTTAAAGCCTAAAAGATAATTATTTCTGACTACAGTTATTTCCTAATATTTTGAAAACTTTAAATCTACAGAAATATTATATGAACAGTACAAAGGCTAAATTCAGCTAGATTTGTGAATTTGTCAATATTTTGCCATATGTAAAAAGTATTATTACCATTATTATTAGTTTTCTGAACCATTTGGAAATAAATGGCAGGCATTAAACATTTTACCCTTAAATTGTTAAGTATATGTTTCCCACATTCTTGTAATAACTCACAATGCAACTGCAATACTCAAGAAATGTTACACTAACACTGTTTTATTATCCAATATTCATTTCAAATTCTAATTTTTTTAAATGTATCAAAAATGTTTTATATACAGGGTGGGGCAAAAGTCAATTTACAGTTGTAAGTACATGAAACAGAGTATATTCTTGTATTATTATTTATTAATTATTGTATTATTTTCCATACAAGCAACTGTAAACCTATTTTTGCCCCACCCTGTATATGAATCTATGTATATTTGGATTTAGAGTGCAATCAGGAATCACATATTGCATTTACTTGTAATGATCCTTTAGGCTTCTTTAATTAAGAATCCAGAACAATTGCTTTGCAGAATGTCTCTCTATATGGATTTTTCTGATTGTTTCCTCTGTTTAGATTCAAGCTAGTATTTGTTCCTGACCTTACTGGCAATCACAGATCCATGATAAAAGTTCCCATCTCCTATGGGACTTCTATTAAAAACTCAAGTTCCTTTTCAGTCATGGCATTAATTCGGGCACAGGTTAAGCTCCTTAACAAAGAGGCACACAATTTTAGAGGTCTTACAAGGTGTGTCAGGCCATAAAAACTGTGAACAATGCTCTGCCCTTGGGGGGTGGGGGGAAGGTCGTTATTGCTGGCCCCAGGACAGATCATCAGATATGGCCTGGGGACCCCCAACACCTGGGGACCTTTCTGTAATCCCATGAAAGGAGGCGGAACCATAGCTGCAAGACAAAGACCCCAGAAGGTTATAAAAAGTGAAGCCCTCTGTGTGTTACTTCACCCTGATTTGGAAATTATTCCCGGAGTCCACTAGTGTTAATAAACGGGGTCCCTCCCTTTCTCTAGGAAGCGTGCTTGGTATTTCTTTGGTCTTCTGCAACACTAGTAGAGTGGCTCTGCTCCATAAAGTCATCCAGGAACCCAGGTTCCTTCCATCTTGTTGCTCCATCATTGTCATTGCTGCATTTGTTTTTCTCAAAGGCAAAGCTGCTTCGCTAGCACCACATCTGAATTTCAGCATACAGGAAGAGGAAAAAGAAGATACAGTGCATGTGATTTGTCCCTTTTAAAGAATGAAGATCTAGAAGTTGCTATTGTAACTTGCACTCATTGACCAGACCCCACATTTAGGCACAAAGGAGGCTGAGAATGGCAATCAGTAGCTGGGGAGCCAATTGCCCTGCTAAAACTCCATAAAAGGAAGAAGGAGAAAGTGGACACTCATGGGCCATTAGTGGTCTACAGTCATCCACTAAGTTGTTATTTCCTTTAGTGAAGACTCAATACATGAACCAGTGGATTCAGCTCATTAACCTCTTTCTTCAGGTTATTATTCACGATAGTTACTTACATGTTTTTTGGGAGGGTAGAGCTCTTTAGAATTCTCTTAACATAGTTTTAAAATATCAAAACTTTTCAGCAAAAAAAAAAAAATCAAAAGAAGATCTTAGTTCCAAGAATGTAGGGTTGTCATCTCAGAAGATGTTGGTATAGTTCTATATTCTCACATATAATTCAATGGGGATGTCAAAGTTAATTCAAAAAGCATAAACAAATTGTTTTCATACCAGAATTCAGGTTTTTCACTTTTCATTTATTCATGGGGAAACTTAGGGGTGAGGAGGAAGACATGTATTTAGTTGACTTATTTAATGTACAAAAGGCATAAACACACTGAGAGGTAGCTAAAGCATGATAATGTCAAAAATGACCTTAGAGGGTACTTAAACTTCTTTTCTCATTTTATGTGCGATGAATATTGTAGATGCCTCACAGCTAGTTAGCTGTTATAAATATTTCTCTCTTTTCCACGTCCAGCGCGGCTAGAGAGCGGTCCGGTTCCTGAGTAGGGGTAGCTGGGGATTGAGAAAATGAAAGAAAGAGACAGACACAGAGATAGAAGGAAAAAGCTGGGGTTGGGTAGGACAGCTGTCCTCTGATGGAGACACAGTGAC
>NW_006383009.1:2809031-2815368 GCF_000327345.1 Myotis davidii
GCTGGCTTATTCACCTTCCCTCGTACTTGAGCATTCTTTGCCAGATTCCATCATCAGTCACTGCCCAGATCTCAGTGCCCTTGATGATATCAACCTCAGGTACAGCTATTTCCATTAATAGCTTCCAAGGCTTCATATAAAAACAAAAATCAAGCAGGAAGACATAACCATGTCTTTTAACTCTCTTTCCACTTTTATATGAAAGGATCCCACAATATTTTATTTATTTTTGCTTTCATTCTTTTAAATTATTATTGTGTAATATTTCACATATTAAAAACAAGAACAGAGACTAATGTAACATTAATATACCCACTATTAATTTTTAAATTAATCTTTATTGTTGAGATTATTACAGATGTCCCTCTTTTTTCCCCCATAGCTCCCCTCCACCTAGTTCCCACCACACCCCTCTATTGTCTGTATCCATAGGTAATGCATACATGCATATAGCATATAAGATCTTTGTATAATCTCTTCCCACACCCTCCCACACCCCCTTCCCTCTGAGAATTGTCAGTCTTTTCCATTTCCATGCCCCTGATTCTATTCCATTCACCAGTTTATTCTGTTCATCAGATTTTTTATTCATTTGATTTTTAGTACAATTGTTGATAGATATGTATTTGTTGTCACTTTGTTGTTCATAATTTTTATCTTTACCTTTTTCTTCTTCTTCCTCTTCTTAAAGAATACCTTTCAGCATTTCATATAATACTGGTTTGGTGGTGATGAACTCCTTTAGCTTTTTCTTGTCTGTGAAGCTCTTTATCTGACCTTCAATTCTAAATGATAGCTTTCCTGAGTAAAGTAATTTTGGTTGTAGGTTCTTGCTATTGATCACTTTGAATATTTCTTGCCACTCCCTTCTGGCCTGCATAGTTTCAGTTGAGAAATCAGCTGACAGTCATATGAGCATGCCCTTGTAGATAATTAACTGCTTGTCTCTTGTTGCTTTTATTATTCTTTGTCTTTTGCCCTCGGCATTTTAATTATGATGTGTCTTGGTGTGGTTCTCTTTGGGTTCCTCTTGTTTGGGGTTTTCTGTGATTCCTGGACTTATAAGTCTATTTCTTTCATCAGCTAGGGGAAATCTTCTTTCATTATTTCTTCAAATAGATTTTCAATATCTTGCTCTCTCTCTTTTCCTGGCACCCCCATAATTTGGATGTTGGTGTGCTTGAAGTTGTCCCAGAGGCTCCTTACACTACCTTCACATTTTTTTTATTCTTTTTTCCTTTTGCTTTTCTGGTTGGGTGTTTTTTGCTTCCTCGTATTTCAAGTTGTTGATTTGATTCTCAGGATCCTCCAGTCTACTGTTGAATTCCTGTATATTATTCTTTATTTCAGTCAGTGTATGCTTAATTTCTGACTAGTCCTTTTCCTTTTTCTTTTGGCATCCTCACTAAGATCCTCGAAAGTCTCACTAAATCCCTTGGAGGTTTCTAGAAGATTCTTGAGTAACCTTATAACTGGTTTTGAGCTCTATATCCAGTTGTTTGCTTTCTTCCATTTCTTTCATTTGTGACATGTTTCTTTGTCTCTGCATTTTGGCTGCTTCCCTGTGTTTGTTTCTATGTATTGGGTAGAGCTACTAAGTCTCCTTGAGTTGATAGAGTGGCTTTGGTAGTTGGTGTCCTATAGGGTCCAAGCAGCCTCCCTAATCACCTGAGGTGGACACTCTTTGTGTACCCCTTTGTTGGCTGTGTGCACAGTTCTGTTGTAGTTGAGCCTTGATTGCTGTTGGTGTCACTAGGAGCCATTGACCTCCAGGCCAATTGGTTGTGGGGACCAGCTTCAACTACAGTTAGAGAGCTTCTATGCAGGAGACATCCTTACAGAGCAGGACTTGCTTCAGTGGGGCTTTGGTGCTCACTGAGTCTGCCCCTTGAGTATGTCACTTATGGATGTGAAGAGTTGTAATCTGGTATGGTCTCACACTGACCACTGGGTACACTAGCTCTTGGGTCTCCAAGGAGGTGCAAAGTAAGCTACTGCCTGGGGCCCACCCAGCAAGAGCTACAGAGAGATTTGCAGATTCCTCCTCTTTGTATTGGGTTTAGAAGTGCCCAGACAAGGCCCAGCTGTGAAGCAAGGCAGGCTGGCTGGTGCTGGGTCTTGGGCCTTTTATTGATAGGTTTGGGGCTCCCAGCTGAAGCTTGTTTGACAGGTTTTTAACCTGAGAAAGGACAGGCCATTCATATGCAAAAGCTATTGCCAACAGCTTGGATGGGGTTGTAAATTGAGTGGGGTGGGGTCTCAGGAATCACCAGGGCGGAGCAAACAGAAATGGCTGCCAATCAACCCTGCAACCAGGAAGGTCCCAGCACAGGAACAATGACCACTATGAGCACCTCCATGTGGAAGAAAGCCAACCCCAAATTCCTGCCCCAATGCCCCAGGCAATCCAGGTTCTCCTCATATGTGTCTGGGTCCCCCAAAGCCTTGCCCTGGTGCTGGAGCTCAGAGAAAGTGGTAGCTTGTAAATTCAGTTCATGGTGCTGGCCTTTAAGAGGAGCAGCTGGGTCTTCAGCAGCCTCTGTATCACTGAGCCTCTGCACTGGTTTTTACAGCCAGTAGTTCTTACTGCCCTTAGGGACTTCTTTTCCCAGCTCTGGGACTCTGTTCTGTGCGTCTGGAGTGGGGCTGAGACCCCTTGCTTCTCCAGGCAGCCTCTGCAGAAGTGATCTCCCTTCCAATTAAAAAAGCAGCATATCTGGCCCTGACCGGTTTGGCTCAGTGGATAGAGCGTTGGCCTGCAGACTGAAGGGTCCCAGCTTCGATTCCGGTCAAGGGCATGTACCTTGCTTGTGGGCACATCTCCAGTGGGGGCGGGGGGGTGCAGGAGGCAGCTGATCAATGTTTTTCTTTCATCGATGTTTCTAACTCTCTATCCCTCTTCCCTCCTCTCTGTAAAAGATCAATAAAATATTTTTTAAAAAGCAGTATATCTGGGTGCCAGACCAGCCCGTTCCGTGCCGTGCCTCCACACCTCCTACCAGTCTCAGTGTGCTATCTTCTTTACTTCTCTAGTTGTAGTACCTCCATTCAGCCAGCTTTCCAGTGTTTCTGGATGATGTTGTTCTGTATTTTAGTTGTAATTTTAATGTGGTTGTGGGAGGCAGTGAGTACAGGCATTTGCCTACACCGCCATCTTGGTTCTCCCCCACTACTAAATTTAAAGGATTTGACATTCTGCCATATTTTCTTCAAGATTTTTTTAAGTATATAAAACATTAAAATATTCTCAAGACTTGATTTCATTCCCTTCCTGCTCTCCCTTTTTCTCCCTCCTGAGAGGTAATTAACAATATTTTGAAGTTTTCTCCCTTGAAGGCTTCCATGCATTTATCTGTCAGCATTATCCATGGTACATTGTAATTATTGCCATTATTGTGCATGGACTTCTTCATACCTCCATTCTCACCTGTTGTCATTAATGAGAATTATGCTCCATGTCCAGTTTTTGTGGGTGAGATATCCTTTGTTTCTGGCACATTTTATATTCTGTTTATATTTGTTTCAGTTCTTTGTTTAGATTTATTTCAATTCACAAATTCTCTCTTCAATAGTCCATAAAGGATTCATATCTTTATTTAATTTTGGAAAATTCTTCTCAATTATTTCTTCAAATACTGCCTCTTCACCATTTCCTTCATTCTGTTCTAGAACACCTAAGAGACAAAGGATGGATCCTCTCTATCTATCCTCTATGTTTTAGCCCTGTCTGGTCTAATTAGCAAATTACCCTTTTATTATTATAGATTATTCTGTAGATGCATAAAAGTCAATGGGTAAGGTATTCCTAGAATGTCTTTGCCTTTTTTGATTCAGACACTAGCGTCCATGTTTTTTCCCATCACATTGTTCTGTGTGTCCTTCAGAGCATGGGTGATGCAAAATTTCTTAAAATGTCTTCAGGGTTTCCTTCACTCCTCTGTCATTCCTTCTTCAGGCTTTGGTGCTAACTATCTGTCCTGAAAACCAGCTCACAAACACCTGTTGGTCAATAGAAACGCTGGGACGCCTTCAGATATAAGATATTAAAGTGTAACAACATTCATACCATAGAATTGATTTTTAAGAAGTGGTAATTACCGATTTGTATTCCTATTCAGAATACTTAACAGAATCCTAGATATTTTCACGCAGAGTGAAAGGGGAGGCATGCCAGAATCTCCACCATTGCTTCAAGGAGGAACCCTGATGCTGAAAAGCAGAGGCTGAAAAACTGTTGCTGATCCTTCCGAATCTGGAACCCAAACCAAGTGTCTTTCTCACCAATAGAATGAAACTGAGTTTGAGAAAGCAGAGCGGAAGCTTTTTTCTTGATGAAGGAATGGAGAAGGGTGAGCTCATGCGCTCATGGCACCTTCTCCCTGACTAGGAAGGAGCCTTCCATGTACATATATGCTGTGACACGGAGTGATTAAATGCTCTTAGGCATGCATAGTTATTCTCCCGCTGCACTTGCCCTTTTGTACTCGGTCCTTTTTGTACACATGCCCCATTATCACCTTGGTTTTGTGTTCAGCACCTTGGGCTTTGCCCTCAACCCTCTTCACTCTCTGGTCTGGAATCCTTTTTCGTTTCTGTAAGCAATCATAGCTGGTGACATAGGTTGGATATTGAGAAACTTTAGGGTCTTTTAAATAATAGCCTGGTGACCAAACCACTTAGGAGCGCTTATAGCTTTGAACAAATTAAGTTCTCTATATCTCTGTCCCTTTGCCTGTAGGGTCATGAAAGAAGTAAACCTGTTAGTAGTGTAAAGCACTGTCAACCAATTGTTGTCAGCTCTGATTCAGTGCCAACAGGACTCCCCAGTGTAGGGTGCAGTGAAGAAGGAAATTTTTATTCAGTGCAAGCAGTGACACAGCACGCACAGCCGTGAAACAGCTCAACTGTGAGGCAGCACACAGCAAGGCTGTGAGGCAGCCCTGGGGCCAGGCCCCTCTTCAGTTAAGTTAAGCAGCTTTGCTCTGGTGAGATGTCTTCAGAATTTCAGCTCCATCCCGGAAATGCAGTCCTCACTCTTCTTCGGAAAGTGTGCTCCCTGAACCAGAGGGGAACTGGCTTATTATAAGTACAGAAGTCCCCACTCCTGGTCCCTGATGACTTATCCTCATGCAAATGAGGACACCAAATCCTCGCAGTTTGATTGGTACAAAAGGCACTGTTTGATTGGTCAGAATAGAGCCACTCTGGTCAGAGTTAAGCAGCTCTGATTGAAGAAAGCTCAATCCTATTGATTGAAATAGGATTCTAGGAACCCTTTATAAGAGCTCAGGTGGTACAGACAGTGCAGGCAGGTAGTTCGGTGCAAAGGCAGCTCAGCACCGGCTTCTGCATGAAGTGCAGTTTAGATGAGAGGCTCCGATGCAGAAATGGCTGCTAGGCTCTGCTTTTTTTATTTGAGCCCAATTAACCACCAGGAGTCCTTCTTAGTAGGTGTCATCTTTTTTCTTTTTTTCCTCAGGGTTTATAGCACCTAGAACAGTAAGTATTCATGGTTTCCCCTCTTCAAAATCCTACATTTTTCTAATTGCCCAATTCAAAGTTTTCTTTTGTTTCTAACTTCCTTTCACTGATGGGGAAGATCCCTACCCCAGTCCTGGCTTCCAGCTGTGAGCTTGGCACAAGGCAACATTTTCCCCCATCCCTACTCTTCCAGCTCATATAGGGCTTGTTTTCAGTCAGCTTTTCTGGCAGGTTCTTAACTCTGGCCACAGTGTCTGTTTCCAAGCCCAGAGCCCGTCCCTTCAACTCTGTTCACTGCTAAGCTTCTGGCCCATAGAAATGTTTGCCCGGTTTCTGAGCTCAGCTATGTATCTTTGGTTTTCTCTTTTAATGTTTTACTTGTGTTAGAAGTTAGACTGAGGCACATTAAACATTTTAGGAGTTTATTTAAATAAAAATCTACTCAAATTGGGTAACAACAAACCAGAAGTGGTTAGGAGCAATTCACTGGAAGAAATTAGGGGGGAAACTTTTATAGAGAAAAGAAGGAAATGTTTGATTGGCTGTGGCTTAAGCATTTGCATTATTTGGGAAAGATTTGTTGGTTGGTTGTGTTTGGTAGTCTTTATAGGTGTTGATTTCTTAACTTTGAGGCATTTACAGGCTTAGGTTTTGCTTTGTTTACATTGGCTGCTAAGGTATTAGAACTGTCTCTGGTCTGTGTGTCCTTGTTTAACACCAGTAATTGCCATTATCTTTTGACCAGAGTGGGTGATTAAAGCATGGATTCCTTGTATACCTTGGCTGGAGTTTCTGGTCATGTTTATACATATCTGTCTCCTTCATTGGGGCTTCTGTCTTATTCATCTTTAGGGAA
>NW_006383009.1:2816070-2823104 GCF_000327345.1 Myotis davidii
GATGTTTTCCCCTCTTCAAAATCCTACATTTTTCTAATTGCCCAATTCAAAGTTTTCTTTTGTTTCTAACTTCCTTTCACTGATGGGGAAGATCCCTACCCCAGTCCTGGCTTCCAGCTGTGAGCTTGGCACAAGGCAACATTTTCCCCCATCCCTACTCTTCCAGCTCATATAGGGCTTGTTTTCAGTCAGCTTTTCTGGCAGGTTCTTAACTCTGGCCACAGTGTCTGTTTCCAAGCCCAGAGCCCGTCCCTTCAACTCTGTTCACTGCTAAGCTTCTGGCCCATAGAAATGTTTGCCCGGTTTCTGAGCTCAGCTATGTATCTTTGGTTTTCTCTTTTAATGTTTTACTTGTGTTAGAAGTTAGACTGAGGCACATTAAACATTTTAGGAGTTTATTTAAATAAAAATCTACTCAAATTGGGTAACAACAAACCAGAAGTGGTTAGGAGCAATTCACTGGAAGAAATTAGGGGGGAAACTTTTATAGAGAAAAGAAGGAAATGTTTGATTGGCTGTGGCTTAAGCATTTGCATTATTTGGGAAAGATTGGTTGGTTGGTTGTGTTTGGTAGTCTTTATAGGTGTTGATTTCTTAACTTTGAGGCATTTACAGGCTTAGGTTTTGCTTTGTTTACATTGGCTGCTAAGGTATTAGAACTGTCTCTGGTCTGTGTGTCCTTGTTTAACACCAGTAATTGCCATTATCTTTTGACCAGAGTGGGTGATTAAAGCATGGATTCCTTGTATACCTTGGCTGGAGTTTCTGGTCATGTTTATACATATCTGTCTCCTTCATTGGGGCTTCTGTCTTATTCATCTTGGTGTCTAATTCAGCACCTGTCACAGGCCTGCCACATGGTGAAAATCAACAAAAAAAGGATTGGATGAATAAAACAATAATTTTTATTTCAGGACTTATCTCAGCACCATTATTTAAGGTTTGGGTTTTTTGTTTGTTTAATTTGGGACTCTAAGTTTCTGTTCTTCTTCTTTCCTGTGAGGTTTGTGGTTCAGGTCATAAATTTTTTTTTAATATATTTTATTGATTTTTTACAGAGAGGAAGGGAGAGGGATAGAGAGTTAAAAAGATCGATGAGAGAGAAACATCGATCAGCTGCCTCCTGCACACTCCTTATTGGGGATGTGCCCACAACCAAGGTACATGCCCTTGACCGGAACCAAACCTGGGACCCTTGGGTCCCCAGGCTGACACTCTATCCACTGAGCCAAACCGGTTAGGGCAGGTCATAAATTTTTGTTTGCTTTTTTATCAAGCAAGTGTGTGTGTTTTTTATAAATTTTGAAATAGTTTTGAATCTGCAGAAAAGTTACAAGAGCAGTATAAAGAACTCCAGCTTCTTCTCTTCACATTCCTGTTTACTACATTATCTCAACACTCCTCTCCCTCCCCATTCTCTATGTATATGTATAGGGATAGGCATACACACACACACACACACACACACACACACACACACTGACATGATGCCCCATTACCCCTAAATACTAATGTGTAACTCCTAAAAATAAGGACACTCTCTTACATCACAACCCTATAACCCAATCAGAAAATCAACATTGTGACAACACAAGCATCTAATCTATGGACTCCATTCAAATTTTTCTAGTTCCAACAACTTTTCTTTTTTTTCTTCCTGGTTTAGAATTCTATTCAGAAATTGACTCTGCCATGTGTCTTAGTCTTTTCAGACTACTATAACAAAATGCCATAGACTGGGCAGCTTATAAGCAATATTATTTTTCAGAGTTCTAGAGGCTGAAATTTTGAGATCGGATGCCAAGATGATTGGGTTAGGGTCCTCTTTCAGGTAATAGATTTCTTGTTGGATCTTCGTGTACAGGAGAAAAAATTTCCTTCTACCCTTCTGTGTTCCTGGCTAAGACCACTCTATAATATAAGACATTAACAGGAGAGCCTGGCTGGTGTAACTCAGTGGCTGAGTGTCAACCTATGAACCAAGAGGTCATGCACGGTTCGATTCCTGGTTAGGGCACTTGCCCAGGTTATGGGCTTGGTCCCCGGGTGTGTGTGTGTGTGTGTGTGTGTGTGTGTGTGTGTGTGTGTGAGAAAATAAATAATTATATTTTATAGTGGAGGAAAAACTTTCCCCTACCCTTCTACATTCTGTTGGCTAATCTAATAATTAAATTGACATCAAACAGATTAACAGGAAACAAAAACAAATTTTATTTCATACTGTTGACTGTAAACAAAAAAGTTGGCTAAGTCTTCCTTAAGAAAGAGTTATTGGGAGAAAAAGAAAGAATTGCAATTTTGTGCCTCTAGCCATGGTGCGCCATGTGCAAGGCCCGGGGGGAACACAGGGTGGTAAAAGTTCTTATATAGAGGGAAAAAGGGACAGGGGTGGGGCTGTTATGACCATAGAGTTCTTCTGAAAGGGCTTTTGCAACTGACATAGGTCATGAGAGCTCCTCCCACAGGCCCTCCAGATTGAAACTGTTTTTGATTATTGTGATAGATTTGAAAGTTTTAAATCAGTATTTTGGCATAGATGAAGTCAATGATGTCACCTCAATGCTTTTTAATGTAGCTTTTGTTGAAGGTCTATAAGATGAACTTGAACAACAGGTTAAAAAAAAAAAGGTACAACTAATTGGGCCACAATGCAAACCCATGATTTAGTAAATTATGCTGAGTGATTCTCCTGAGCTATCCAAAAAGATATAAAAAAAAAAGAAAGCTATATACCCCTAAGTCCTCAATTTAGGCAACTCGAGTAATAAGCCTACAATTATCAGCTAAATCTACCTTTCAAGATCCCCAAGGCAAACCACCATTCAAAGGAGTTTATAATTATCGCAAAAAGCCTGAACATTTGGGGGGGGAGGGGGGGGAGAGATGTTTAAAGCTCAAAAAGGCAATTACAAGGCCAACAGCCCATAAAGTTTGCAAATCCTTCTCAAGGATTCCAACCTAAATTTTCTCAGCAATAGGACCGCTTCAAAGATCAAAAGGGGATTTTTTTTTTTTCCTATGCTCCTAACTAATTTTTTAAGAGAAATTCATCTGTCTATTGGGGATGAGATAACTACGACCCTACTAGATACCCCACCAGCCTCACCATTCCCTTCCTTGCGGAGGCTGACCAGCAGCCCCTGAATGACGGATGAACAGGTTCCTCCCACACAGTTTCACTGTGGGGCAGAAGGCTAAGGGGCCTCCAGGCTTAAGAAGCCAGGCCGCCTCGATTGCCTGCCTCCTTAGGCTTTTATTGGAATTTTTATCTTTAGATGCAATCAGTAGGGTGAGTAATCTTGGGAGGACACATGTGTTTACATTGTCCTCTAGGCCAGGGCATCCAAGAATTAAGCATAAGGATTCCCGTAAACAGCTGGGGGTCTGCATATGCACAGACTTGTTTGGAAAGGTCAAGGAATAATTAGGGGCGCCGCCTTCGACACCCCCAAAAGTCTCCCCTAAGTCAGAATTCCTATAAACAGGGCAGGTGGCCTTCCACACACTTCCCTTTTCTCAGAATGTCCTCTATACAACTTTCCAACAAGTCTCTTGTGCTCCCCAACACTTCCTAAAACCATAAAAAATGGTAGGAGTTCACAATTAACCCATGACTATCTCTAAATCCCCTCCAATTCTTTTTCAACTTGGATCTATTTTAAAAATCCACTGATTTATTTGGGTTCCCTCAGCCCTTATTGATCTCCTAGGATGAAACTTTCTTGAATCTTACAAATCCCATTTTTTTTTCTAAAAGGGGGAAATATTCTTATATCTTGAGTTTTTAACCAATTAACTGCCACGCATCCAAAATGGAAACCATCCCCACCTGCCACAATATTTTGAATTAAATTTAAAAAATTAATTTACAATGAATATTATAAAAATAAATATATTACTCACAATTCGGGTGTTTTTGAACATTTTCAGTTGAAAATTATCATAAAAAATGATTTTAAAGCATCTATAGATGCTTATGGCATACAAAGGGTTAAGGAATGAACCTCAAGAGGACTTATCAACAAAGCAACATGAGGTATCAAAGAAAAACTTCAGTTCTATAAAATTCAAGTTAAATATGTAGTTACTGATAATGGTCTCACATTGGATTCTGATAGAACCCAGAGGATTTTTAATTTTCCTATTGCCAAGACTAAATGGCAACTCAGGAGATTCCTAGGTTTGTGCTGCTAGTGTAGAAAATGGATTCTAATTTTCTGTCTTGACTCAACATTTACACTCTCTTCTCAAGGCTGAACAGACAAAGGGCCTTCACATAGACAGAGGAATCCCATAAAGCCTTCAAAGAAAGAAAAGGCAGTCTTGCCGAAACCGGTTTGGCTCAGTGGATAGAGCGTCGGCCTGCGGACTGAAAGGTCCTAGGTTCGATTCCGGTCAAGGGCATGTACCTAGGTTGCGGGCACATCCCCAGTAGGAGATGTGCAGGAGGTGGCTGATCGATGTCTCTCTCTCATCGATGTTTCTAACTATCTCTCTCCCTTCCTCTCTGTAAAAAATCAATAAAATATATTTTTTAAAAAAGGGTAATTAAGCAGTCTTTAAGCCCCTCCTGCTTTGAGACATCCTAATTGTCAATCTTCCTTTTCCTCTTTGTTTGTGAAAGAGAGAGAAATGCCTTAGGTGACTTAGCTCAGCAACATGAAGCCAACATAGACCCTTGGATACTAGAGGCAACAATTAGAGCTGGTGGCCAAAGGTCTCCCTCCCTGTGTGAGAGCTATTCCAGCCACTGCCAATTTACTACAGCATTTAAGAGAGACAGTAATGGACCCCCCAATGACTATGTGCCTCATTCAATGGAAGTCTTACTTTCATCATAATCAGCCCCTTTCTGCTAGCAGACTAACCTCCTATGGAGTTCTTTCATTGTCTTTAGCTAATGTGACTTGTTCATTGTAATACTCTGAGTCCTCCTATCTACTCTCTTCCCTCTGCTGACTAAATCCCTCCTGAGTGCCTGACGTTAACAGACAGAAGACTAACTCCTTAAATTGATTTATAGGAAGCACCTCTCAAAAATGCTAAATTGGTTTGGTTTACTGATTGCTCTTACCTAAAAGATGCAGGCCACAATCAAGAAGGCTATGCAGTTATCTCTCTTCCGGAGGATGAGGCCCAGAAATCAGGATTTTAAAAAGATTCCCAGGTGATTCTAAGGTGCAGCCAAGGTTGAGAACCACTGCTCTAAATGCAACCACTAAGGCCAGTTCAATGCCTCAGGCAACTTCTACTCATCAAGCAGAACTCTGCATTAATTTGAGCTTGCAATATGGCCAGAGGTAACACTGCTAACATTTATACTGTCAGTGGACACCTTTTGGTGTTGTCCAAGACTTTGGTATGCTATGGAAACAGAAAGGATTCTCTCACTCAGGAGGGATTTAGTCAAGAATTGGATTTTGTCTTCCAGACAAAAGACAAAAAAACAGTTCTAATGCTTTAGAATTCTTAGAGGCTAATCAATTGCCTAAGTCCTTACCAATTACAAAAGATCCTGGACATTCAATGGCAGACATGGAATTTAAAAAAAGGTCATCATTTGGTTGACACTGCTGCTAAGTTAGTAGCATTAAAACCATCTCAGCCTCTAATGGAAGCACCTATGCTACCAGCTGAAGCACTTGGAGATTTAAAAGATAACATTATGGAAGCACAGAATGTAGCTGTTTGACAAAATAGAAAGAAATGGTTAGAACAGTCTGTAAATTGGCCCAAAAAGAAACTTATGAGTAGGTCCAAATGACCAACCACTCTTCCCTGATTGCTTACATCATCCTATCTAATAAAAGACAAAAAGGGTAATTAACCATACCTCCACTACACTTCCCATTGGCTAATCAGGGTGATATGCAAATTAACCACCAACAAAGATGGTGGTTAATTTGCTTATGTAGATGCGATGCTGGGAGGCAAAAGGGGAAGGACAGAAAAACGACGATGGCAGTGATCAGAAACCCAGGAGGCAAGAGCCGGGTAGCCCTGCCCCCGCCCTGGATCAGAGAACCGGGGCAAAGGCCTGCCCCCCACCTGGTGATTGGAGAAGCCGGGTGGGGCTGTGAAGAGGCTGCCAGCATCTGCCTCTTCCCTGCCCCCCACCCCGGCGGTGATTGGTGACCCTGCGAGGCAGGGAGGGACCCAGAACACGCGGAAGCCTTCCTGCCTGGCCACAGGGGACCAGATTGCATCCCCGGTGGCAAGGCAGGGAGGGACCCAGAACTTGGGGAAGCCGGGTCTTTTTTTTTTTTTTTTTTTTTTTTTTGTTGATTGTGTAATTATTTATTACAAATAAACAGTGGTTACAGAACTGGGCTGGAGATCCTGGCTAGAGAACCTGGCTAGGCTGCTGACCAACTGAATGCTGTCTCTGTGTCATTCCTTCTCCGCCGACTCTATATACACCTTTGGGAACCCCTGGACCTGCTGGGGTTGGACCCCAACAAATGGCGCAGTAGTTCCTGCAGGTTCTCTCTTCCGTCTTCAGAGCCAGTGGCCCTCCCTGTGCTGAGCAGCTAGGAAGCCCCTGTCAGCGAGCTTGTAGGAGCTTGAAACCATTGTCACCCCTCCGACTCTTACCAGGAGGGAAACATGGTTGAAGCTGATCGCCCGGGAAAGCTCTTCATTGGTGGCCTCAATACAGAAACAAATGAGAAAGCCCTTGAAGCTGTATTTGGCAAATATGGACGGATAGAGGAAGTACTCTTGATGAAAGATCGTGAAACCAACAAATCGAGAGGATTTGCTTTTGTCACCTTTGAAAGTGCAGCAGATGCTAAGGATGCAGCCAGAGATATGAATGGAAAGTCCTTAGATGGAAAAGCCATCAAGGTAGAACAAGCCACCAAACCATCATTTGAAACTGGTAGGCGTGGACCACCTCCACCTCCAAGAAGCAGAGGCCCTCCAAGGGGTCTTAGAGGCGGAAGAGGAGGAAGTGGAGGAACCAGGGGACCTCCCTCAGGAGGAGGGCACATGGATGATGGTGGCTATTCCATGAATTTTAGCATGAGTTCTTC
>NW_006383009.1:2825544-2830814 GCF_000327345.1 Myotis davidii
GAGAAGCAGCTTCTTTTGAACCAATCTGTTTAGATTCATGATTAGTAAAACAGTATGGAACTAATGAAATACAGTGATAGGAATTAGGAAGTGTGACACTGATGGTTCTGGGCATGTGAAGGGTGAGGTTCAGAAGGGTACACACGGTCTTCCCTTCAGTTCTGCTGGAGAGATGAGCTCTGAGGGCCCAAGCTGCTCCATGCCCAGAGGAGGTGGGTGTGGTCAGTGGCTCTGTTTCAGAACTTCTTGCCAAGCAGAGAGCTTACCCAACCCACAGGAACCTTTTTACTCCAGAAAACAGAAACAGCCAGTTCCCAATGGGCATGGGAAAACCAGTGCCCCCTCCTGTGCATGGCATCCTGATGAGGTGACAGGGCAGGTGGGTGAGGGAAGCAGTGCAGAGTTGTTACGCAGCTGGAGTGGGAGTGGAAAGGCCATGAAATGTCCACAGTCCTGGCTGTGCCCACGGCCTGGGCTGCTCCTCCAGGCACTGGCTGAGGGATTAGGGCTGATTCTCTCGGGAAGGGAATATTCCATGGGTGGAAGATTTACAGGCTCAGGGTGGGCTGTGTGTTAGTTTGGGACAAATCCCTTGTTAGTTTGGGGCAAATCCCTAAGCATTCCTCCTGCCAGGCCCTCAAAGGAATGAGGCAGAGGCACCCCTCACCCCCAAGACCCCTTTGTGGCCATTTTAGCATCTACGTAATTTTTAATCCCTTCAGGGAGACTTTCTATCCTGCAGTTCCATCCCACCCCACCATTGCTGTGTGTCTGCCAGCTGGGTCGAGCATTAAGGGGAAGGGGAGTTTATACTTACTGAAAGACTACTGTCCTACTGGGAAACTAACCTGTTCACTGTACTGTTGTAAATATCATACCCTTTATATCCTGTATATTGGCTTCTTTTAAATAAAGTGAAATGTCTTAGAAAAAAAACAAAGGCAAGACAGGGCGGGACCCAGAAGACCCATATGGGGAGTCCCACTGAGCCAGAAGCTGGCTCATGGCTGGCCAGCGCAGTGGTGGTGGCAGGAGCCTCTCCCACCTCTGTGGCAGCACTAAGAATGTCCAACTAATGGTTTAGACCTGATCCCTTGGGGGCCTAAGCCTTTAGTTGGACATCCCCTGAGGGTTCCCTGGCTGCCAGAAGGATGTCTTACTGCAAGGTTAGGCCTGATCCCCAGGGGAGTGGGCCTAAGTCGAAAGGTGGACATCCCCCAAGGGGTCCTGGACTGTGACTGGGTGCAGGCCAGGCTGAGGGACACCCCACCCAGTGCACAAATTTTTGTGCACAGGGACTCTCGTCTACATGAATAAAAAAGAAAGATGCAAATTGACTGTACCTTCACAACGCCCACCAGCCAATCAGGCGTGAGTATGCAAATTAACCCAACAAAGATGGTGGGCTGATTTGCATATGCAGGTGCCCAGTGGCCGGGGCAGGGCGCTTGCGTCATCACCATGGCGACAATGCAGGCCTTCCACACCACTCCTGGTCTCTGGGCTGTGTAAGAAGGCAGAAAGGCAGCTCTGGCCAGAGAGAAGGCAGTGCTGGCAGCCAGGGGAAGGCCCATTCTTGCACAAATATTTGTGCATCGGGCCTCTAGTATAATATGATATATATATGACTTAACTCCCTGGAACACTGACAGATAGTTTTATGGGAAAACAATACTAGTGGAAGTCATCTCTGAAGATAGATTCCAGGCATACTAAAGTTTCAAATCTTCCTAAAGTGCAACCCTGGAAAACACATTAATACCTCCACAGGACATTTTCCCTTGCCTTTAGGGCCCTTTGAGGTCTGGCAAATGGACTTTACTCATTTGCCCCTTTCTCAAGTATAAGTCTATCTTAACGACAATTTGTATGTTTTCTTCACTGTATGGAAGCATTTTCATGCCACAGAGTCAGCCTCAACATTAAGTAAAATTCTCCTAGAAAAGCCACTGGGGAACTCATTTCACAGAACAAACAATACAACCTGTTTGTAAGATCTGGCCAATGTTGTAACATTTCCTTTGTGCTTGTTATCCCCAGTCCTCCTGTGCTGTAGAACCAACCAACAGGGTAATCAAAACTCAATTGACAAAACTCACTTCTTTTAACCTGCCTTGGCCTAAGGATCTTCCCTTGGTATTGCCCAACCTAAGATCTACTCTCTTCGCAAACATCAACTGTCTCCATGAGGTTAGATCAAGGAATGTATAAACCTAACTGAAAGGAGACTCTAAATTTACTGTCAAGAACTTATAAGGGTCCCTAAGACTAATTCACAGTTACCAGAGCCATCTCCCCAGAAGATAAAGATCTAAATCTTCATAAAGATGTCCTTCAACCCTGAAGGAAAGAGCCATATCAGGTATTAATAACTAACCCTCATGCTACTAAACTTAAGAATATATATTTTTAAATTTTTATTGTTGACATTATTACAGATGTCCCCCATTTTATACCTTTTGCCCACCTCCACTCAGACTCACCCATCCCCTCCCTCTGGCCCTCATCACACTGTTGTCCATGTCCATGGGCTATGCATGCATATTCTTTGGCTATTCTCTTCACCTTCTTTCATCCCGTCCACCCCAACCACCTCTTCTCTAACATCTGTTTAATATCTGTGCCATGTATCCATGCTTTTGGTTCTATTTTGTTCGTCAGTTTACTTTGTTCATTAGATTCCAAATGAAAGTGCGATTCCATGGTATTTGTCTATCTCTGACTGGCTTATTTCACTTAGCATAATAATCTCCAGGTCTATCCATACTGTTGCAAAAGGTAAGAATTTCTTCCTTTTTACAGCCACATAGTATTTCATTGCGTAAATGTACCACAGCTTTTTATCCACTCACCTGCCAATGGGCACATGGATTATTTCCAGATCTTGGATATTGTAAACAATGCTGTTATAAACATAGGGGTGCTAATCGGTGTTTCAGGATCCTGAGGAGATATTCCCAGAAGTGGGATCGCTGGGCCAAAAGGCAGTTCCATTTTTAATTTTTTGAGAAAACTTCATACTGTTTTCCACAGTGGCTGTACCCATCTGCATTCCCACCAACAATGCACTAGGATTCCCTTTTCTCCACATCCTCTCTAGCACTTGTTTTTTAATTTATTGATGGTAACCATTTTGGCAGGTGTGAAGTGATATCTCATTGTACAGTGGGGCCTTGACTCACGAGTGTCCCGACTAACGAGTTTTTTGAGATATGAGCCGTCTCTCGGCAGATATTTTGCTTTGAGTTGCGAGCTAAAATTCAGGTTACCAGCCAGCTTCAGATACCCCACCGCTAGTTGGCACAGCGAACGTCACAGTGAAAGCCACAATATCAGCCCAGCATCACGTGTCTCACTCGTTCACTTTTTGATTTGACATACGAGTAATTTGAGTTACGAGCTCCGTCACGGAACGAATTAAACTCGTAAGTCAAGCCCCACTCTAGTTTTAATTTGATGATTAGTGATGTTGAACATTGCCCCAGCCAGGTGACTCCGCTGGTTGGAGCATCGTCTGGTACACCAAAAGGTTGCAGGTTCAATTCTCTGTCTGGGCACATACCTAGGTTGCAGGTTTGATTCCCGGTCTCCAGTCAGGGCAGGTACAATTTCTCTCTTATCTCTTTCTCTCTCCTCCCTTCCTTTCTCTCTAAAATCCATAAACATATCCTTGAGTGAGAATTTTTTTAAAGAATATTTTTAAATTAAATTTATTTGAATAACCTTGGTTAATAAGATTATATAAATTTCAGGTGTACAACTTTATTACATGACATCTATATACTCTATTGTGTGCTCACCACCCTAAATCTAGTCTCCTTCCACCACATATATTTTACCTACTTTGTCTTCTTTGGCTTCCCCCTTACCCCCTTCCTCTCTGGTAATACCGTTCTGTTATCTACAAGGTTGGTTGCTTGCTGGCTTGCTTTTTGTTTTATACCCCACATATGAGTGCAATCTTGCTCTCAAGTCCTTCTCCTTTTCTGTCGAACTTATTTCACTTAACAAAATACTTTCAAGATTCATTTATGTTTCACAAATGGCAATATTTCATCTTTTTCATGGCTAATATTTCATTAATATATGTACCACATCTTATCCAATTACCCATCGAAGGTCACTTAAGTTGTTTCCATGTCTTGGCTATTGTAAATAATGCTGCAATGAACATAGAGGTACATATGTCTCTATGAATAAGTATTTTCAAATTTTGTAAGTAGATGCCCCAAATTAAGACTGTTGGGTCATATGATAGTTTTATACTTAAATTTTTTAGGAACCTCCATACTATTTTCCATAGTGCTGTACCAGTTTACATTCCCACTAGCAGTGTATGAGGGTTCCTTTTTCTCTATAAACTTTCCAACACTTACTTGTTTTATTGATAATAGCCATTCTAACAGATGTGAGGTTGTACCTCACTGTGGTTTTGATTTGCATTTTACCTCATAACTATTGAAGCTGGGCATCTTTTCATATATCTGTTGGCCATTTGTATGTCTTCTTGGGAAAAGTGTCTGTTCAGATCCTCTGTCCATTTTTTAAATTAAATTATTTATTGTTGTTTTTGTTGAGTTGTAGGAGTTTTTTTTAATATTTTGGATACTGGTCCCTTATTGGGAGTATCATTTGCAAATATATTTCTTCCATTTGGTTGGTTACCTTTTTGTTTCGTTGATGGTTTCTTTTGCTGTGCAGAAGCCAAAAACTACAAGACATCGATGAAAGAAAGTGAAGAAGAGATAAAGAAGTGGAAAGATAGTCCTAGTTCATGGACTGGAAGAATTAACATTGTTAAAATGGCCTAAAGCAATATGTAGATCTAATGTAATACCTATGAAAATCCCAATGGTATTTTTCACAGAAATAGAATGAAAGTCCTCAAAATTGTATAAAACCACAAAAGACCCTGAATTGACAAAGCAATCTTGAGGGGGAGGGGAAAGAACAAGCTATAGGGATCATGGTTTCTGACATTAAAATATACTACAAAGCTACAGTAATTAAAACAGTATGATATTGACAAAAAACAACACAAACAAAACAAAACAGACACATAGACCAATGGAACAGAATTGAGAACCTGGAAATAATTCCACATATTTTTTACTAATTTTTGACAAAGGAGCAGAAGACATACAATGCAGAAAGGAAAGTTTATTCAATAAGTACTGTTGGGAAAACTGAAAAGCCACTGAAACTAGACTGCTGACACTATACACAAAAGTGAACTGAAAATAAAGACTTAAATATAAGAACTGAAACAA
>NW_006383009.1:2831944-2832706 GCF_000327345.1 Myotis davidii
ACTTGTTGGTGACTCACTGTGAACATACCTCATGCAACTCAAGTACCACCAGAGGCTCTTTCAGTGACTGAGCCTAGTAGGCAGCCAGCAGGCAGATCTCAGGGTACCTTGAGCTTTGTTGACCTGCTCCTGGGCTCGGTGCTGGTAAAAATCAGATTTGCTACTTGGGCCCTTCCATGTACATCCAGGCCCAGCAGAGGCAGCCATAAAAGGAGGATCTCTTTGTAGCTCCAAACAGGTATCCCAAAGCTAGTCACCAGCAGCACCTGACATTAAGTCCCTCTCAAGAAGCCCAGAGCCAACACACCTGGTGGCGAGTTGCAGACCATATTAGAGCAAGATCCAATCAGCTCCGCAAGTGGTACACCCAAAGGGAGAACTCAGCAGGCACTACTAGACCCTGCTGGGGAGAATTCCACTCCTGGTGTCAGCTCCTGCATAGCAGTTCATACACAGTGATGGGGTCAGTTCTCATAGTCAGCCAGCCTGAAGGTCGCCACTCAAAGATGGGCCAAAGGAATTAAGACAACTATCAGAGGAGGGCTCACATAATCCACAAAAGGGACATTTCTGGACAACCTAACTCAGGTAAACAGGGAGCCTGAGCACCACCAGACACCTACTACATAAGGCCATCTTACCAAGACTGGAAGGCATAGCAGATCTACCTGATACAGAGTAACAAATACAGAGAGGCAGCTAAAGTGGAGAGACAAAGGAACATGCCCCATGAAAGAGCAGGAGAAATCTCCAGAAAAAAAA
>NW_006383009.1:2832850-2841995 GCF_000327345.1 Myotis davidii
TTGATTCCCAGTCAGGGCACAACCCAAGACCACTAGTAGAATTCTCATTCCAGGATTAAAGTAGATGGCATCTGATGTAAATGGCTCTCCCAAGACCCCAGACCAGGCCAGTCATACATCATTCTACCTAGTAACCCCTATACTTAGTCATCCAGTTCACAGCCTTTGTTTCATTTACTAATTATATTGCTATTGTAATCTCTTTTTTTCCTAAACAAAACTCTTGACAGGATAATCTTTCAATTCTAACCCAAACATATAGAAACATTAGATGCTCTTTTAATCATACTCATGATAAATCACATGATGACCTTAATATCTTCTGTGTTGATGATTATTATGATCATCCAACATACCTAGAATATGAAGTACCTGCCTTGTACAAGAGTCAGCTGGCTGTGGTTAGCTTGGGTCCTTGTGTCTGTTCCATTGGTCTATGTGTCCATGTTTTTGCCAATATCATACTGTTTTAATTACTGTAGCTTTGTAGTATAATTTAATCTCAGAAATTATGATACCTCCAGCTTGGAATTTTCCCCCCTCAAGATTGCTTTGCCTATTCAGGGTGCAGACTCTCTTGGAAGGCTCTTAGGGAGAGGTCTGAGCACACTCAGGGAGAGACTAGGTTGTGCAGCTCTAGGGCAGCGGTTCTCACCTGTGGTTGCAATCCCTTTGGGGGTCGAATGAGACCATCGGAAAACACATATATTATTACATATTGCTTTTGTGATTAATCACTATGCTTTAATTATGTTCAATTTGTAACAATGAAATTGGGGGTCACCACAACATGAGGAACTGTATTAAAGGGTCGCGGCATTAGGAAGGTTGAGAACCACTGCTCTAGGGCAAGGGCAGTTTTTCCCTCCCACACCCAACTGATGCTATTGTCCCTGTGCAGAACCCTCACTTCACACAGCCAAATCTTGGTCTGTTTGGGCCTGATGAATTCTGCTGGCCTCACCCTGACAACTCCCTGAGACCTCTTCCCACCACAAAGGTCTGTGGGCATCTGGCAGGTAGCAACTGGCATTGGTACCCTGAAACTTCAGCTGTGTGGCTCAGAACCAGCACAGTCACCAAGTTTGAATCTGTATCAATTTGGTGAACACCACTCACTTCTACCTGGTGGTGACTCACTGTGAACATACCTCATGCAACTCAAGTACCACCAGAGGCTCTTTCAGTGACTGAGCCTAGTAGGCAGCCAGCAGGCAGATCTCAGGGTACCTTGAGCTTTGTTGACCTGCTCCTGGGCTCGGTGCTGGTAAAAATCAGATTTGCTACTTGGGCCCTTCCATGTACATCCAGGCCCAGCAGAGGCAGCCATAAAAGGAGGATCTCTTTGTAGCTCCAAACAGGTATCCCAAAGCTAGTCACCAGCAGCACCTGACATTAAGTCCCTCTCAAGAAGCCCAGAGCCAACACACCTGGTGGCGAGTTGCAGACCATATTAGAGCAAGATCCAATCAGCTCCGCAAGTGGTACACCCAAAGGGAGATCTCAGCAGGCACTACTAGACCCTGCTGGGGAGAATTCCACTCCTGGTGTCAGCTCCTGCATAGCAGTTCATACACAGTGATGGGGTCAGTTCTCATAGTCAGCCAGCCTGAAGGTCGCCACTCAAAGATGGGCCAAAGCAATTAAGACTCAACTATCAGAGGAGGGCTCACATAACCCATAAAAGTGACATTTCTGGACAACCTAACTCAGGGAAACAGGGAGCCTGAGCACCACCAGACACCTACTACATAAGGCCATCTTACCAAGACTGGAAGGCATAGCAGATCTACCTGATACAGAGTAACAAATACAGAGAGGCAGCTAAAGTGGAGAGACAAAGGAACATGCCCCATGAAAGAGCAGGAGAAATCTCCAGAAAAAGAACTAAATGAAAGGGAGGCAAGCAATCTACCAGATATAGAGTTCAAAACCAAATATTATAACCAAATATTTCATTGGTTATAAGGATGGATGCTTAAGAAACTTAGGGCAAGAATGGATGAACTCAGTGAGAACTAAAGAGATAGTAAGCATAAAAAAGAATATACAAACCATAAAAAAATAACCAGTCAGAAATGAAGAATATAATATCTGAGATGAAGAATACACTACAAGAATCAAAAGCAATTAGGTGAAGCAGAGGATCGAATCACCAATTTAGAAGGTAAGTTAGCGAAAAACACCCAATCAGAGTAGTAAAAAGATAAAAGAAGTTTAAAAATTGAGGGGAGGTGAAGGGACCTCTGGGACAATATAGGGGTGCCAGAAGAAGAAGAAAGAGAGCAAGGAATTAAGAACCTATTTGAAAAAATAATGACTAAAAACTTCCCTAACCTGGTAAAGGAAAAGACATACAAGCCCAGGAAGTGCAGAGAGTTCCAAAGACGATGAACCCCAAGAAGCCCACATGACGACACATCATAATTAAAATGGCAAAGGTTAAAGACAAAGAGAGAATCTTAAAAGCAGCGGGGGGCAGGGGGGGGGACAGAAAACAACAAAGACAGTTACCTACAAGGTAGCTCCCATAAGACTGCCACATGATTTCTTAACAAAACATCTCAGGCCAAAAGGTTGGATCTTGCTTTGTTTGTTTGCTTGCTTGCTTGTTTTCTCTCCTTTATTCTGGATTAAAACGTTCAAAGAAATTAAATGGCATCTGACTGGATTCTCCATCCCTTTCTTCACCAGGCTCTAAAGCCACTGTATCAAAGTCAGGCTAATGAAAAGCCAGCAGTTCAGGACAGGTACTTCCATGAGGTAATTGGCATTTGCCTCAACACCTAGCCATTGGTGCTGGGAGACCAGGCCACTGAGGGCCTTTTGCTCAAAAGGCACCAGAGCTACAGCGCTTGGAGACTAAGGCTTGAGACCTACACAATATATTATTGGCTTCAAAATATGCTGAGAAAGCTACAAAATCAAAATGGGAAAATATTTAATTAAATGTCCACAAATACATGTTACCTTCATTAAGTGCTCAAGTTAGTACTTATATAAAAATTCCATTACATTTAAACACAATTTCAAGTTAGATTTTTTCAATTTATAAGAATTCCTTAGAATGCATGAGTGCCAAAACATCAGCTCATCATAATTTAAATTACTCACACAAAAACTCAAAAGTAAAAATATACTTTACGTTTTAAATAAAAGATTATATTTAATGTGGATTAGGGTACTACGTACATGGTAATATTTTCATGATGTAGGGTAGGAGTTCCACAAATAGGAGTTCAAAGTCTCTATTAGGTCCTAACATGGTCTTGGGAACTCGCCAGTTTGCTTTAAAAACAGCCTAGGTTCATTTTTAAATTTTATTTTTAATTACAATGAACATGCAATATTATGTCCATTTCAGGTGTACAACATAGTGAGTAGACATTTATATACCTTACTAAGTGATCACCACAATAAGTCTAGTACCCATCTGCCACCATAGGTAGTTATTCTAATATTACTGACTTTTTTCCCTATGTTGTACTTATATCCCCGTTACTTGTTCTATAACTGGCAGTTTGTACTACTTACCCCCCTTCACCTTTTTTGTCCATCCCTCTAACCCCCTCTCATCTGGCTACTGTCAGTTTGTTCTTGTATCTATGAGTTTGTTTTGTTTTGTTTGTTCCTTTGTTTTTTAGATTCCACATAAGTGGAATCATACAGTATTTGTTTTTCTCTATGACATTTCACTTAGTATAATACCCTCTAGGTCAGTGGTTCTCAACCTTCCTAATGCCACGACCCTTTAATACAGTTCTTCATGTTGTGGTGATCCCCAATTTCACTGTTATAAATTGAACATAATTAAAGGGGTCGTGACCCACAGGCTGAGAAACCGCTGCTCTAGGTGAATCCATGTTGCTGCAAATGGCAAGATTTCGTTATTTTCTATGGCTGAGTAATATCCCATTGAATATATGTGCATTTTCTTTATTCTATTGCTGCCATATCTTGTCTAGTGTGTATAATGTTGCAGTGAACATAGGGGTCACATATGTATTCAAATGAGTGTGTGTATGGTTTTTTTCAGATAAATGCCCAGAATTGTGGTTGCTGGATTATATGGTAGTTCTATTTTTGAATTTTTGGAGGGAATCTTCATATGGTGGTGTAGTGGCTGCACCAATTTACAATCAGGTCCATTTTCTATATACAGTCATTCCCCTTCCAGCCTGCTTAATTTGTCCTTAGCTGTAATTCCCCTTTTCACTACTCTTGCAGAATTAAATCCTAAATGATCCTACAGAGTTTTGCCCCTACCCCAAGGCAGTTAGTATATTATTGCCAGGTTTAGAAATAAGTCACAGACAAATGAAATGAATTACCCAAAGGTTCACAGCTAGTAAATAGAAGAGAGGCCAAGACTGGAACCCATGTTTCCTGACGCCAACATTCTTACATGTTCTTATTAGCAGCAAGTCTGATACCTACCCCAGAACACCCCCCCTAGCATCTGAAATTGGGTACAAACCTTAATCAGTTTCCTCCCAGAAGACTTTTGGGCTCCATTAGTACCAGTGTCTAACCAGTTGCTCAAGCCAAAAACAATATCTGGGAGTCATTCTTAATTCCTCTTTATCCTTTATTCACTACCATGCATCTAACCCATCAGCAAGTCCTAATAACTCTACCTCTAAAATATTATCTTAAAGTTTTTATTCATTCTTCCCCATCACCACCATCACCAAGACACTACCAGCCCTTGCCTATACAATTGCAATGGCCTATAAATTTCCTACTTTTACTCTTGCCCATATAAAATTCATTTTCCATGTAGCAGCCAAAATGATATATTTTTAAAGCTCCTTGTAACACTCATTTTACTCGTGTTCTAAAAACCATTGTTGGTGGCAGGACAAGTACATCATGTAATTGTCCCATTCTGTTGGAACATGGGTCTACACGCCAAGGAATCATTCTGAGAACTGTGCTTTTGGGGAAGGGGGTTGGGGGGATGGAGAATAAGAAAGGCTGCACAGGGAAGGGGGGAAAAAAAGTTTGAGTGAAGAAACACAAATGACAACAAAACCCCAAAACCAAAACTACTTCCTAATGTTGTCTTGGGCCAGCTCTCCTGCTAACAGCATCCTCCATGGAGTTCGGGTCAGAGGCTGGAGCGTAGGAGCCAGGGCCATTTTCCATGATTGATCCTGGGAGTCAAGCAGGACAGAAGATTAGAGACAGACTTGATTGTCTTTGGGAAAGTTGTGTTTTTTCTCAAACCCAGTTCCCAGAAAAGGATCTGCTCTTGGTCACTTACACAATCTTAGTCAGTAAATGACCTCCCAGAGGGGCAGTTGCATTTCAGCTGTCTTCTGTTTGCTACAAGACACAGAACTGAGTGTTGGCTCACTTCTGCTAATCCTTAGGACTCCATGTTGTGTCTCTCTGTTTACTCCCACTCCCCTGCTTTCATATTGAGATTTGGCCTTAATGTTTCATTCCACTGGATTATTTATTGTAAAAACATTTACATTTTAAGGTATGTCAGAACCTTTTTGTTGCTAGACAGCGTAAAACTTATCAAGTTGAGAAATAACTATGTCCCCAGCAACTGAGAAATGCTTATTTTCCTAAGGCACTTCCACCTCTTAAATCACACCAGTTAGGTATATAGTCCTGGCCCGTTCCACTAACGAAGGGCACTGTCTTGCGCTCACCACCGCCCCACAAAGGCAGCAGAAGCCCCTCGCTCATGGGAAGTCTTTTCTGGAGCTCTCAGCAAGGGACAAAACACGCAGCCGTTTCACGTGCTTGGAACCTTAGAGAAAATCAAGCCAAAAGCAGGGGAGTAAGAAACAAGCCCCTCAAAGAATTTAAAGGTAAACAAAAAAGTTCTCTCCTTTTCAGTATCTTGACAGGGAAAACTGAACCAATCCCAAATGTCAAGAAGTGGATTTCCTTTGCCTTCATGTTAATTCCCTGATGGTTCTGCCAATGGTCCCTTCCCTGGGTCCCCTGTTGAGGTGCTCCCCTAGCCCATCCAGCTCCACTGCTGGGTCCATCTCTCCAACATCCTGCAGGAGAGACTCTATCCACCGCAAGCGTAGCAAGAGCAGCTTCCCCAGCTTAACCGTGTGACTCTGCCTTGAGCCCTTCATCTGGAGGCCCCTGTGGCTGGATCTGAAGTGCTGAGTCCCACCCAGTCAGGAGGGCAGGCCTGCGATTCCCGTGGCCCTGCAGCAGCGGCGAGTCTCCCCCGCTTTCACTGCCCACCCAGCTCTCCTGTGTCTGGCAGTAACCAGAGCTGTCAGGGGAACAATCGCTTGTGTGTTTGGTGAAGATGATACTCAGATAGGATCATGGAGACCATTAAGCAACTTTCCTAGAAGAGCACGCACGGTCCAGTGACCTAGTTTAGGAGCTCAGACTCAGAGCTTAGAGCTCTTCAAAGGTCTTATTTTTCGTAACTCCAGTCCCTTTGGCATTATATCCTCCCTGCAGCAGGCTCAGCAGAGATTAAACACAGCTGGTTGTCATTATTTCCTCCACCAGCTCTCTTTCCGTAATTGAAAACAACCACTTCGGACTTCCCTGCCTCAGATGAAATAATGCCAAATCCATAAATATTTCCTCCATGCGCTGTGTTCCAACTCTCATCGTTTTCAGTGGGGACTTGACTTAAAAAGCAATGTCTTTCTTTAGGGACAAATATTCAAATTAGGTCATGTTATAATTTTTATCAAATAATATATGCATATGTACAAACTATAAAAGGCGTACAAGGGAACACAGTGCAAAGACTACCTCTGTCCCTCAGCAACCCAGCTCCCTGACCTGGAACCAGTTGCTGTTACTGGTTTTTGAGGGTCCTTGCAGAAATGGCCAATGCATTTAAAAACGTATATGATTCTCTATATTTCACACACATGGGTGATAGCCAACACATACTGTTCTGTAACTATTTCACTTAACTAATTTTTGGGAGATTTTCCCAATTGTACCTATGAAACCATTTTTTTGAAATGACAGCACACAGCAATATGGTGATACAGAATAATGTATTTAACTCTTCACTATATTCAATTATCTTAAATACTTTGTTATTACAAACAATGCTGTAATTAATATCTCTGTGCATTTATCACTTCACACATGTAAGAATTTACATATAGGATAAAAACTTAGTATTCTGGGCCAAAGCATATATTAATTTTTAATTGTGAAAGACACACCATATTGCCCAATATATCCCCCACCTGCAGTCTAAGGCATCACTCTCCTTGGCAGCGCTTTTAGTGAACTTTTTAAATCACCTCAAAGTTTTAGTTTGTCTTTCTATTATTATGACTGAGTCTGAGGATAAATACCTTTTCACAAATTTTAAAACCATTTACATTTCTTAACTGTGACTATCTAGTCATATCTTTGTCCACTTTTCTAATAATTCACTGGACTCTCCCATATTGATTTGTGGTGCTAAGGATATTAATTTGGTGGTTTTTGTCTTGGTGTTTTCTTACCACAAAGAAATGTTTAAATCCAATGTGGTTGCAGTTCTTAAACTTTATTATTATTATTATTGGCTTCTGAATTCTGTAGGCATTACTCAGAAATGCCTTACCAACTCCAAGAATATTTAAAGAAAAAATCTCCCATATTTTATCATTTTTATGGTTTAATTTTTTATGTTTAAACTAGAGGCCCGATGCACAAAATTCATGCAAGGGTAGGCCTTCGCAGAACCAGCTGCCTCGGCCCTCGCAGCCCCGGCCGCCTCAGCTGGCCCTCACAGCCCCGGCTTTGTCCAGTCATTCCTCTGTTCGGCCATTTGGTTGATTTGCATATTATGCTTTTATTATTATAGATTTTTAAACCATATGGAATTTATTTTGGTATAAGATGTAAAATAGGAGTTCCAGTGGCGCAATCGGTTAGTGCACGGTACTTATAAGATGTAAAATAGTAATCAATTTATTTTCTAGATCGGGGTGGGCAAACTTTTTGACTCGAGGGCCACAATGGGTTCTTAAACTGGACCGGAAGGCCGGAACAAAAGCATGGATGGAGTGTTTGTGTGAACTAATAGAAATTCAAAGTAAACATCATTACATAAAAGGGTACGGTCTTTTATTTCAATAGTTTTATTCATTTCAAACGGGCCAGATCCAGCCCGTGGGCCGTAGTTTGCTCACAGCTGTCCTAGATGGTTACTCAGTTGTTTCAATACCATTGGTGAAATAATCTAATTATTTTCCAAGAATTGGAAATTTTGAAATGTTAACTTACCATATGCATATTAAGTGTGTATATATATGCATATGGTAAGTTAACATTTCAAAATTTCCAATTCTTGGAAAATAATTAGATTATACACACACACATATATATATACATTAAAATTATATATATGCATTGGGTCTTTTTGTTCCCATTGATCTCACTTTTCATGTACCAGACAACACTATTTTAATGACTTTTAGCTCTATCATATATTTTAATATCTGGCACAGTTTTTTCTTAGACAGAGACATCAACTTGCTGCTCTATCCACCTATGCATTCACTGGTCAAGACTTGTAAGTACCCTGACTGGGGATCGAACCCACAACCTTGGCATATCGGGACAACTCTCTAACCAAACATGATTTCTATTCTTTTTCAGAGTCTTTCTCCTTATTCTTACTTGTTTATTTTCCATGTGATTTTTAGAAATGTGATTTTTTTCCCCCCTGAAAATCCAGTTTATTTCCACGTTGGGGACAGATCCAGTCAGTGATCAGTTTTCCTGCTCATGTAATAATTTATCAAAATAAGTTTTCCCACAACAACTCTTTCCATCAACTCTGACAACATCCCCAAATAAAGCTCTTGAAAACCACGTCTTAAAATTTGGAAGAAAGTGTGGCGAGTCTTTCCTGTAAGTTACGGAACTACACATGGCTAAAGAGCAGCGTATGCTTTAGAAGGTGATAGTATGACAGCGGAGCTCAGGAATTAATGTCTGAGTGCACTTTGCCCCAGTTTAGCTGACATTGTCTTTTGGGGTGGGGCGCACAAAGTGGGTTGAGGATTTCCATTGTACGAAGAGAAAGGCTCTGCAAGCAAACAGTGTAAGCTGCCTTTTTTCTGAAGACCCAGACATTTTAAGACAGAAGCTTTGCAAAACATTACACAATTTTTTTAAAATATATTTTATT
>NW_006383009.1:2842153-2862278 GCF_000327345.1 Myotis davidii
GGCCCTTCAGTCCACAGGCCGACGCTCTATCCACTGAGCCAAACCGGCTTTGGCAACATTACACAATTTTTATTATTAAATGAGAACACCTCATCTGTTACATCGTCACATCGCTAGTCAGAGAAATGCTGTGGTGATGCAGAGTCCACGCTGGTCCACCACAGGCCTCATTTCTCCAACATCCATGTACAAAGAATGTTCAACACAGCTCAACACAACGTTCTTGGTTTTCTTCATACTGAAGTCCCCCAAAAACTCCTCTAACGGGGCGTTTACTATATCAATTATAGTTCTTCACTTGACACTCCACCTGGCTGCACGAGGACGGGCCACACGAGACCTCGGAGGTGCTGGGACCTCACAGGTCATCGTCATCGGACGTGTCGCTGCTGCTCGTCTCCATGTCGTCGTCGTTCTCAATCGTGGGGTGGAAAGTGCTGCTTTTCCAGGGTCCAAACTTGAAGTCACAGATCAGGCCATTTTTCAAAATACCATTTTTCCTCAGACCACTCTTCTGCAACTGTTCACTAATAACTTGGAATTCTCTCATTTCATCCTCAGTTAAGGGAGCACAGGTTTCATCGTTTTCACTGTCTTCTTGCCAACCCATCTCCTTCAACAATCTGTGTTCTGCCTCAAGGGAACTTGAAAGAACATCGGTCGGAGGGAAGGTTGAGGACCTAATGATCTGCTGGGAAATAACCGAAGCATTGCCATTCTCTTGTGGAATTTCATTTTCATCAAAGTTCCGGTTTATATCTCTGTCTCGGTGAGTACTATTGCTGTTATGCAAATTAAATGAGTCTTCATCCTTCTCGGAGCCAGCATGGCTTTCATCCTCATGCTCCTCCTCCACTCTGTCCCGTTGTATAGGTTTTGTGGGCGGAGCAGCAGGCTTAGGGACCAGGCCTTTATAAACACTGGGGCCAGTCCCGTTCTTCACTGGCTGTGACAGGGGAGCCCCTCTGGCGGGGAACCCGGACAGCTGCAAGTCCTTGGCCGTGCCTTTCTTAATGACCAGCATCCTGGGAGCTCTAGATGTGGGTTTCCGAGGGAACTCCCATACGCCTGCAGCTAAAGACCTATTTTGATTTGGTTCTCTCTCATACTCAGGATTTAAAGACGGAAAATCCTCAGCCTCAAACTGTCTGCGTTCTCTCCTGTCTTCCTTCCTCCCTGGCTCACTGTCAGGGGTGTTGTTGTCGTGCAGTCCTTGGCCTTTTCCACAATGGAAAATGCTGCTCCGAGAACAGGCACTCCCGCCGTGGTATGCCCCACGATGATTTATGTTTTCAGTGCCATTTCTCCCGTGTGTACGCCATCCATTTTTTTCTTTCCTTCCAAAGTTACCTCCATTGGGACCAGAGTCAAAGCTGTCTGAAGAGTTGTGTCGTCGACAACTCACATCATAACGATTTCTTGTCCATGAAAAGTGTTCAGAATGCTTCTTAAAATTCAATGAGGACTTTGTTGATGATGGTAGAGTGGGAAAATTAAGCCAGGCTGGAGCAAAGTCATACTGCGCCATTTAGGTCCAGTCTCTCCAACTCAATGAAACTGTTGGGGTCCAACCCCAGCAGGTCCAGGGGTTCCCAAAGGTATGGACGGAGTCGTTAAAGAAGGAATGACACGGAGACAGCGTTCAGTTGATCAGCAGCCTAGCCAGGTTCTCTAGCCAAGATCTCCAGCCAAGTTCTGTGTCTATTGTCCTGTTACATCTGTATTTATACCAGCTGATTTTAATCCTATCCATTCTATTCCAAAAGTTAGGGCGTTTCTTATCTCCATTCCAAGGTTACTCTATTGTTCTATTAAGCAACAAGGAAGTAACTGAAGGAGATTATAGCTAAGTAAAGATTATGTAGCTTAAGCGTGATTGTTCGTAGTTAAAGTGATTAGTTACCCACCTGGCACTTAGTTAAGGGGTTTTATTCCCTCCCTAACTCCAGGGAAAAATCCCCACCTGGGAAACAACCTTTCTCGGAGAGGTGTCCTTGGTTAAAACACATAGCGCTGAGAAGGGGAGCAAACATATTAAGAACAGTATGCCCTATATGCCAGGTCCCTTGAAACATATACTGTGCAGATGTTTCTTCCCTGCAGCAACTGTGTCAAGCAGCAAGGATGGACCGGCTTCCAGCATGAAACAAGGCTTCAACACCTCATGGCAAGTCCAAATTCCAACAGGACCGCACAAGATGTTGGGCTTTTCTCTGTGATCTTGGTGTTTTCCAGTTTGTTTGTTTGTTTTTGGTTGTTGTTTTTTTGTCCAGCTTGTTTTTTTATTTTGTATCCTCTGAAATAAGATCCGAGTTCTTTGAAGATACTTAACCTATGACTATTTGACATAGAGTTACTTCAAGTCAGCTACCCATACTTCAGTTTTAAAGTTTTCATACGGCTACCTCCAGATTAGCCAAGCTCCTGGGGTTTAGGGTGCTCAAGTCTTCTTTATTATTCCATGTACTTGTCGAGATGAAATATCCAATTTATGACCCAAAAAGCAAAAACAAAAAGAAAGCTTCACATCTGAAGAGCATTCATTCCTAAGCAGCACTGGGAGACACAGCTACCTCAGCACGACCGTGCTGCTGGGAAGCGGCACCAACTGTGGCTTCCACGTAAATAAAAGATAAAAGGAAAAAAGCTGGTCTCCTTCAGTGTCTTCATTTAGAGAAGCCGCCCCATTGTGACATGCACGGGGCTGAGGTCAGAAATTCCTACCAGTTTTAAGGAGAATAAACCACCAGGGACCTTCGGCGCGATTTCAACAGGAATCGGAAACTTCCCCAACTACCCCCGAGGCACGAATCAAGCATCGCTTACAGATTCGGCGGACACCACCACAGGGGTGGGGAAGGCCACAAAACACACAAAAACACACAAGAAAACAAACCAGCAGCTGAAACCCCGGGGCCGGCTTTATAATCCGCTGGGGCCACACAGTGAGGAAGCCGGCTGCGTCTCAGCAGCGCGCGGAGCTGTTCGCTTCAGAGACGATTCTCGTCCATTCGGTAAACTTCTGGGGCAGAATTACCCGAAAGCACTGGAATTCCAAAGTGGTCAGTGGAATACCGGGGCCTCACACACCCCTAGGAGAGGACCGTCAGACCTGAGCAACGGCAATCACCTTCGGCCCCCGCAGGTGCCCGGCCTGGGGTGCGGGCGCTGGGTCCGGGACGAGGCTCTCGGTACTTTTCTGTGATTTTTTTTCTTGTTAAAAAATCTTATTGGTATGTTTATTGGCTTCACATAAAATCCATTAATTAATTTGGGGATAAAATATAGTTTTATGATCTCAAATCAACATTCCTAATCAAGAGCACGGTGTGTCATTCCATTTGTTCATCTGCTTTTGTGTCCAAAATAATAACTTTAAAATCTATTCTTATTCCTTGTTGAACTAATACCTAGATATTTGAACATTTTTCTTGCTTGTTGTAAACAGAGTGGTTTATTGTAAAATCCAACTTGTGTTTGTACATATGAAGGCTATAGACTTTGGGTTTTATTAAATTTACCCCCAGCCACCATACTGAATTTTTTATTGAATAAAATAAAATATCAATTGATTATATTAGGGTTTTCAGATGCATAATTTATCTTCATGTAATCATACTTTTGTCTTCCTTTTTAATCTGAGAGGAGCGCCCTGAGGTTAATACCCATTGCAAGTTCCTCCTTGGACAAATCATTCTGAGAACCCATGACCCTGATCAAGTTTTTGCCTTGATGACACCTTTATTGTAATATGTTTGGGGTTTTTTTTTTATCGATTTCAGAGAGAGGAAGGGAGAGGGAGAGAGGGATAGAAACATCAATGATGAGAGAATCATTGATCAGCTGCTTCCTGCACGCCCCCTACTGAGGTTCAGGCCAGCAACCCCGGCATGTGTCCTGACCAGGGATTTTGGGAATCGAACCATGACCTCCTGGTTCATGGGTTGATGCTCAACCACTGAGCCACACCGGCCAGCCAGGGGAAGATGTGATGTACTGGTGATTATAATAGAATCAGGGACATAGAAAGGGAATGGACTGACTATTCTTGGGGGGGGGAAAGGGTGTGGGAGATGTGGGAAGAGACTGGACAAAAAGCGTGCACCTATGGATGACAGTCGGTGAGGAGTGAGGGCGGAAGGTGTGGGGTGGGATGGGAGGAGGGGAGTTATGGGGGGGGAAAAAGAGGAACAAATGTAATAATCTGAACAATAAAGATTTAATTTAAAAAAAAAAGAGTCCTGCTTTCCAAAAATCCTTAAAGACTTAAGTTAGTGAATAAAGAAGAATGCTTTAAATTATTGCATCAGTTCAGTTTTGGAAAACCAACCTGAAGAAGTTATAAGTATCGTACTTCAAAATAGTTTAAACAACTTCCTTGAGATGTTAAAGTTCTTTTAAAAAGTCTTTATATATTTAAATCATGGACTTCAATTCATGCCACACCAGCCTGTTGAGTCACAAAATCTTAAAAGTGGGGGGTTTTTAAATCAATGAGCTTTTATAGTCTTTTCAATATGTGGTCTATAACATCCCTGGTCTTGTTAAAGAAACAAAATCTAATATGCCAAGTACTACATGTGCTGTTGGCATTTAATAAATATCAAAGAGAATAAGATCATTTGTCACTAAAAGAATAATTTGGATTTTATAGGATTGCTCTCTTCCCAAAATGAACTCTTAAAAGTCCAAGATCCTGTAAGAGAGCTCATTCTTAAAACTCTTAACAAAACAAGAAATTCAAATTTTAGTTTATACAGTTGTATACTTTAAACTCTGTATCATAATATATATCTTTTTAAAAACATAGTCCAAACAGTTAGTGTCTCTTGAGCCTTGACTATCTACAAAGCACTGCCTTAGGCTAGGCAGAGAGGGAAGCTTGAAGCCCACTAGAAGAGCAAAGACACATAAAGAAATATCTTTAGTGCATAGCAATTGTGACGTGTCAAAGGCCAGGCAAAAACACAATATGACGTTTCAGAAATAGATAACGGGAATGCAGAAGCAAACAAGATCGAATTCCTATCTTCAAGGAGATTGCGTTGTTGCAGCAGACCAAAGAAAACCAAGTGACGCTTTAAAGCAGTGGAGGGACGCTGTTTTAATTACACCGGCGGACTCAGGGAATCATTTCCAAATCAGAGTGAAGATACTGCAGAGAGCCTGTCTATATATATCCCGATGGAGTCTTTGTCTTGCAGATACGCCCCCGCCCCCTTCGTGGCCCTGCAGGAAGGCCCCCAGGTGTTGATGATCCGTCCTGGGGCCAGAGATAATGACCTTCCCCCCTCCCCACCCGCTCCCCCACCCTCAGGGCAGTTCATTGTTCAGTTTCTATGGCCTGACACGCCTTGCAAGACCAGCTTCTGGGAAGGAGGCAATGACCTAATTATAGGTCATCAAGAATGCACACTGAGCTTGCTGGCATGAATTCCAATTGCTAGCCCCCAAAATATCAGGGTTACATTTGAATTAGCCCTTTGTAGCCTTCTCGGTGTTTTATTGGGAGAGACAAGTTTTATATAAATAAACAATCTACTCCGCATCTACATTCATATGTATCTATGTGTCATTCCTGGAAGTCCCTCCTAGGACGATGATGTCAGGTGCAGAGTGAGAAGAGAGAGTGACACTATTCTATTTTATTTTTTAAATATATTTTTATTGATTTCAGAGAGGAAGGGAGAGGGAGAGAGAGACAGAAACATCAATGATGAGAGAGAACCATTGATCGGCTGCCTGGCAGCCCCATACTGGGGGTCGAGCCTGCAACCTAGGCATGTGCCATTGACCGGACTTGACCCAAACCTCTAGGGCAGAATGACACTATTTTAGATAGGGTGTTCTGAGATGGCCTCTTCTGATACTGTGATATTTGAAACTTGATAGAGGTAAGGAAATGAGCCAAGAGGCATATATCTAGGAGAAGACCATTCAGGCAGGTGGGAAACAAGTTCCAGAACATTTCAGTGTGGCTAGAACTCAGTGATAAAAGATGTGGCTGGGAAGGTAAAGGGTCCGATCATCACTCTCCAATGCCAAGGATTCTGAAGGGCCTTGAAAGTGAGGCAAGATAGTAAGTAGCTAGGAAAATTCCTGGCAAGTGGAATGGAGAAACTGAGACAAGATAATCAAACAAGGCCAAACAATTTGACCAACTTAGAGATAATCAGGGTTATATGAGGTCTTCTATCCCTTCCCTAACCTCACACAACCCTGATTATCTATTCTCAAGTGAGCATTTATGTAATTACTTACATTCTCTGCAGAAGGTCGTTATCCCAAGCCTCTGACCAATTTATCAACTCCCTGCAGAGAGCACGCTGCATTTCCTGTCTTTGCATTCAGCAAAAATAAAAAGCGTTCGCATCCTGTGGCTATAAGCCCTCCACAATTGGATTGAGCAAGTGTCGATTGATTGTCTGAATCACTCAAACCAGCGTAGAAAACTCGGGATCTTGGACTTGTAGCCAGGAGGGGGGCCTGTCTGCCACTCATAAATATGTAGCTGTGTCTGATAATATGATTCCAGCTGCAGTCTGTGCTGCAGGACCTGACCTGTCCCTCACTGTGGCTGCTTTGCGTGGGGGAAGAAGCCCGTTCCATCAGGAGCCTATGACTGTGATTCGGTGTCACCATTCCTGGAAGTCCCTCTTAAGACAATGGTTCTCAGACTTGGCTGCACAGAGGAATCACCTGGGAGATTCTAACAAATACAGATGCCGGAGTCCCGCCCTTAGAGACTTTAATTTAGTTTATATGGGGTGTGGCGGGGTACTTGCAGCTGTCAAATATCCCCAGATGATTCCCATATGCAGGACAGTTCGAGAAGCATCGTCTTTGTAGCAGCTTCAGCTGATACCAATTATTGATTTTGGTGGGGCCTTCTGTCTCTTTGCAGTTTGTGTGTGTGAAAACAACAGCCAGTAAATGAGATAATTCTACAGGGAAGTTCCCAAAGCCAAACCCACATGTTGCTTCAGAGCTGGCTGTTTCCACATGTAAATCACCGTCAGTCAGGGATTATGAGAAGGAATTTGACCTAAAGTAACCTTCCCTGCTCACCCCATCCCCCAACTTGGAATTTTACTATTTTAACACTATTCCTCATGCTTAGTCTACAACAAGTGACTGTTTTCAGGAGAGATAGCCAATGCAAGCACAGCAATATTTTCCCTTCACAAACCTTAGAGCAGTGGTTCTCAACCTTCCTAATGCCGCGACCCTTTAATACAGTTCCTCATGTTGTGGTCCCCCCCAATTTCATTGTTGCAAATTGAACATAATCAAAGCATCGTGATTAATCACAAAAACAATATGTAATTCTATGTGTTTTCCGATGGTCTTAGGCGACCCCTGTGAAAGGGTCATTCTACCCCCAAAGGGGTCGCGACCCACAGGTTGAGAACCGCTGCAGAGAGAGTTCTTTTTTATTAATGTGTTTGTTAGATCAGGGAATAGCTGGCTCCTCTGACCATGGTCATTTCTATTTCTCTTCAAACACTTAATTGTAGTGGTTTCCCATGGTGTACTAGGAAGTTGGTGCTTTAGCACAACTTCAGACTTTATTGGGGGGAATAGAAGGAGGGAGGGGAGAGTCTGGCCTGAATCTACCTGGGGAATCTTGAGATCCAGAAGCAGTGTGTGGGGCTAACATTGGGGCTTCAAGGCTTCAAGATTCCTGGGGATGAAAAACAATCCTATCAGCTGCTGCTTTCTGTTCATAATTCTATTTAGATACAAATACATACAAATTAACTAAGTGAGATATACTTTAGTGATTTAAATTGTTCTGTACAATTTTAATTACTCAAGAAATCATTCAGCACCCATTTCCAGTCTCTCCCTCCTTCTCTCTCTCTCTCCATCTCCCCCGTCTCCTCTCTCTTTCTCCTCTCCCCACATCCTCTCCC
Source organism: Myotis davidii (assembly GCF_000327345.1). Taxonomy (NCBI): domain Eukaryota; kingdom Metazoa; phylum Chordata; class Mammalia; order Chiroptera; family Vespertilionidae; genus Myotis; species Myotis davidii. The sequence goes on from NW_006383009.1 coordinate 2,850,070, forward strand.
TCTCCATCCCCTACTTTCTTCTCCTCCTGTTATTGCTAGGGAGCTCTCCATGTCCCAACCTGTTGCTGATAGAAGTGGGCTTCTTGTGATGTCACAGGAAAAGGAAGTTTCTTATTTGTGTGAAATTACATTCCTAAGTTTCCAAGGTCCCATTTCCCTTCATTCCTCCAAGAAGAGGTGCATCTGTGTCTTCAGCAGGGCTAAGAGTCCAGCTGTTGCCCAGAGTTTCCATTCCATATTTGTATATAGACTAACCCAGCATCAGGCTGGCTTAGCTTGTGTTCCCAGCTGTAGTCCATCAGTCCATTGTGTGTGGGGTCTGCATGGCCCTGGGCCATGCAGCTTCTAGGAAAAGGCGAATGCAAAGAAACAGGAGCAAAACCAGAGGAATGAGAGAGCCAAAGAGAGAATTCCTTTGTCTGGGACGCTGTATTCCCAAATCTTCATAGGCTTGCACTGACTCCATCCCCTCTAGCCAGTGATCTCTGTTCTTGGTTAGACTGATAGGCACCTTCTCTATGTCAGCCTGACTTTACCGCACATGTGCCCATCTCCCCCTTTTTGGACCCCTTTCCCCAGTGATCTGTGTGGGGAATGGGCCAGTGGTGCCCCGGGTAGTGTAAAATTGCAGCTTTTCTGGTGAAGCTGCCCAGATGTCCATGCTTATAGTGTCTGGCCTTTCCTTTGCTCCTTTCCTATCCTATATAATAAAAGCCTAATATGCTAAGTGTCCGGTCATCTGGTCAGCTATTCAAACAATCAACGCATAATATGCTAATGATAAGCTAAGGCTGCTCATCCGCTCACTATGACATGCACTGACCACCAGGAGGCAGGCAGTCAACCAGTCTCTATGATGTGCACTAACCACCAGAGGGCAAATGCTCCAACTAGTAGGTTAGCTTGCTGCTGGGGTCCAGCCCAGAAGGGCTGGACATGCCCTGGAGCCCTCCTGCAGTCCCTCCCCAGCTGGCCAACCTCCTATGTCCCTTCCTGGCCCCAATTGTGCACAGGTGGGGTCCCTCGGCCTGGCCTGCACCCTCTTGCAATCCGGGCTGAGAGGAACCCCCTCCCCCCAGTGCATGAATTTTGTGCACCAAGCCTCTAGTTATTAATAATAGCTAATTACAACAATATCAATCCCCCGTTAAGAGAAATACAAGCTTCTTTTATTCTTACAAAGGGTAAATGGATGAAGGCCTCCATCTTCTTGTAACTGCTTCATGCTATCAGAGGGGCATAGTCCTGCCTATCCCAAGGCTCAGAAGCGGGAGAAGGAGCCAAAGGGAAGGGCGTCTTCATGCAGGGAAGAGGGATTTTGCAATGTCCAGGTCAATCTGATGTCCTTGGGAGGTGGCATAGGCCTTGTCCAGAGGATGCAAGCTGGCATCCTGCTTGTATTCTAGAAATGACAAACTTGATAAGAAAGTAAAAAAGACATAATTCAAAAGTAAGGAGACTTATAGCAACCAAAGGTCTACTGAGAGGTTAAAAACCCATGTGATAAAGGGAAGGACTAACTTTATAATGTTACTAGAGGCCCAGTGCATGGATTCGTGCACTGGTGGTGTCCCTCACCCTGGCCTGTGGGATCAGGCCGAAACTGGCTCTCCAACATCCCCTGAGGGGTCCTGGATTGTGAGAGGGCTCAGGCCAGGCCAAGGGACTCCACCGGTGCATGATCAGGGCTGGGGAGGGACCACCGGAGGGCTCCAAGGCATGTTCGGCCCATCTCACCCAGTCCTGATTGGCCAAACCCAGCAGCAAGCTAACCTACCAGTGGGAGCATCTTCTCCCGGTGGTCAGTGTGCGTTATAACGACTGGTCGAATGGTTGCACGAACAGTGGGACACTTAGCATATTAGGCTTTTATTATATACGATAGATTAGGTTAGGGAATGGCTACCCTGGAGGCAAGTGTTTCACACCTGTCTGAAGCCCTCCTGTTCACCATGCTTAACTCAAAAATGAGGTCTATACTGTGTGAACACGCAATCAGGTAAATAAGGACATAGGCATATAGTCTATGACAATGGAAGGAAGAACATAAAAGACAAAGGTTAATGCACACAGCAAATCATAAACCACTGAGAAGACTTCCAGGCTTTTGCTGGAATGAAAGCAAGCAGTGACAATCTGATGGGTCTGCTGAACTGATAGTCTTACAGACCCTTTGTGTCTGCAGTCAGAACATCTCTGGTGATGTCATCTGATGCAGAAGTCTGTAGGGCATGCACAGACATATTCTTAAAAACAAAATTCTCTGAAGACAGTTAACTGTACTAGAATCCAATATGCACAATTGGGCATTGTGATTTTCATTGAAACACAATTTTTCTCCCTAAGATTTCCCTTATTTTCAAAGAGATTGCATTAAGTCCAGTTTGAATTTGCCTGATTATTTGCATAAACATAACAAGAATAAAATTTAATCAAATAGATCACACAGGCTTTTTCAAATTTGCTTTGCTGGAATTTTCACAAGGAATCTTCAGATTGAGCTATGGTAAGCCCTCAGGGCAAAGAAGCCAAGCCACAGTTCCCATCAGGCATTGCCTGTAATACCTGTAGGTATTGGTCACTTTCTCAAGTCTTTGGGGTCCCCAGGATGTCTTGAGGTTCCTTCTTTGCCATCTTTCAGGAAAGCAACCTTGTTCTTTACCTGGAAAGACTGCTATGAATCATGTGACCAAGCAAAATATTAGAGCATATCTGCAGTGGACTTGGATTGGTTTGGGAAGTCAACCTTAGTTCCTCAAGGCTTTCTGGTGACATACAGAATCCAGGCATGTCTTTCTTAGACATGGCATTCCAGTCAAAGTCTTAATTAATACGACCACAAGTGAAGACTAGTCTTATTAAATTTATGCAAAGAAACATATGGCCAGTGACTTGCTTATTAAGAATTGACAAATTCTGGAGGGATCCTGTAGAGAGAAAAAGCTAAAAGTAAGCAATTAGCACTTCCCAAAATTGGCAAAACACATTCCATAACTTTTAGAAACATAGGGTCTTTACTGGCAAATGCCCTTACACTTTAAGAGACATACTTTCATGAGACAACTATACAGCAAAACCCATTGATAATTCAGTCATAAGTGAACTAAGTTGAACTCATTGGCTCAGGTAGCTTAGGCTCAGATAAGATCTATTTTTCAGAATATGCATTCCAACAGATGGCTCAGATAACAGTTCTTGGAGACCAGGAATTGGCACTTTAGAAACAGTTCTTTCCCAGAGTTAAATTCCTTGCCAGAGTATGTACTTTATTTTTTTAATATGTTTTTATTGATATTAGAGAGAGGGGAGGGGAGAGGGATAGAGAGAAACATCAGTTGCCTGCCTCCTGCACGCCCCCTACTGGGGATTGAGCCCACAACCCGGGCATGTGCCCTGACCAGGAATGGAACCAGTGACCTTCTTAGTTCATGGGTCGACACTCAACCACTGCTGAGTGGCTGGGCCAGAGCATGTACTTCAAAAGAGTCCCTTGAGGCACTGTGAATTGAGACTTACGTTGCCTATTGAAGTCAGGGAGAAAACCTTCATCCTCATAAGCGAGGAGGAAAACCTTTCAACCTCTTGAGAGGGAGATTTGGTAGCTGAGCGAGGCATGAATGTCTTCTATGCTCCCAGCTCCGCTGTCACAGACCAAAATCCGGAATGGCCTGTGACCCCTTGTCAGTCATGGCGTCCCATGGCCCATCCTGCCTAAGCCGGCTGGGGGATTGGCCCCTCCGCCCGAAGTCTCCTCCCACCCCGGAGCCGAAGATTCTTCCCAAAGTGACTAAAAGCAGCAACACAATTGTCCAGGTGTGGAGCCTTGAACTCCACATGAGAGATTCTGATGGCCTCCGATCTTACTGGAGGTTTCCACCCTTTGCTGTCCTGGGTAAAAAAAAAAAAAAAAAAAAATCTGGTTTTTACTGGCCTCTAACAGCTGGGCTAGCAATCTGTTGCTGTCTCTTACATTCCTAACATCTCAGTCCCTTACAGGCTTGGCTGAGTGAGACAGCCTCCACTAAGAAGGGAGGGAGAATTCCCTATTAATCTGGCTGGACAGAGGCTTAACACCAGACCATGGGGGCAAATTCTGTTAGTAGTCAGTCTCCAAGGTTAGTTAACAAAAGCCTTTCATTTCTCTGAGGCTTTTTTTCTATTAGCTCTACGTGTGGACTCAGCCTCACTCCAGCTCTCCCAGCTGTGGCCTGTCCTCTGGGTCTCAGCTTTGTCTAATGCTGGCCTTTTCTGTGATCAAGAGACCACACCACTATGTCTATTGGAGATCAGAATATGCTACCCCAAAATGTGCTGAAAGCCACTGATGTAGGAAAAATTCTCTGCTCTCCCCTTACCCACCTAAAAAGTATGTAACCGCAGGACCAAACCCAAATGGTCCTATCTAGTTTCTAACAAGATATTGAATTGCCTTTCAGAGTCAACAGGCCAAACTGCAAGTCATGCAGCCAAAGCAACACAGAGGAGAGAACTTTGACTTCCAGCTGCTTGAGGAACCAAGGTTTTACCCAACTCATGGAACTGAGAGACCAGGACATGACCCGTACTTGAACTCCAGCACTCTTTCAGGAGTGACAGGTCCACTGTGCAGGAAGATCCGGTGCTGAAGTCCCTTGTCACCTCTTACCATAAAAGGCCAAGTTCCAAAGCTCTCCAATCAAAACCAACCCTGCCAGCACTTCCACATACCAGCCTTTCTCCCTAACCCCTAATCCCCAATCTTTGCCCTAAAAACCCTTGATTAAAAGCCATGGGGGAATCCAGGTTTTTTTTGTTTTGTTTTGTTTTGTTTTGTTGTTTTTTTTTTGGAATCCAGGTTTTAAGTGATAGTTTTCCATTCTCTTAAAAATGTTTATTGATTTCAGAGATGAAGGGAGAGGGTGAGAAAGAAACACCAATGATGAGAGAATCATCCATCCGGAGAGAGAGAGAGAGAGAAACATCAGTGATGAGAGAGAATCATTCTCCTTGCTTGGCACCCTGAAAAATAGATGGCTTTCATTTCTCCATTGCAAATCTTGGTGTTCAGTGCCTGGCTCAGCTGCTCATCACGGAGGAACATGCCCAACTTCCACATGCCAGGGAAAGAAGAGCAACTTGTCATCAAAGATGGAGAATTGATACCGAGATAAGTTTGCATGAACAGATCCTGCTAAAATCGCCCTTATCTTCCATTCGTTACTCTTTATATTTTCTAGTCACTTGCCCACATGTATCATCCCTTGGAGCCCAGACTCTCTTTATCTTGTCAAAAGGGTATTAGATCCCAGTCTAATTGCTTCTTTGGGTTTGACTTCTTTTTGTGAACTCCCATACACATCAATATTAATTTAAAAAGTTGTGTAGCATTTGTCCTAATAATCACCTTTTGTTAATTTCATTCATCAGCCCCTTGCTACGAAATCTAAGAGTATAGTGGAAAAGTTTTCCTCACCAACACTGTTCTGTATTAGACATCTTATGTTGATACAAGGGCAGCCTACATAGTCATCTCCCAGGATTCCTAACAGGAATTGGGGCACAACTTTCCTTGTTTTTGATTTCAGTCTTAACCAATCTGGACATCATTCTGAAGTTCTTGTGTCCCAACCACCATCCCAGATCAAAGCCCAGGCCAAAGGGGATGGGCCACTTTCAATTATCTATCTTTTCTCTTTAAAAGGGATTTCAATTCTCCTTTCTAACCCGCTTCTTTTTCACCTGCAGTGAAGAGAAGCAGAGTTTGCCACCCCAAGATGTGCCTTTTGGGACATTGATTATTTTAAGCTGGTTATTTTTTAAAATATATTTTTTTATTGATTTTAGAGAGGAAGGGAGAGGGAAAGACAGAAACATCAATGATTAGAGAGAATCATCGATTGGCTGTCTCCTTTATGCCCCCTCCTGGGGACCAAGCCCACAACCCGGGCATGTGTCCTCAACTGGGAATGGGACTCTGACCACCTGGTTCATAGGTTGACTCCGGGGGCTCAACCTGCTTATTTTTAAGAAACAAAAGGCTCTGGAAAACTCTTTGACCTTCCTCCTAACTGCCTAAAAGGTATTTCGATAGAAGACTTGCTCCAGGAAGGGAGATAGCATCGCAGATAACATTTAATATAAACTACTGACAGAGAGGAGCCTAGCAAGGCCCATTGTTCAAAGTCCTCTCCGTGTCCCATTGTTAAAGGTGGCCCAACAAACATTTGCTTTTCTATCTCCATGTGAATTGCCCTTTGAAGTCCCACGCCACACCCCTTCTCCTTAGCTCCAGAATTGCATCGAAGCCTCAACTGCCCAGTGTGTGTTTGGGTCTCTCATGGCACCACGGACTGTACACTGGTAATAAATTTTGGACAGTTTCTCCTGTTAATCTGTCTCATGTTAATGTGATTATTGGCCCATATTACTTGTTGTGCCCCCAACCCTCCAGTAGTATTCACCTTCCTCCCTGAGAGCAATTCGCCTTACAATGTAAACCTAATGGCAGAAAGGCAGCTCTGCATTAGAAAATACAGGAAATATTTTGAATATTCCTTGTACATGTATGTTCTTTATTTTAATATATTTTATTGATTTTTTATAGAGAGGAAGGGAGAGGGGTAGAGAGTTAGAAACATCGATGAGAGAGAAACATCGATCAGCTGCCTCCTGCACACCCCCTACTGGGGATGTGCCCGCAACCAAGGTGCATGCCCTTGACCAGAATTGAACCTGGGACTCTTCAGTCTGCAGGCCAATGTCCTATCCACTGAGCCAAAAACCAGTTAGGGCATACGTGTATGTTCTTTAGCACTAGGATATGAATGAAGTCATTCAGTGGTGTGGGATTTCATCAAGGAAGATAGTATAGCCACACATTTAAAAATAAGAAGCAGAAGTGTCTTTGGGAATTCTAGGACAAAGGCAGCAGTGATGAAAGCATATGTTCTGGATATTTCAGAGTACCAACAAAAAATAAAACAAATAGATAACAAAATCAAAAATCCATGGGCAATATTTGCAACAAAAGTATGTGAAGAGGTGTTCTACCTAAACCCCTCAAAAGCAAGTGAATAAGGGCATACTACCAAACTTATACAACATGGCATTGGTACCTGTGTACAAAAAAAAAAAATCAGAGAAAGCAATGGGAAACTCAAGAGCTTTGGAATAGGAAGATCCTACAATAACCAACACTATTCACTGGCAAGTGATGCTGGTGGATTTGAGAAGAGCAGCTAAACCAGGCGGACACGTTGCCCTCTTCAATAGAGGTAAGGGTAAGAAGTCCATGGTAAGGTCTTCAAGGCTGGAGCAGCGTAGTCCCATGGATTTTTGAAACAGATAAGCAAGGCTATCTTCCAAAATAGGAACACAATGAGGAAAAACAGCTGAATTAAATATAATAGGAAATATACACTGAGTGGCCGGATTATTATGACCACCTGACATTTGTAGGCAAATTAGCCATACACTGCGTTGTATGGGATATTGAATCCAAAGGCCTGTTTGAACACCTTTGCTGTCTGCAGTTACCAAGATGAAACATCTCCAGTTTGCACAGGAACATAAGGATTGGACAGTCAAGTATTGGAAAAAAGTCATGTGGTCCGATGAATCACATTTCCAGTTGCATCATGCAGATGGCAGAGTGAGAATTTGGAGGAAACAGCATGAAAGCATGTACCCCACATGCAAGAGTACAACATCCAATTGAGCATTTGTGGGATGAAGTTAAAAGAGCCATCAGGCAGCTGGTTCCACAACCATCAAATCTCACAGAACCGGACAGTGCTATTCATCAGGCATGGTGTCAGATTCCTCGCATCACCTTTCAACATCTCGTGGAGTGAATGCCAAGAAGAATCGCCCCAGTATTGAAGGCAAAAGGTGGCCCAACGAAGTCCTGATGGGGTGGTCATAATAATCTGGCCACTATATATATAGTTCAAAGGCTGTTAAATCATGTTGTTTACCCATATCTTCAGAAAAAAATCACTTCTACTGTCGTGGTATACAACCTGCTTTCCTATTTATAATGGTCTGGCTCTCTAGCAACTTCAGCGTGAAATTATAGCTAATTTGCCTGCAAATGTCAGGTGGTCATAATAATCTGGACATTCAGTGTATAAGGCAAAGAGAACATCCAGGAAAAATGGGGAAGAAAAACAGACCCAGAAAATCTTGGAAATAAACAGCTCAATTTTGTGTGATTTTTAAATTAAAAATGTTATTGAGATCATTATAGATTCACATGCAATTTTAAAAAATAACTCAGAGGAATCCTTTATATACTTTACATAGTTTCCTCCAATGGTAACATGCTGCAAAAATATAATATCGGTAACGTGTTGCAAAATATAATATCAGAACCAAGATATTTTAGGCCAGTGGTTCTCAACTTGTGGGTGGCGGCCCCTTTGGCAGTCGAACAACCCTTTCACAGGGGTCACCTAAAACCATTCTGCATATCAGATATTTACATTACAGTTCATAACAGTGGCAACATTACAGTTATGAGGTAGCAACAAAAAATAATTTTATGGTTGGGTCACAACATGAGGAACTGTATTTAAAGGGCCAGAAGGTTGAGAACCACTGTTTTAGGCGATACAATCTACCAATCTAATTTAGATTTTCCCAGTTTCACTTATATGCATTTGTGTGCATATTTAGTTCTTCATCATTTTATCACATGTGTAGGTTAATGTACCCACCACCCCACTCAATGATACTGAACAGTTTCAAAACCGCAAGGATCTTTCAAGTTGTGTTTTTATAACCAATCTGCCTGCCTCCCCTCTCTCTACACCTCCAACCCTCCTTGCAACCATAGATCTGCTTTTCATCTCTCTGATGTGACCATGTTCAAATCATTATATAAATGAAATCTTTATATAAATGGAATCATACAGTCACTTTTTATGATTGGATTTCTTTCACTCAGCATAATTCTTGTAGATTCAGCTAGGTTGTTATGTGTGTTAAAAGATCCTTCCCTTTTATTACTGAGTAATGTTTCATGGTATGGATAGCACATTTTGTTTAACCGCTTACCTGTTTAAGGATATCTGGGCTGTTTACAGTTATTACAAATAAAGACGCTATAAACATTCATGTGCAGGTTTTTGTCTTTAGTTCTCTGGGATAAAATCCCCAGAGTGTAATTCCTGGATTGTATTATAGTTGCATGTTTAGTTAGTTAAGGAACTGCCACACTATTATCCAGATGGGCTGTACCATTTTATATTCCCACCACCAGTGTATCAGTGGTGTAGTTTCTCTACATCCTTGCCAGCATTTGGTGTTGTCCCAAATGCTTTTAAACTAGGCAAACAACAGAAAAAGAAGCTCTGTGAATTTAGCCTCCTTTTAAGTATTTTTTCTCTAAGAGAAAACTAATCTCATGTAAACCACAAAAACTAATTTCACATGAAAAATGGCAAAAGAACGACTTCAAAGTTAAATTTTATACACTATTATGAGAATAAAAGAGAATGAGAAACTGCATAGCTTTCTTATAAACAGCAAAAGCACCCCAGGCAGTGCCAATAAAACAGATCAAAACTAATCTATTTTTAAACTAAGTAAAAGTCATCAAGAAGATGATAAAAGACATGAGAAAACAACAATAAATAGAACTGGAAAACTGAGAAATAACGTGACTAGAATTCAAAGAAAAAATAGAAAAACAAGAAACATCTTTTAAAATAAATAACTAAAAGGAACACAAGTTCTGTTTACTGGAAAAGCTTTATGGTTACACCACTGCTGTGGTGGCCCCCAATAAACACCGCCCTGCCTTTGTTCCCTCCCACACCGACTCTGGGCTAGGCCCTGTGACCAGTCAATGCAACATGAGCGAATGACATGCAAACAGAGGCCTAATAAGTACTTGTACAGTGAGACTTGCACTCTGGGAATGCTAACTCTAAGGATACTTCCTGTTAGAACCCAGCTGCGACTCTGTGAGCAGCTCTTTATTACCATGTGGAGAAGCCATGCAGGGAGCAAGCCAAGACCTTGGCTGAAACCCCAGCTGAGCTACCAGATGACAGCCCTGGTGGAGATGGTCCAGCTGACACCATGTGGAACAGACATTCATAGTCCACACAGCCTGGTCCAAATTACACAAGTGTAAGAAAATAAAAGATTATTGTTGCTGTATGCCATTAGATTTTGGGATAATTTGCAATGCAGCAACCAATGTAACTACTCTAGAAATAGTGACAACTCAGTAACCATTAGCACCCATATTGTTGTCTTGAAATATTGTTTCCCACCAAAAGAAACCAAGGCTTCTTGGAGAAATTCCAAGTGTGGGCATGAAATGTCAAGATGCATGTGGGGCATCTTATATACCAGAGAGCAGTGGGCTGGAAACTTGCACTAGGCCAGTGTTGACTCAGAAAACATGAGTAAATCTACAGTATTAGCCATGCCTTTTCTTTCTTACGTTGTGTCCTCCGCAGAACACAGAAGGAGCAGGACAATATGACCCACATAAAGAACAGTTAACCAGTCAGAACAGAACCAGCTAGAGGACGTATTTAACATGTTAAGTAGAGACATACCATATTTAGAAAAAATTCAAATTGAACTTAAAGAAATAAAAACTCTACTATATGAGATTTTAAAACACTGGATGAGTTTAACTACAATCAGACATTGCAGAAGATGAAGGCATTAGAAACTACCCAAAATAACAGAGGAAAAATACTGGGGAGGGGGCAGGGAGCAGGCAGGGGGGCGGGGGGGAGAGTGGACAGCATATTAGGGATTTGTAGGACAAATCCAAGCTGTGTAATTAGAATTCCAAAAAAGAGTGAAAGGGGGACAGAAAATAATGACTAATGTTTGACCAAATTTGATGAATATAACAACCCACAAATCCCAAGCACAAGAAACATGAAGAAGACTCCATCAAGGTCCATCACAATTCAATTGCTCAAAACCAATGCTGAAACATACATTGCATATGGAGGAACAAATATAATGATGGCAATAAATTTATTGTTAGAAACAATGCAAAATAAAACAATCAAGCAATATCTTTAAAATAATGAAAGGAAATATCTGTCAAACTAGAATTACTTACACTATGAAAACAAACTTTCAAAAACAAAGGTGAAATAAGGACATTTTCTGACTTATATATGCAAAAAGAATTTATCAGCACATCAAGAAATGTTAAAGGAGCCCTGGCCAGTTTGGCTTAGTGAATAGGGCGCTGGCCTGCAGACTGAGGGGTCTGGGGTCCAATTCTGGTCAAGGGCACATGCCCGGGTTTCGGGTTCAATCCCCAGTAGGAGGCATGCAGGAGGCAGCCAATCAATGATTCTCTCTCTCTCTCCTTCTCCCTTCCTCTCTGAAATCAATAACAATAAAAAATTTAAAAAAGAAAAAAGAAATGTTAAAGGAAACCCGTCAGGCAAAAGGAAAATGACACTAAATAGAAACCTGGATCTTCACAAACAAATGAAAAAACACCAGAAATGATAGCTACTTAGCTAAATAGAAATATAAAATATATATACATAATATGTATGATAGAAATATATAATATTTTGACATATTTTATGTTAAATATCTTTAAATCATTCTAATTTCAAAGAGTACAACCAGCACCCATATCTTGGTTTCTAAATACCAACCTCCAAAAACAGAATTGAGGGTTCCCAGGAAAATGGCTTATTCTAGAGTTGGGGCAGAAAGTACATAAAGTGAGCCATGCCGTGACCAGGTGGCTCGGTTGGTTAGAGCATCGTTCTGTACAACAAAACGTTGTGGCTTCGATTCCTGATCAGGTTGTGGGTTTAGTCTCCAATTGGGATGCATATGGGAGGGAACCAATCAATGTTTCTTTCCTTTTACTTTTTAATTTTATTTTTTCACTAGTGGCCCGGTGCATGAAATTCGTGCATGGGGGGGTTTCCCTCAGCCCAGCCTGCACCCTCTCTAATCAGGGAACCCTTGGGGGATGTCTGACTGCTGGTTTGGGTTCGATGCCTGCGATCCCCCTAACTGGCAGCCGGACATCCCTCTTGCAATCTGGGACCACTGGCTCCTAACTGCTCACCTGCCTGCCGACCTGATCTCCCTAACTGCTCTCCCTGCTGGCCTGACCCCTCTAACTGCTCTCCCCTGCCCGCCTAATTGCCCTAACTGCTCTCCCGTGCTGGCTTGATCCCCCTAACTGCTCTCCCCCGCCCGCCTGATCGCCCCCAAAC
>NW_006383009.1:2863635-2873832 GCF_000327345.1 Myotis davidii
GCCATGACTGGTGGGGAATTGCAACCAGCCTGGATCTCCCCCAAGAGGGCCAGTTGGGGGCGTGACTTCTGGCCACCACTGTGGTTGCTACACCAGCCCCGATTCCCCAGCAGGAGAGCCTGTGGGGTGGGAGAGCAGGTTGGGGGCGAGTAGCCCCACCGGCTGGCGTCCGGGTCTGCCGGCGGGATCGGGTCTCGGATGACTGCTGGCACTCACACCCCCAACCCGCTCTCGGATGGCGCTGTACCATCCTGCCTGCAATATGCAAATTAGCCGCCATCTTTTTTGGTGGTTAACTGCCATCTGAGTTGGCAGTTAATTTGCATATCTCGCTGATTAGCCAATGAAAAGGGTATCGGTCCTACGCCAGTTACCATTTTTCTCTTTTATTAGATAGGATTACAGTTTACATTAAATATTGTTTTATCCTAGTTTCAGGTGTACAGCATAGAGGCCAGACAATCATACACTTCACTAAGTGCTTCCCCCTGTATTTCCAGCTTATCGCCATTTTTTAAAAATGTACCTTTTGAGTATATCAGTCCATTTGAAGGAGTAGATGTGATCAAGAAAAGAGATTTCAACAGTCTGTCAGCCAACATTATGGTGTAACAGTTTAGATAATAATGCACTTGGATAACTTGGTCTTAGGTAGCTATACCACTTTTTAATTTTCCTTCTAACTATCCAAATAATACTTTGAAAAAGAGAACTTGAAACAAATATATTTGCTATTGATTAAAAAACTTTATAGAAAATGCAAGAAAGAAAAAAAAGGCACTTTTTACTATAAGAACTCTTTTCTTTCTTTTCTGGAAAACACTTCTGTGTTTGTGCCTAGCTGTGTTTCCTGTTTGCAAACCTTGAATAAAACTTTATCACTTTTTTATAACCAAAGCCTCCAGAATCTTTTTTTTAAACACATTTTTATTGATTTTCAGAGAGGAGGGGAGAGGGAGAGAGAGAGATAGAAACATCGATGATGAGAGAGCATCATTGATCGGCTGCCTCCTGCACACCCCCTACTGGGGATCAAGCCCACAACCCATGCACATGCCCTTGACCGGAATCGAACCTGGAGCCCTTCAATCCACAGGCCGACGCTCTATCCATTGAGCCAAACCAGCTAGGGCCAGGATCTTTTTTAGTTTGTGTGACATTACTTAAGAAAATGAGCATACTTTTTTTGATCTGAAGAGAAATAGCTGAATAAACCTGAAGCAACTTCATTTACATTTGCATCAATTAAGCAACTTGTATTTTTTTTTTGAACACCTATAATTCAATATGAGGGGGATTCCCAAGAAGTGTCAGACCTCGCTCTCCCTTAGCATTGGTGTCTGAGCAAACAAGATGCCCAAGCAAATGTTATGAAACAAGACAGAGCAGTTAAGCTAAGGGCCAAATGAGTGGAGGAACATCTACCTGAGTTTAGGAAAAGCAAGAATTTGGCCTCAGTCAGCCTGAGAAAGGAGATGTGCCTAAGTGAGGTCTTCCATGCTGGATGGGATTTGTTTGGCTGGAGAAGCTGAGAAAGACACATTCATATTGAGGGGAGGTTTGGAATCTGGAATTGACTAGCCGGCCAAACAGAATTTTGTGTTTGGGAATAATGTTTTGGGTATTCAAGTTACTGGAAAAATACTCTTTTTTTTATAGCATTGTTAACAAATACAGAGAGAGAGGGGTGCCATTTCAAGATATCTAACCTGTTTCTTAGCCATATTCTCACTGAACATATACTTTTTTGTCCAGAAGTAAAAGGAAGTCATGGCATTTATTTGTTCATCTACAAACTCCTTCCAGTACATTCTGGAGACCTAATAATAAGAACACAAACACTTAGGCCAATTTTACCTCAATTCAATGCAGCCTCACCTTCAAAAAGGAGCAAATATCATCTTTGCTACTGTACGTTCCTCCTCTGTGCACTACTTGGCAGACTCTAATTTTAAGAGAAAATAAGTGTTTTTAACCTCTTTCACTTCTCTTTCCACTTGTGGCAGCTAGCAGAGCCTTTGCCAGGCCTCACCAATGTTTTCCAAAAGTGTAGACAGTTAACAGGGGCTCGGTGCTGTCAGTTCAGAAGAAAATCAAGCTCAGATTTAAGCAAGCAGGAGTCACTTGGCCCACAAGAAAAGTCAGATATGGAGCAAGCAAATGCCTTTTGACTAAGTATTTGTTTTCAGTGATCTTGAGACTATTAAGTGTTTTGTACTAATTATGGATAAGGTGTAGATTTCTGAGAAGAAAGAACAAAATCCAAAGTCGATTTTTTGTTCAGCTCTTTCCATTTACCTCCTCTATCTCTTTCCATTCCCCACAAGTTTCCAAGACTGTAGATTTGGTGGGAAATCCCTTACTGTTGGACGTTTGCAAAACTATGTAGTGGCTTCCCTTGATCTTTGGATAAAGTCTACATGGTACCCAAGTTCTTGCATGGCTTTGCCCCTGCCGTGTGCACCACTCTCTTCTGTGCTTCTTGGGTTCCCGAAACAATGGCTTTCTCTTTGTTCTTCCTTCTCCCAACTCCTTTTTGTCCTAGACCTTTGAACATGCTGTGCCCACCATCTAGATGCTCTCTTGCCTTTTCTTAGTCTACTTTTCGCCTGAATTACTACTATTTCTCTTTCAAGACTGAATTTAAATCAGCTTTCCTCTGGGAAGTCTTCCCTAATCCCCACACAAGGCTGGCACCCTTGTTAAACACTGTAATCCTCTCATCCTTGGCACTATTGCCATTACATCAACCCCAGCTCCCAGCATAGACCTTGGCTCGTAGTAGGCATTGAAATACCTGTTAACTAATGACTGAATAAACAATTGAGAGAATAAAGCTTGATGTGCATGTCAGACAGAAATACAAATAGCTATTTCTTTTTATAATTTATTTTTAAATTATAGTCAATGTGTAATATCATATTAATTTCAGGTGTATAGCATAGTGATTAGATATTTATATAATTTATGAAGTGATCATCCAATCAGTCTAGTATCCGATGCCATACAGTTATTACAATATTATTGACTATATTCCCTGTGCTGTACTCTATATCCCCATGACAAATAGCTGTTTCTTTTAACTAAAGGCTGAGAAGGTGCAATAAAACAGTTGCTTTCCTAGCCACACTTTTTTTTTTAAATATATTTTATTGATTTTTTACAGAGAAGAAGGGAGAGAGATAGAGAGTTAGAAACATCGATGAGAGAGAAACATCGATCAGCTGCCTCCTGCACATCTCCTACTGGGGATGTGCCCGCAACCCAGGTACATGCCCTTGACCGGAATCGAACCTGGGACCTTTCAGTCCGCAGGCCGACGCTCTATCCACTGAGCCAAACCGGTTTCGGCTCCTAGCCACACTTTCAATTCTTTACCACTTAATAGTGTCTTTCAGATTTTAAAAGAAGTTTTAGTGGTTGGTGTTCAGAAATGGCATGTAGTGCTGCTAAGTCAAATAATAAACTAAGTCCTGGATTTGGGGATTCTAGACCTTTCTAAGGTGAGTTACCTCGTGAATTAACTAGCCTCATATTTCACAAGACTTCCTTGATAAAGTCTTGATAAGCAGATTTTTGTTTGGTAAGTAGTCTGTTTGCTCATGTGAACAGACTCTTATCTTCAATAAATTTATCTGTAGGCATTTCCCAAAACAATTGGAATTATCTTTTGTTTTACAGTTTTATTTCTCTCTGGGAGTTCTTCAGGAGCAAAGAACTATGTCATGCTGACATAGGTGGTCTACAGACTTATCTAAGTCATGTGGACACAGATGGTTTCAGTTCTCACCCACTAAGTCAAGTCCTTCTAAGATGTTTCCTGCCTGAGTCACCGGTAACACCCACCACCCTGCTACTCCCCCAGGGGAAAGAACTTGGTGTAATTTTTACTTCCCTGTTCTCTAAGGCAACCTCTCACCCTCAACTCTCACTTTGCGATTGCTTCCCAAATGCTTTTTCAGCATCTCTTCTGCCTCCACACTTTCTTTCTTGTGGTCTTATTTCTGAAAGAAATAAATAAATCACTTCTCCCCTAAATTAGTTTCACAATGATTACACACAGAGTGGGGCAAAAGTAGGTTTAGTTGTGAGTACGCAAAACACAGCTTATTCTTGTATTATTACTTATTGTACTATTTTCCATCCGAACAATTATAAACCTACTTTTGCCCCACCCTGTATATTAAACTATTATATGCACACCCTAAATATATACATTTTTTATTTGTCAACTATTCCTCAATTAACCTTTTGGAAAAAAAGTTTTCCAATGCTAAAAAATAAAACCTGGACTTAATAGCAGTGACTCCAAGACCCCCCTGAGTTGGTCCCAACCTCTTCATTCACTTCACACTACATATATTTTATTACTTATTTAAACTAAAAAATTTAAAAAAAAGACAGCTTACCCATTTCTCTTCATTACTTAATATAGACATTCACAGCTAAAAATTTTCATCTACCCACTGCTTAGCTGCATCTCATAAGTTTTGGTATGTTGTTTCTTCATTTTCATTCATCACAGTATTTTCTAAAATCCCTTTTGATGTCTTCATTGATCCTTTCATTATTTATGAATATGTTGTTTAATCTCCACATATTTGTGAGTGTCCCAATTTTTTCCTGCTATTGATTTTCTTTAAATATATTTTTATTAATTTCAGAGAAGAAGGAAGAAGGAGAGAAAGATAGGATCATCAAGGATGAGAGAAAATCATGATTTTTAATTTCATTCCACTGTAGTTGGAGAACGTGCTTTGCATCATTTATAACCTTGTAATCTTATTGAAGTGTTTTATGACCTAGCATATTTTCTATCCTGGACAATGTTCCATGCGCACTTGAGAAGAATGTATATCTTGTTGTTGTTGATTGCAATATACTCTAGATATCTGTTAGGTCTAGTCTACTTTTTGATCTTCTGTCCCATTTTTGTATTTATTATTGAAAGTGGGGTATAGACATCTCCAACTATTGTTCTTTAATTTTTTAGTTTTCATGTCGGACAGTTTTTCTTCATGTATTTTGGTGTTCTGTAATTAGTTGTATATATGTTTATAATTGTAATATTTTCCTGATAGATTGGCAATTTCATTATTAGAAAATGTACCTCTCTGACTTTAGTAACATTTTGTGTTTCAAAGTCTATTTTGCCTGGTGTAGCCACATCGACTTTCTTATGATTATTGTTTGCATAATATACATTTTTTCTTTATTTTACTTTCAATCTATTGGTAGTTTTAATTGCCCATTTAAAAACTTTAATTAGATGTAAGTTTAAAAATATTTTACATGTTGGGTTGTTTATTTTATTAGTATTGAGTTGTGATGGTTCTTCATACATTTTGAATACAAGTTCTTAATCAGATATTTGTTTTGCAAATATTTTTCCTAGTCTGGCTTGTCTTTTTATTTTCTTTCTTTTTTTGTCTTTTCTGTAACTGAGAGTTATTTCTATTTCATGCTCCCACTTAGCTGCAGTAACAGTAATCTTATCAATGGAGGCTCACGCCCTCCCTCAGTGCTGTGTCCAGATTCGGGAATTTCTGAAGAGCCAACATGAAGAGAAGTGGGACACTAGATCTTTGCATCACTGGTCCCCACCAGGATTCTAGGGTGCTCTTTGTCCACTCTGGTGTTGGTTTTCAGTCTGGCCCCTCCAATCATGGTGACTGCCTGGCTTGAGGGTCGGGGACATCTGTGGCTTCCTTGCCCTGTGATATGGCAGAAACCTCTGTGAGGTGGCCCTGCTGCCTGCCACAAAACATTGTTGCTGATGAAGAGCTTGAGGTTTCAGGTTAGGTGCTTGGTCCAGAAAAACCACAGGGAGGAAGAACATAGCAAGGACCTGGCACATAATAAATGCTTAACAAACATTTAGCAGTTGTCACCAATGTTCTGTCGATCATTTTCTTATGTGAGCAGGTTAGTTTGGGAGTATTTTCTCAGCAAACAAATACTTCAGTGTCTGCTGCATTCAAGGCACTTGGAATTAATGTCCTGGTCTTACGCCATATTAAAGGATGATTAGGAAACATTTTTTTTAACAGGGCTTCTTTTAAACAGATTAAAAGAAGAAAACCTACACAGTTTCACACATGAAAAGAGCCATTTTGGGGGTAACATCTTGTCTTTTATTTTTTTTCTCATTGAATTTAATAAAATTATATAGGTTTCAGGTGTATGACTCTATAATACATCCTCTGTATACTGTATTCTGTGTCCACCACCCAAGTCAAGTCTCTTTCCATCCCCACTTATCCTCCCTTAACCCTCTCCTACCTCTCCCCACCCCTTTTCCCTCTGGTAATCACCATACTGTTATCTGTGTATGAGTTTTATTTTTGTTTCTTTTGCTTAATCCCTTTACATTTTTCACCCAGCCCTTAAATCCCCTCCATTTTGACAACTGGTAGTCTGTTCTCTGTATCTATGATTGTTTCTATTTTGTTTGTTAGTTTGTTTTGTGTGTTAGATTCCACATATAAGTGAAATCATATGGTATTTTTCTTTCTCTGACTGGCTTATTTCACTTAGCACAATACTCTCCAGGCCCACCATGCTCTCACAAAAGGTAAGATTTTCTTCTTCTTTACAATTGAGTAGTTTTTCATTCTGCATATGTACCACAGCTATTTTATTCAAGCATCCACTGATGGGCACTTGGGCTGCTTCCAAATCTTGGCTATCTATATATATAAAGGCCTAAGTGACCTAATGACCGAACAACCAGTTGCTATGATGCACACTGACCACCAGAGGGCAGATGCTCAACACAGGTCAGTGCATTCCCACAGCCAATTTCCTGCAGCAGGCCAACCCCCCACAGTCCCTCCCCAAAGCTGGCTGGGTGGTCAGTGCACTCCCACAGCCAACCTCCTGTGGTCAACTAACCTCCCACAGCCCCTCACCCCAGCCAGCCAACCTCCTACAGCCCACCCCCTCCGCCAGCCCACCCCCATGGCCCTGATCAGGGTGGGCCAGCTGGCCAACCTCATTTGGTTCCTCCCTGTGGCCAGCTGGGTGGTCAGTGCACTCCCACAGCCAACCTCCCATGACCAGCCAACGTCCCGCGGTCCCTTCCCCTGGCCGGCCCGCTTAAATTGGCCCCGGGCCCCAATCAGGGTGGGAGATGGCCCCAATCGGCCCCAATCACTGGCTAGGCTGAGGGACCCCACTCAGGCACGAATTCATACATTGGGCCTCTAGTTGTAAATAACACTGCCAGGAACTTAGGGGTACATATATTCTTTCAAATTAGTGTTTCTGGCTTCTTTGAATATATTCTCAGAAGTGGAATCATTGGGTAATAAGGCAGTTCCATTTTTGATTTTTTGAAGTAACTCCATACAGCTTCCCACAGTGGCTACACCAGTCTGCATTCCCACTAACAGGGCATAGGGTGCCCTTTTCTCCACATCCTGGCCAACACTTGTTGTTTGTTGATAACCATTCTGACAGGTGTGAGGTGATATCTCACTGTGGTTTTAATTTGCATTTGTCTCATGATTAGTAACACTGAGAATCTTTTCATATGTCTATTGGTCATCTGTATGTCCTCTTTGGAGAAGTGTCTATTCATGTCCTTAGCCCATTTTTTAATTGGATTGTTTGTTTTTTTGGTGTTGAGTTGTATGAGTTCTTTATAAATTTTGGATATTAACCTTTTATCAGATGTATCATTGGCAAATATGTTCTCCCATTCAGTGGGTTGTCTTTTCATTTTGTTGATGTTTTCCTTTGCTGTGGAAAAACTTTAGTTTGATGTAGTCCTTTTGTTTATTTTGTCTTTTGTAAATATCTGATATTCAGGATGTATTTTCATTGTTACAAATTGAACATAATTAAAGCATAGTGATTAATCACAAAAACAATATGAAATTATATATGTGTTTTCCGATGGTCTTAGGGGACCCCTGTGAAAGGGTCGTTCGACCCCCAAAGGGTCGCGACGCACAGGTTGAGAACCGTTGTTCTAGGGCATCACCAAGATTGAAGTCCTTGCCTTCCTCCACCAGGGGCGGTAGGTGGTGGTCTCAGCCTCCAGCTTGACCTTGATGTTCAGCAGAGCCTCATACCTTTGGGCCTGGCGCTCCCCTCTGCAGGTCTAGGCCAGCACTGACGCCAGGTGCAGCAGGATCCCGTTGAGCTGTTCCATCTGCATGGCAAGGTGTTTCTCCCCCTTCCTCAGGCTGTTCTCCAAACTGACCTTCAGATTTCTCCTCCAGTCCAGGTGTCCCCACGAACTGGGCCCTGCATCTCAGCTCTGTGAGGGCCATCTCAGCAGCTGTTATCTGCATTCTGTGAGGTAACCACTGAGGTGCTCTCCTCCATGTGCTGAAACCATTACTTGTCCAGCTCCTCTTGGTTCTTCTTGGCCAATTCATACTAGATATGTCTCCCATGATCTTGCTGGGGTCCTGAGATTTGGGGGCATTCATTCTCACAGTCAACCCAGAGTTGGCATCTGGTTTTGTAGACCATTTACTTTCTCCCTGTGGATCTTCTTCCTGAGAGCCTCAATCTCTGTCTCCAGATGCAGTCGAGTGACATTGGGGTCACCAATGACCTTTCAGAGCCTATTGAAGTCACTCTCCAAACACTGGCATATGGCCAACTCTATCTCATATTTGACTGAAGTCTTTAGCAGCAAGACGGGCATTGGCAATCTGCAGAGCAATACGGGCATTGTCCACAGAACCTGCAAAGATTTGAGCCCTCGGGGTCTCAATGATCTTGAAATAATGCCCACAGAGACATGGGGTCTCTTCTTCAGGTGTCCCAAGATTCTGTTCCCCAGTCTCTGATTATCAGCCTCAAGGCTCCTGACTCTCTCCAGGTAGGAGGCCAGGGAGACATTCAGGCATTGCATAGTCTTCTTGCTCTGGATGCTCCTTATACCCACCAGATGCTTTGACATCTCCAAAGCCAGACCCCCAGTTGCCTTGCACGCTGGTAGAGTAACACAGAGAGATCCAGGAGCCTGAGACCCCAGCATCTGCATAGACAGTGGCTGTGCTGCTGGCAGGCGGGCCAGGTGGCCGGGCAATTGCACGGAGCCCAGATTCCATAGTTCATGAAGAAGTTGGAGCAGGTGCTGAAGCGCCTGTTGTTGAAGGAGGAAGGAGAGAAACTGAAAGTGGGGTTCAAGCAGCGGATGAAAAGTATTTTTTGAGCTACCCTGTCACCAGTGTTTCAATGGTCAGTTTCATTTATTTTCTTTCGTTTTTACTTTTTTAAAAAAAAAAAATGGAGCTTTGGCTGGCAGAACCACTTCACCACTTTCTGACTGATTGAAGGGCTTTAATGTCAATCAGCTGTCAGATGATGAACCTGATAAATCCAGTAAAAGTACATGGTAGGAGGGGGGAAAGGAGAAACTTAGAGGAAGGGAGGAAGGGAAGAAGTTAGGTTGCCAAAGTCAAGTCTATTCTCAGTTGAGACTCTCCTTGCCACTTGACCTTGGGATTTGACAATACTGGTATTTTTGTTGGACTCTAGTCACTTAGTCTCTGATATCAAATATGGCCTCCATAACTCACTTGCAGGTGTAAGAAGCGTAATGGAGTAAAGAATGTGGGCTTTGGCAAAAGACTCACCTGTATTTGATTCTAGTGCCTGTCATTTACGTCCCATAATCTTAGGCACTTTATGTAGTCTCTCTATTTCAGGTTCCTCATTCAAAATATCAGGCTTCAGGCAGAGAGTGACCCTGAATGGCCATTGTGAGTCATGAACATCTCCCTCAGGGGGACTGAAATTGGTTTACCAGAGATTCATTTACGAGTTTTAAAGTGTGGACTTTGCTACAAAGAAGATGTCTGCAGACTTCCACTTCCAAATAAGGTGAAGTAATAGATAATAGAGACTGAAGCCAAGGACAAAACCAGACAAATATATGAAACAATGGGTTTCAAGTCAATGGACATTAGGTAACAAAGACAATCATCCCTGAGAGAAGGGAACAAATGATGTGAGCCCGGCAATGACCCCGGTTAATGTCTGGGGAGAGCATTAAGGCTGCAGTGCAGGAGAAGGGGCTCAGTCTGAGTTTGGAAAACAAGGCTGAGTATCGAGGAAACAGCTAGAACTTTCCAGGAAGAGTACCTACTAGATATGAGGGAGAGACAGAAAGGGAGCTCTAGAGTCTGATGAGGGATCACCTGAGGCTTTGCTTTCCTAAGGATCTGGGGAGTG
>NW_006383009.1:2873874-2888847 GCF_000327345.1 Myotis davidii
ACCAAATGTTCACAAAAGAACCCTCTAAAAGGAATAGAGAAAATAGTACCTATATAGCTCACACAGAAATAAAATATTGTCTGTCTCCAACTCACAGGCTAGAAAACTTCATAATTAATAGCTTATCAAGTAGAAAACACAAAAGGGTCTTGCCTCCATCGTAGACAATATTAGCTTTAAAATAAACACTTCACTGGTCCTGCCAACACAGCTTAAAAGCAAGACCCAAAAGGCTCAAACTGTTTCCAAGAAACTGCATGCCAGACAAAACTAAGGAATATTTATAAGAATAAGAATTTTGAGCACCCAACAAGGTAAAATTCACAATGTGTCCAATTAAAAATGATCAGGAATGTAAAAAGCAGAAAAATGTGATAAAAAAAAAACCCCAATCAGTCATAACCAACCTAGAAATGTCACAAATGATAGAGTCAGTACACTAGGACATTAAAACAGTTATAGTCCATCTATTCTAAGAGCTAGAGATAGCACTATGTTCCATAGAAACTTGGAAGTTATCTTAAAAAATAATCAAACATCTAGGGATAAAAACTGTAATGTTTGAGATAAATTGAATCAAATTAATTGCATTGCAGACCAGGTATTGCAGAAGAAAAGTTTAATAGACTCAAAGACATACTATACAACATTAAAAAGAAAGTAAAAAGTGTCCAAATTAAACACAGCATCAGTGAGCTGTGGGGTAATTTGAAGTGTCCTGTGAGATGTGTAATTAGAGACTTTAAATGAGAGGAAGGCTTTGAGGAACAGAAAATATGTGCAATGAAAAAATGGTGGAAGTATTTTCAAATCTGATGAAAACTGTACCTTCATAGATCTGAGAAACTCAATAAAACCCAGGCAAAAAGAAAGTTGCTCAAAGCAAGTGAGAAAGAAATTTTAAAGCAGCTAGCGAAAGAAGATGTATGCATGCAGAGAAGAAAGATAAGGATGGAGGAATATTTCTTGCTGAAAAAATGCATGAGATACTAATGAGCAGCATCTTTGAAATACTCAAAGAATATGACTGTGTCATAGAATTCGTACCCAGTAAAAATAACTTTCAAAAATATTTTTTAAAAACTTTTTAAGACATACGAAAGGTGAAAGAACTCAGCACCAGTATATACAGACTACAAGAAAAGTTAAATGTTTCTAAGGTAGAAAGAAAATAGTACCAGCTGGATATATGGACCTACAAAACATACTGAAGACCACTGGAAATGGTAACTCTTTGGGTAAATATTTAAATTTTTTCCTTATCACTTAAATGTGTTTAAACAATCACCTGTTTAATGCAAAAGTAACAACAATATAAAAGAAAATGGATGGCAACATGAAGCAGAAGCTGGGAGGGGAGAAATGAAAGTATTCTATGGTAAGACCCTATGCTACAAGTGAAGTTGTATCACGTAACAGCATTAGAATGAAGACTCTGAGAAGTTAACACTTCACACCATAATTGGTAAAGAAAATAGAAGTACTAAACTGCTCGAGCTAATAAACAAGAGAGGGGAGAACAATGACTTAATAAAAAGAAAAAATCTAAAAAAAAAGAAAGACAGAAAAAGAGAAAAAGGGAACCAATACAAGATGGGGCAAATAAAAAACAATTAGCAAAGTGATATACTTAAATCTATCCATATCAGTAACAACATTTACTGTACATATGATAAACACCCCCAAATAAAAAGCAGAAATGGAGAGAGTAATAACATTAAGCAACTAGAACCCTTAGATACTATTAGTGAAAATGTAAACGGACACTCACTTTGGAAAACTCAGTTTGAAAGATTCTTTTAAAACTTAAAACATCCACCTACCATATGATTCAGCCTATTTACCCCTAGGTATTTACCAAAGGGAAACAAGATCACATGTCCATACAGATTTGTATACGCAGGTTCATAGCAGATCTACTTGTAATCGCTGTGCAAGGGAAATGGCCTGCATAACTTCATGTGTAAATGTCAAATTGTGGATTGTTTGTATCAATATACTCAACACATGGGTGAATCGTAGCATAATTATGCTGTATAAGTGAAAGAAGCCAGACAAAATAAGAGTATACACTGCATTATTCCATTTGGATAGCCTTGTAGTGATTTCAAATTAATCTATAATGGCAAGGAAATGAATTAGTGATTGCCTAAAGGCTGAAGGGAGGGGGACAGGAGAGAGGGTTTATAAAGGGACATGAGTGAACATTCAGGGGTTGTAGATATATGTTCATTATCTTGATTGTGATGATGGTTTCACTATCACACTAAATTGTGCACTTTAGAAATTGTGCACTTTATGTCAATGAGCTTTCAAAAACAAAACAAAAGAGAAAAGAGGGTATGTAATTTTTACTCATGGATATATTAGAGATCAATTCATTTGTTATAGAGATCCCTATATCCTGGGGCCAATGGGGTCTATAATTGAAGAGGAGTTTCACAAAATTCCATTTGCTCCAGCAAGAATACCTTGAAAAATCCTCCCCAGTACTTGCAGCTTTAATGTAATAACCTGTCTTAGACCCCATCATGCCTCAATTCCATCATGCTCAATAACTGTTTTCATTGTTTCAAGATTCCTAGGTTATCATCTCCTGACTCTCATCCCCTTATGACTCTACACATACCCTAATCTTACTGCCTCCTACCCATCCCCTACCCCACACACCCTTCCAGTTTCTTCTGAAATTCTTTTTTTTTAAAATATATTTTATTGATTTTTTTACAGAGAGGAAGGGAGAGAGAAAGAGAGTTAGAAACATCAATGAGAGAGAAACATCTATCAGCTGCCTCCTGCATATCCCCCACTGGGGATGTGCCCGCAACTCAGGTACATGCCCTTGACCGGAATCGAACCTGGGACCAGTTTTGGCTCTTCTGAAATTCTTGATTTGCTACTAGCAATGTCCATTGTATACATAGTCTTTTCCTTCTTTCTCTGAGACTGCACTATCCCTTGAGAATGCCTCTTTCCCGTAGCTTTCTCCATTGGTAGATATTCTCTTTTCTTTTTCATCACTTGGCCTGAGGGTGGGATAGATATCCTTCTTGCTTCTCCTTGCCAACTTTGAGCCATTGTTTCTTTGTCTTCTTTCAACCCCAAAGCTTACTAAAGCTCATGTCAAGAAGCTCATTATTGTCTAACTCTCCTTGTTGACATGTGCATACATCTTTTCTGCTGACAATTTCATTTTAGTCAACAACTCATTTAAATGGTCCCTTATAGCTTCCCAGAAATCCTTCTACATTTCCACTCTTTTGTTCTCCCAGTTGATTATTTCATCTCAACCTCCAATAACTCCTCACCTCTCCTTACTTTCAGCTGATGGTTTTGCCTCTTATTTTACTGAGAATGTAGAGGCAGCCATAAAGAGAACTCCTATGTGCTCCAGTCCTAAATCTACCAGTTTCCCAGCTACAATCTCCATATGCTTTCCTCCTGATAGATGTTTTCCGTTACCATTTAAGCCAAAATTCCTACACATATCAATTATGCAGAAAGAATTCCTTCTTTCCTACTTTTTACATTGCTATAAAGTTGTTCCTGTTCTCTCCTGCCCCTCAATTTTTACTTCCTTTCTGAGTCATTTTATCAGCCTACAAGCATACTATAATAGTTCCTACTTAAAAACAAAACTCCCCACATTCATCACCAATTATAATTCTATTTCCGTTCTTCCTTACAGCAAAATTTCCTGACTCATCTTTACTCATTGTTCCTAGTTCCTCTGCCCATTCTCAAAGTCCAATCAACCTGTCACTTTCACTCCCCCAATCTTACTTTTATTTAGTATTGATAACTACCATGATGCTAAAACCAATGGTCAATTCTCCTTTCTCTTCTTACTTTACTTTCCAACATAATTCGACCCAGCTCTTCCTTGAAACACCTTTTAAAACTGATCTCCCAAAACTCCAGAATTTGCTATCCTTCTCTCTGATTGCCTACTCCTTTTCAATGTCATTTGCTGGTTCCTGCTCGGCTTCTTGAACTTTAAAAGTTTGACTGCATGCCCAGCCGGTGGGGCTCTGTGGTTGAGCGTTGACCTATGAACCAGGAGGTCATGGCTTGATTCCCCTTCAGGGCACATGCTAGGGTTGCAGGCTCCACCCTCAGTGGGGGATGTGTAGGAGGGAGCTGATCAATGATTTTCTCTCATCAATGATGTTTCTATCTCTCTCTTCCTCTCCCTTCCTCTCTGAAATCAATAAAAATATATATTTTTTAAAGTTTGACTGCTCCAGTGCTCACTCCCCAGCCATCTCTTCAAGGTGATCCTACTTAGTTCCATGGCTTTAAGCACCAGGTATCTGATGATGAACCAAAATTTACAACTTCAACTTGTACGTCTCTTCTAAATTCCAGACTTGTATACATCCAATTGCCTATTAAAC
This sequence comes from Myotis davidii, assembly GCF_000327345.1. Classification (NCBI taxonomy): domain Eukaryota; kingdom Metazoa; phylum Chordata; class Mammalia; order Chiroptera; family Vespertilionidae; genus Myotis; species Myotis davidii. The sequence continues at coordinate 2,878,272 of NW_006383009.1, forward strand.
ATATTCACTTGGAAATTTTTAGTTGTAAGAAGTCCTAGGGATATAATGTATAGCATGGTGACTACAGTTAATAATACAGTATCGTAGACTTGGGTGTTGCTGAGAGTGATCTTAAGCATTCTCAACACACACACACACACACACACACACACACACACACACACATACACATAGTTAACCATGTTTACTATATGAGGTGATGGATGTGTAAATATCTTGATCTTGGTAATCATCCTGTAATGTATATGAAATCATCACATTGCACACTTTAAATATAATTACTTTTGTAAATTGTTTCTCAGTAAATAAATAAATAAATAAATAAATAAATATCTCCACTGGGCTTTAATAGGCATTTCCAATCTAACATATTAAAAGCATAGCTATTAATCATAAAAACTGCAAATTCCCCAGATTTCTTCACCCAGTTCATGGCAACTTCTTCTGGTTGCTCAGGAAGAAAAACTTGGAATCTATCCTTGAATCCTTTCTCCTTTTTTCATAAGGCTTAGTCAATCAGTTGAGAAATCCTATCATCTCTGCTTCAAAATATATCAAGTGTCTGACCACTTTTTACCCTTAAAAGATATGTCTTATTGATTTTGTGAGAGAGAGAAACATTGATTTGAGAAACACCAATCAGCCACACCCCGACCAGGATGGAACTCGCAACCCAGGCGTATGCCCTGATGCCTTGACTGGGAATCAAACCAGTGACCCCTCAATTCCCAGGACAAGCCCAACCAACTGAGCCACACTGGCCAGGGCTACTTTTTACCCTTTTTAATGCTACTACCATCAGCTCTTTCCTGGATTATTGCAATCATCTTTCCCTGGTCTCCTAGTTTGCCCTCGTAACCCATTAGTCTATTAAGAATATAACAGCCAGGTGAGCTTTCTAGAATAGAACATAACATTCCCTTCTACTCAAAACTTAATTTTCCTGGCTAACAACAGAACTGTAAATTATCATTTGCATATGTGAACATGTGTTTGCAGGTATGTGTGCGCATGTGCATGTGTGTGCATACATTGTTGTTCACTGTTTTACATTTAGCCCATTTCTAGTTAATTACTTTAAACAATGCAATCCATGGATAGATTTGTTGTTGTTGTTGCTAAGGCGGTGGTGGTAGTGACTATTTGCTTTTTTTTACATAGTTAAATTGTTCCAGCATTATTTGTTGAAAAAACTGTCCTTTCTCCATTGAATAATATTGGCAACTCTTATCCTCACAAATGAGTTACTCATAATGATTGATTTTGTCAGTCAATTTTGGCTCTAAAAAGACTTAATTCAGGAAGCCTGCACGAAAGCTCCAGTATGGGACTTCCTGTGGGGAAGCATGGGACTTGGTTGGAAGGTCTGTAAAGAGGAATCCTTGAAAGGTCGGAGGCCTCTGGGGGACCTGGCCAAAGGTGGCAGCCCCTGCTTTGACTTTTCCAAACAAGTCTGACCCCTTCCCCACACACACACACCCCGGGTGTTTTACTAGAATCTTTATGTTTAGACTTCAAAATGTCCTCGTTTGAAAGACACTACAGATACGGGTATTTTCTCAAGGATGCTTACCCTGCTGATTGTATCTAGAGGTTAATTTTACTTCAAGCTGTTGTGACAATAAAAGCCTATGGAAGCAGGCAAACAGGGCTATTTGCTCCTAAAGCAAACTAGCCCCTTAGCTTCTCTCTCACAGAAACGTGTGTCAGAGTAATCATTCATCCGTCACTCAGGGTCTGCCGGTCAGTCCCAGCACCTCCCTATTTCATCATGGCTCAAGCTCTTTACCTTCTCATCCCACCCAGGCTTCCAGGCCTAAAAAGGAACTTTGCCTAAGAAGTGGGATTAAGGGATGTGCCCAGACCTAAGTTACTCCCCTGACCTCTCCCATTCCTCTGACAGAGCTCCAACAGCTCTAGTCTTTATCAGGCTTGGAAACCTCTTAATTGCTGAGCTGAGACAACTCTTCTTTAGCCAAAGGTGAATGACAAAGATTTCATAATCTAAATGAAACTCATTGTTATGACACAACTGGAGGAATTTCTAAAGGGGATAAAATCACTAATAACATTTGCAAAATTTGGCCACATTAACCAAGAATGGTGACATTTTATTTACAGTCTTTGCATCAAAATGCAAGTCAAGAAAAATGGCTATGTAGACAGACAATAGCCTACTGGACTCCCCATACCTCTCCAGTTCAACCAAATTGTTCTTCATTCATCTAACATGGAAGCTCTGCCCCAGAGAGCATGGTCTTTTATTCTTTCCCCCAAAACAGTTTCTCAGTCTGACCTCAGTATTGTCCCCACATGGCCCTCCTGCCTGTAAAAACCACCCTATCTTCTCTGTACCTTTAATGACTATATTCACTCTACTGAACTTCCTCTCTCAATCTTGTCGTCTATCACTACATGACCACTAGGATCTGTCAGCACAAGTGTAGCTCAGATGTTGCTTTAATAAAAAATAGTTGCTACTATTTTCTCTGCAGCAACCAAGTGCCAGCGCTGTACTAAGCACTTTGTTTACATTTGTTTTGTTTCCATGATAGCCCCTCAAAAAAAAAGGTATTTTTATCTTCCTTTTATTGATGAATAAATTAAGATGCAGAGAAATTAAGTTACTTAGAAATTAAAGACTCATAGCTGGAGAGTTGACATTCAAACCCAGGTCTGACTTCAAAGTCTGATGTTTTCTCTAAGTTTTAAGCCTGTTTGGACATACCAGAGCACTTGGGGATGGTCCCCCAGAAATCTATTGGCAGGAAAAACTTTTCCTAAGGGAAAAGCAAACTAGAGTACACAAAAGAAAATCATGAACTCAAGGCCAGGATAGAGAAGAGAGACAACTGTGAGTTCTGCCATGGGTCTGTTTCTCCTATTGTCTTGCAGCTCAGCCACTAGGAAGGTATGCCTGCGACTTCAGGAGAGGAGATTAATCTGTGGATGGCTAGATTTGGAGCTTTGACCCAATATTTTCCCAGCAAGGTTTGATTTTGTTTTTATTTTTGTTTTTTGTTAATCCTCACCCAAAGATATTTTTTCATTGATTTTTAGAGAAAGTGGAAGGGATGGGGAGAGACGGAGAGAGAGAATTATTGCTGTGAGAGAGACACATCTATTGGTTGCCTCCCCCACGTGCCCCAACCAGGGCCAAGGATGGAGTACATGCCCTTGACCAGAATCAAACCCGGGAACCTTCAACCCAACGGCCCATGCTCTATCCACTTAGCAAAATCAGTTAGGGCCCCAGCAAAGTTTTGTTTTGTTTTGGGTTATTTTTGTGTGTTTCATTTATTTATTTATTTATTTATTTATTTTACATCTTTATTGTTGAACTATCCCAGCAGGGTTTTAATACATTGGAGTCTCTGGTGGTTTTTATAAGCTGTACGGGCTTCTGGGGGACTCAGTTAGTCAGGAAACCTTAACATCTCTGGCATTTAATGCTTTGGCGATGGATTGTAACATATGAGATTATTAACAGCTGGAGGGACAGAAGATGAAACGTGTAGGGTTAATCCAATTTGACAAATGTCATTTGGCATCTACTACATGCAGGCATTTTGTAAGGTGCTAGGGTCGTGGCGCCATTGGCAAGTTTGAGCAGGCAGATCGAGTAGATGGGAAAGCTATGCATCACATGGATCTTCACATGCTTCTTGTGCTCAGAAGTGAGAGCCTTCTTACTACTCGTCTGCCCAGTGTGGGCATCTTTTAGTAATTCATGCAAAGGCATTGTACATGCTAACACTGACTTTACTCACTGCCCTGTCCCTCACCAAAATTAACGAAAGATTTAAAGATGTTAGAGGCACCTGAATATGAAGTCGCGGGCTAGGAAAATACTGCCGTGCTAGATTGTGCTTTGGCTCTACATTGCCTCCACCGTTTTATTTCCCCAGAAATTGATTTACATCATTGTTCGTTTTGCCTTCTCAGATGAACAGTAGAAAACTCTATAGGTTTGCACATGATGAGTATAACTGAAATTGATCCGTACATTCATTCTTCCTAGGAACAGTACAGTTAGGATGCTCTAAAAATACATTCTTTGGTTCATCAAAATAAACTTCCTAAGAATGTAACAAACATGAACATAATTATCTCTAGGAAGAAATTTTCCTGTATGTCCTAAGAAGAAGCAAACAAGAAGGAACTGAGAGACTGAGCCAAAAAAGCTAAGGAAAAAGGAGGTGAGTTGAGTTGGAGTTTTAAAAAAAGCAATAGAAAACAGAAGTTAGAAAGAAGGAAGGAAGATATTATGTCATAACACTATATCATTCATATTAATTTTAAAAGAAAAATAACTTTCTTTTACCACCGTATGTGCCAACATCATGTGAGATAGTGTCATATACTGAGGGCAATGACAGTACAAGTTAAATAAAGAGTTGGCTGAGTTCATGACTATGAACTTAGCACTTTGAGATCCAAGGAAGAGCTAGAAAATTAGGCTCTCAGAAGTCCCCAAGCTGGAGAATCTGGATTATAAAATAAGGCTCTAGGAATTCTCTACTACCACATGTGATAGGACTAAGATGCCAGAAATGAGTATATCCTCGGAGATATGGAGCATTCTATCTGAACCTAGGCCATTGATCACTTCAAGATGAGCATGAATCCAAGGGTACATTTTAACTCCATATGCACCAAACAGTGTCACTCTGTTCCTTGACCTTTACTGCTCTTCTGTTCCTAAAGGCATGATGTGAGGAGTGAAGATAGTACCTTTTATCCACACCAGTGAAAGAAGAAATACCCAAGTTATACTGACTACCTACTATGAAAGAAATGAGCAGGAATCAGCACACTATTATAATAAGGTTCACCACTTTTCACGAGATGATTAGTGAGAGGAACTGATAAAATTACAGTGCCACCAGAGGCTCTTTCAGTGATTGAGCCTAATAAGCAGCAGGCAGGTGGAGACAGGCAGAGGTGCATCTCAAGGTTCCTTGGGATTTTGGCTGACTGCCCCCTGGGCCTGGTGCTGTTAAAACCCAGCCTTGCCAGCTGATGTGGCTCGGTGTTTGAGCATTGACCCATGAACCAAGAGGTCACTGTTTCAATTCCTAGTCAGGGCACAACCTCGGTTGCAGGCTCGATCCCGAGTGGGGAGCATGCAGGCAGCAGCCAATCGATGTTTCTCTCTCATTGATATTTCTACCTATCTATCTCCCTTCCTCTCTCTAAAAAGAATAAAAACCTATAAAAAATATTTTCAAAAAAACCAGCCTTGGTACACTGCTTGATCCTTCCTGCACGTACTCAGGGCCAGCAGAGGCAGCCACAAACTGTGCATCGGTTTGTAGCTTCAAACAGGTTGTTTAGGGCTAGTCACAGGCAGCGTCTGACATTGGCCTGCAGCACAGTTTCTCCCAAAAGGCCCAAATGTCAATGAGGACATCAGAGCAGGATTCATTTATCCCCACAAGTGGCACATCCAAGGGGAGATCTCAGCAGGTGCCAGACGCTGAGTCAAATTCCTTTCTGTGTGGTCAGCACCTGCACAGCAGTGCCTTCACTGTGGTTAGGGTTGATCCTCACAGTTAGCCAGCCTGAGTGTTGACTCCAGGTGCTAATGGGCCAATAGCAATTAGACTCAATTACAACAGGAAGGCCTACATAAGCCATACAAGGGACACTCCTGGAACCCCAGCTCAGGTGATCAAGGAAACTGCACCACGAGTCCCTCAGGACACCTATGACATAAGGCCACCCTACCAAGACTGGAAGTCATAGCAGATCGACCTAATACAGTAAAACCTTGATATAATGGGCTAATTCAGGCTGGGGGGTGTCCATTAAAGCTGAAAGTCTGTTACATAATAAGGTAGGTTTTCCAAATGTGTATGGTAAAAAATTGGCAAATTAGTTAGTTTACCTGTTTTTACTTATGTAGACACATGTGCGTAATTAAGTATGTATGAAAAGTTTAATTCCACTGAAAAGCTTTCTATATATACTCCTGTAATTTTAAATTTATGTTGAATAGTCTAGTAAATGCGTGCATTTCACCAGTCAGCATTTCACAAATAAACAAATGCACACAGGTAGGGCGTGGCTTAGCACACGTTGGAACATCTGCCAGCACATAATAAAACTGCGGCAGAAAGTCAAAACACACGACAACAGAACCAATTACTACCTGTGATGCAGTGTGACCATGCGTTAATCATTCACTGAACATTGTTTACAAGCAGTGACTCTTGGGTTTAAATATGTACACTAGCCCTGGCCAGTTTGCTCAGTGGTTAGAGTGTCAGCTCACAAACCAAAGGGTCATGGATTTGATTCCCAGTCAAGGGCACATACCTTGATTGCAGATTCAATCCCTGGCCCTGTTGGAATGGACCAGGAAGCACCAATCAATGTGTCTCTTTCACATCAATGTTTCTCTCTCTTTCTCTCCTCCCTCTTCCCATCTTCCCTCTATTCCACTCTCTCTAAAAATCAAAGGAAAAAATATCCTCACTCTTCAGGTGAGGATTAAAAATATAAATAAATAAATATGTAGACTAGCCCTCTCTGGTGTTTCTCAGTGGTTACAGCATTGGCCCATACACTGAAGGGTCACAGGTGAAATTCCGGGTCAAGGGCATATACTTGGGTTGCAGGTTTGATACCCAGCCTCAATTGGGGCATGTATGGGAGGCCACCAATTGATGTGTCTCTCTTGCATCAATGTTTCTCTCTCTCTTTCTCTAAAACATCAATCAAAAAAATATCTTCAGGTAAGATTAACAAAAATAAATAAATAAATGGACTATAGTTATAGATATGTAATATTTATTTATGTCAGCAAAATTACTACAGTATTTTTCCAACATATGGCCTTTTAGCTAAAATTTGTTTAAAATAGCAGTGAATTAATAACAAAAAATAACCTATTAATTTAATTATAAGCAAATCTTGATTAAAAGCATTTTTAAATTAATAGGATGTTAATTTTCATATATGACATACAGACCAGAAACTTTGTTTATTAAATTTACAGTCTGTTAAATCAATGTCCACAAAACCAACTGTACACAGAAATGAACACAAAGAGTCTGCCAAAATGGGGAGACAAAAAACATGCCCCAAATGGAAGAACAGGATAAATCTCTAATATAAGAGCTAAATGAAATAGGGGCAAGCAATTTACCAGATATAAATTTCAAAAGAATGGTTATAAGGATGCTCAGGGAACTTAGTGAGAACTACAAAGAATTTAGTGGAACTATAGCAGCATGAAAATGACTTTGATGCCATAAAAAGGAACCAGTCAGAAATGAAGAATACAATATCTAAAATGAAGAATACACTAGAAGAAATAATAAGTTGGATGAAGCAGAGTATCAAATCAGTGATTTGAAAGACAAGGTAGCATATCATACCCAATCCAAGCAGCAAAAAGAAAAAAAGTATTTTAAAAAATTAGGATAATTTAAGAAAACTTTGGACAACATGAAGCATACCAACATCTGTATCATAGGGGTACCAGAAGGAGAAGAGACAAGCAGGGAACTGAGAACCCTATTTGAAGAAATAAAGACTGAAAACTTCCCTGACCTGGTGAATGAAAATGACACACAATTTCAGGAAGTACAGAGAGTCCCAAATAAGATGAACCAAAGAGGTCCACACCAAGACACATCATAATTAAAATGGCAAAGGTTAAAGACAAAGAGAGAATCATAAAAGCAGCAAGAGAAAGACAGTTAGTTGCCTACAAGGGAGCTCCCATAAGACTATCAGCTGATTTCTCAACAAAAACATTTCAGGCCAGCGGTGGTTGGCATGAAACATTTAAAGTGATGAGAAGCAAGGACCTATAACCAAGCAAGGCTATCAGTTAAAATTGAAGGAGAAATCAAGAGCTTCCCAGACAATAAAAAGCTAAAGGAGTTCATTACCACCAAACCAATATTACAAGAAATGTTAAAGGGTCTTCTTTATGAAGAGGAAAAAGATAGAGAAGGAGGAGGAAGAGGAAGAGGAAGAGGAGGAGGAGGAGGAAAAGGAACATAGTTAAAAGAATCAAATGGCAATAAATACATGCCTATCAATAATCACTTTAAATGTAAATGGTTAAATGCTCCCATCAAAAGACATAGGATAGATGAGTAGATAAGAAAATGAGACCCATATATGTATGCTGTCTACAAGAGACCCACTTCAGAAGGAAAGATACACACAGAGTAAAAGTAAAGGGATAGGAAAAGATATTTCAGACAAAAGGAAATTTTGTAAAAAGCTGACAACCTAGACTTATATCTGACAAAACAGACTTTAAAACAAAAGCTATACTGCAAGACAAAGAAGGACACTACATAATGATAAAAGGAGCAATCCAACAAGAAGATGTAATCATTGTAAACATTTATGAATACAACATAGGACCAACTAAATATGTAAATCAAATCCTGCCCTGGCTGATGTGGCTCAGTTGGTTGAGCATTGTCCCATGCACCAAAAGGTTGCCAATTTGATCCCCATTCAGGGCACATGCCTGGGTTGCAGGCTTGGTCCCCAGTAGGGGGCATGAGGAGGCTGCTAATTGATGTTTCTCTCTCACATCTATGTTTCTCTCTCTCCCTCTCCCTTCCTCTCTCTCTAAAATCAATAAAAACATTTTTTAAAATATGTAAAACAAATCATAATGGGTATAAAGGGAGAGATAGTAGGGGATTTTAACACCCCATGGACATCAATGCATAGATCTTCCGGACAGAAAATCAACAAGGAGACAGCAGCCTTAAATGACACAGTAGATCAGATATCTTTAATTGATGTCTTCAGAGTATTTCACTCCAAAGAAGCAGAATATAATTCTTTACAAGTGTGCACAGAGCATTTTTTAGGATACATCATATGCTGGACACAAAACAGTCTCAATAAACTTAAGAAGATGGAAATCATATGAAGCATCTTCTCTGACCATAATGGTATGAAACTAGAAATCAACCGCAAGAGAGAAAAAAAAACACCTGAAAAACATGCAAAGACATGGAGGTTAAATAGCATGTTACCAAACAATGAATGGATTAACGAGATCAAGAAAGAAAAGTGAGTGTCCATTTATATTTTTACTCATAGTATCTAAGGGTTCTAGTTGCTCAATATTATTACTCTCTCGATTTCTGCTTTTTACTTGGGGGTGTTTATAATATTTACAGTTAATGTTGTTACTGATATGGATAGGTTTAAGTATATCACTTTGCTATTTGTTTTTTATTTGTCCCATCTCTTATTGGTTCCCTTTTTCTCTTTTTCTGTCTTCTTTTAGATTTTTTCTTTTTATTATGTCACTAGAGGCCCAGTGCACAAAATCCATGCACGGGTAGGGTCTCTAGGCCTGTCTGGCAATCACAGCTGATCTGTGGGGTGACCAGCAGGGTGATGGGGGCCCCCACTCGCACCCACCTTGGCTGGCCTGGCGCCGCCCGCTCGGTCAGGGTCTGTGGGCTGGGGGCAGCTCCTGCATTGAGCGTCTGCCCCCTGGTCGTCAGTGCACATCATAGCGACCAGTCATTACACCGTTCAGCTGATTTGCATATTAGAGTTTTATATAGATAGACTAGAGGCCCGGTGCACAAAAATTTGTGCAGTTGGGGGGGTCCCTCAGCCCGGCCTATGCCCTCTTGCAGTCTGGGACCCCTCGGAGGATGTCCACCTGCTGGCTTAGGCCCGCTCCCTGGGGGATCAGGCCCAACCTGGCAGTCAGACATCCCTCTGGCAGCCCAGCAGCCCTCAGAGGATGTCCACTTACCAACGGGGAGCAGACCTAAGCTGCAGTTGGACATCCTTAGTGCTGATGAAGAGGCAGGAGAGGCTCCCGCCACCACCACTGTGCTGGCAGCCATCAGTCTGGCTTGTGCCTGAGCAGACCTCCCTCTGTGGGAGCGCACTGACCACCAGGGCATCTGCATTGAGCATCTGCTCCTTGGTGGTCAGTGTGTGTCATAGTGACCAGTCATTCCCAGTCATTCTGCTATTAGGGTCAATTTGCATATTACCCTTTTATTATATAGGATAGAGGCCTGGTGCATGGGTGGGGGCCAGCTGGTTTGCCCCGAAGGGTGACCCGGATCAGGGTGGGGGTCCCACTGGGGTGCCTGGCCGGCCTGGGTGAGGGGCTGATGGCTGTTTGCAGGCTGGCCAAGCCCCCCCGGCAACGAAAGCTCCCAGCCTCTCCTTTTTTCTTTTTTTTTTATTCTGGGATTTATTTACCTTCTATAATTGAAACTTGTAGCCTTGAGTGGAGGTATGAATTCTATGAAACAGTTTTTGTGTCTGTGTATTTAAAAGATGCTGCTCATTAGTATTTCATGCATTTTTTTCAGCAAGAAATATTCCACCAGTGGTACATCTACACAATGGAATACTCACTATGGTAAAAAAAGAAGGAATTCTTACCATTTGCAACAGCATGGGTGGAACTGGAGAGCATTATGCTAAGCAAAATAAGCCAGTCAGAGAAAGATAAATACCTCATGATCTTACTCATTTATTGAATATAATGAACAACCTAAAGTGATGAACAAAAACAGATCCAGAGACAGAAAAGCATCGATCAGATGATCAA
>NW_006383009.1:2891462-2893653 GCF_000327345.1 Myotis davidii
TACTCTACCAGTGTGCAGGGCAACTGGGGGTCCCAGGGCCTGGCTATGGAGATGACACGGCTCTGGTGGGCAATAGGGAGCATCCAGAGAAAAAAGGATGTGGGAAACTGTTTATTGCCTTCACTATCTGATAAACATAGACAGAGAACCCCCTGAAGGCTGGATGCCTTTGAAGCCCTAGCAGAGGTCAGCTAGGCGCCACCTCCGTTTGTCCAGACAGTGGTAGCTGAAACTGCTCCCCCATTTATTATTATGTAAATCCTTGCTGATGGGCTAGTCTGCCTGTTAATGCGGGGGTTGCCTGCCTAAGGGCTATGCTATGGGTGCATCCCAGATCAAAAAAAGCTTGGTGAGGCCTGAGCACGGGAGGAAGTCCTTCGGGACTTGGCCGCCTGGTCCCCCAATATTGCAAAATTATCTTGTGTCTTTTTCTCTCATTTGTTGTGCGGCTCCTCTTTCAGATACCGAACCCTACTCCACGCAGAACATGGAGAGAGTCTTACTCAACAAAAGGAGACTATGCAATGCTTGAATGACTGCCTGGCCTCCTACCTAGAAAGAGTCAGGAGCCTTGAGGCTGATAATCAGAGATTGGAGAGCAAAATCCAAGAACACCTGGAGAAGAGAACCCAGGTCAAAGACGGGGGGCATTATTATTTCAAAACCATCAAGTCCCTGAGGGCTCAGATCTTTGCAAGTTCTGTGGACAATGCCCATATTGCTCTGCAGATTGCCAATGCCCATCTTGCTGCTGAAGACTTCAGTCAAGTATGAGACAGATCCGACCATGCACCAGTGTTTGGAGAGTGACGTCAAAAGGCTCTGAAAGGTCACTGACTACCCCAATGTCACTTGACTGCAGCTGCAGACAGGGATTGAGGCTCTCAATAAGGAGCTGCTCTTCTAGAAGAAGAGCCACAGGGAGAAAATAAATTATCTACAAAACCAAATTGCCAACTCTGGGTTGACTGTGACAATAAATGCCCCCAAATCTCCGGACTTCAGCAAGATCATGGTGGACACTGTGGCTCAGAAGAGAGTCTGTTTCTAGAGCATTAATAACTAACTGTCTCTACACATCTTAAGAGATCATTAGACATTTTATAAAACCTTACTTATTTTAGTTTAAGGTACTAGGAAAACAAAATACATGGCTCATAACACTTTACGTGAAGAAAGTGTGGGTTGGGAAATCAAACCAATAAGAAGCAAATCTGAGTCCCAGGAGGGAAATCCCTGGTCTAGAAACTGGTGCAGGAGTCAGCACCCTCTCCCAGGCGTGGCAACAGGAAACACGTTGTGATTTGTTTAGTGGCCAAAGCTATGGAGAGTCACGTGCAAGCATGTGCATGGACACGGGGAAGACCCACCCGGCCAATGCACCAATTTTTAAGTTAATCTCTCCTCACTCCTTCCGGTTACATCCCAAGTCTTCAGGTTTCTGCAGAGCTGAGAGCCTGAGGCCTGCTCAGCTTTCTTCTAGCTTGTCCCCTACCTCTGGAGCAACCAGGTTCTCAGTGAGACAATATTTGCCACATATAGCATAGTGTCTGGACACAAGAAGATATTTCAATAAACATGGTTAGCACCTGTGAGGCAAATGTTGGCTGGTTATTTTGTCCTTTCACCTTGACATGCTTGGAAAGATCTCAACAAGGACTTGGCATGTCTCTTCAGAAAGCTCCCAGTCCCTGAATTGAAGGGTGTAATAACAGAAGGGAGACCACATACTGACTTGCAGTCATGCTACTGGATGAAAACTGGCCAGGGAGGATAGCTAACTCAAACACAAAGAATTTCTAAGCCACAGGAATCTCCTAAGATTTCGTGTGTGAAACCAGTTTTCTAGATGGCAATTCTGTGGGAAAGAAGGAAAGAATGTAGTTGGTAAGTTTGTTGGTTATTCTTAACCCCAAATCTCACTGGGGCTACGACTCTATAAATAATCCTATTAATGTGGAAGAAGTGTATCATTTTGTAAAAACAAAACTGAAACACAACAGAAATAGAAATCAAAGAGCTGATTTGCGTGTTCTTTTGCCCTACCAAAGAAAGGCAAGAGAGAGGGAAGTCCCTGGAGCCGTGGTTTGTTTCACTGGCTTGGTGTCCGAATTGGCGAATTGGCTCCGACTGAGCTGGGATGCCGGCCTTGAGGCCTATCTGATGGTTGGGCACCTGTCCTGTGATGAAG
>NW_006383009.1:2894458-2902628 GCF_000327345.1 Myotis davidii
GAGGGTTCTTTCAAAATGTAACCTTCTCTGATTCTTTTGAAACATGGTTTTCTAACTGTTCAGATTTATGAATAACTATTGAAGGGTCACCTATCGAGTAAAGTAAACTATGCAAATTCGTTTTCTATTGCTCCATAACAAAACATCCCCAAATTTACCAGCTTCAATCAATAAACATTATTTCACAATTTTTGTGGGTCAAGGATTTGGGAGAGTTTTGCTGGGTCTCTCATGAGGTTGCATTCAAGCTCTTGGTGGGGGGGCCGCTGTCTCTGGTGCCCGCCTGGCTCTTGCGGAGCTACTTCTGAGCTGACCTTGCGGTTGTTGATGGGAGGGGTTAGTCCTTCACTATGTGGGCCTGTCTATAGAATCGCTCACAAAATGGCTTCCCCAGAGCAAGTGACGAGAGAGAGAGAGAGAGAGAGAGAGAGAGAGAGAGAGAGAGAGAGAGAGAGAGAGAGAGAGAGAGAGAGATTATTTTGGGAGTGACATACCATCACTTTTGCTGAGTGGTATTGTCACAGTGGTCAGTGTGGGAGGAAACTGCCCAAACATGCAAATACCAGGAAGTGAGAGTTTTGGGGACCAACCTGACGGCTGGTTGCTACACTATTCCAATTGTTCTACACACATTTGGTCTGCAGCCTCGTGGTTCCTCTGTCTAGGACACTGTGGTGACAAATAAAAATTTAAGGTGTGAAGAATTAGTTGGCATCCATGGTACAGAATGACCTCAATGGGTAGGCTCACCACCACACACATACTGTGTCACTAGTTGTCCTTTTATCCTATTAGAAGTCCAAGACATGCATCTTCAAATGGCGAATGCATTGTGCTAGGTTTGTATATGAAGCAAACTTATAATTAAGCACGTAGTTTAGAATGTATTTAGGAAATAGAATGATGTAAACAAATGTGGATACACTGAGTATTATACAGGAAGAACCAGTTCCAGGTCCGTGTGTGTTACTAACTAGAACTACATCAGGCAAGTCACCTAACCTCTTTGAGCTTATGATATCAACTATAAAATGAGTGTGTGGTATTAGGTGGTTTCTAATAATATTGCTATTTCTAAAAATTGGTTATTTAATGATATTCTAATTATGGAAAATTCCCAATAAGATGCATTTCAGAGTATAACTTTCTAGACAATAGCATTTCTAAAGTAAGAGACATGCATCATAAATGGGCCCATAATCTATCTGAATCAGATCAAGATTATTGACTGCATTCACTTATGACAAACTGCCATATGCTGGGCCCCTGGGATATTCAGGGCTGGCATTAGAGGGTGGTGTGTAAGCACTGCAGAGGTTCCTCCTATAGGGGCCAGAGAGGTGTGTCCCCAAAGCACAGTTTTCATAGGTCATATATGCAGCATGTGGTCATGTCTATCCCCACAGGTCTAGGTGTATACCTTTTTTCATTTACATGCCATAAAGTTGACTTATGTTAAGTGTACAATTCAATGACTTTTAGCACTTTACAGAGTTATGTGATCATAACCACAATCTAATTTTCATCATTCCCAAAAGGCCTATATCCATTTGTAGTCAATTGCTTTTCAAGCTCCAATCCCCAGGCAACCACTAAGTCTACTGTCTCTATAAATTGCCTTTTCTGGAATTTTCATACAAATGGAATCATACACTATGTAGTCTCTTGCACCTAGTCCCTTCATATAGCAAGAGGTGTTCAAGGTGCATCCATGTTGTAGTATGTATCAGCAGTTTGTTCTTCTCATTTCAGAATAATATTCATTTGTACGGGCATTTTGTTTATGTCTTCACCAATGTATGGACATTTGGGCTACTTCCACTTTGGAGCTGTTAGAAATAATTCTGCTATGAGCATTTCTGTCAAATCTTTGTGAACATATGTTTTCATTTCTCTCAGGTATATACCCAAGTAATGGAATTCCTGGGTCACATGGGTTAAATTCTATCAAGTTTTTAAAAAACTGCCCAACTATTCTCGAGAGTGGCTGCCCCATTTCACATTGCCATTTTTTATTATATCAACAGGCATTGATGGGCAGTGAGGAAAGTGTAAACTGGGGAGTCTCTTCTCATCAGGGCGACCCCAGCTCCCAAAGACCTTATGCCTAACTGACAATGAAGCTTTGGGTCAGTGACCACTGAAACAATTGTTTTCTGGGCTAAATTCTTCCTGATTGTACTAAGAAGCAATCCCTATTGCCCTACCTGGTTTGGCTCAGTGGATAGAGCGTTCCATAGACTGGAGGGTCCCTGGTTCAATTCCAGTCAAGGGCACATACCTTGGTTGCAGGTTCCCCAACCCAGGTAGGGGTGTGTGTCTCTCTCACATCAATGTTTCTCTCTGTCTCTCTCCCTCTCCCTTCCATTCTGTCTAAAAATCAATAGAAAAATGTCCTTGGATGAGGATTAACAAAACAAAAAAAGAAGAAGCAATCCCTGCTTAGTTGTGTGGGTGCTATTGTGTGTTCTTTTTCACTGTCGAGACAGCCCAAAGGAAAGTTCTAAAAAATGTACCTCCCGCCCCAAGTAGTTCATTTTATTACATAAATGCCAATCTCTTTGTAGCCAATATTTAGACCTCAGAAAGAGACAATGTATTCCAGAAAATGGTCAAAGATATCTTTATATTAGTCTAATATTTTGCTTGTGAAAAAGTATCCTGCAGGTGAGGAAAGTTCTCTGTATTTTATTTAGGGAAATGCCTGCGTCATTTTCCTCTGTCGTTAGTTTAAAGGATCTTTAAGACATGGATGGACCTAAAGAGCAATATGCTAAGTAAGCCAAACAGAGAAAGACAAATACCATGATTCCATTTATATGCGGGACTGAAAAAGGATGTAAGTCAACAAACAAAACAGAAACAAGGTCACAGATACAGAGAACATTTTTTTTAAATCTTTAAATTCTTTATTAGTTAAGGAATTACAAATGTGTCCTCATTCCCCCCCCATTAACCCCCATCCTCTCCCTGCACCCCCCCATTAACCCAGTCTATGTTGTTCTCTATATTCCACAAATGAGTGAGATCAGAGAACATTTTGATGGTTCCCAGATGGGAGGGGGTCAGGGGGTGGGTGAAAAAAGTGAAGGGATTAAAAAGTACAAATTGACAGTTATAAAAAGAGTTACAGGGATGTAAAGTTCAGCACAGAAAATCTATAATAATAAAAGTGTAATATGCTAATTAGACTGGACAGCCAAACAACCTTCCAGACAACCTTCTGGACGAAGCCAGGGCTGCAAGGGCTGAGGCAAGCCACCGCAGCTGCAAGGACCAAGCCCCTTTCATGAATTTCGTGCATCGGGCCTCTAGTATAGTCAATAATATTATAACAATAAAGAAGTAATATGCAAATTGACCCTCACTCCATCGCATCATCACAAGATGGCTGTGCCCACAGTGGAGGCAGGGTTCCCGTAACACAAGATGGCTGTGCCCACAGTGGAAGCAGGGTTCCCGACCAGGCTGGTGCAGGGAACCTGAGGCTGTGCTCCCTCGCCCTGTAGGGCTTGACGGGGGACCACAGGCCGCACCCCTGGCCCAGTGGAGCTTGACAGGGGACCTCAGGCCAGGCCCCCCACCCCAGGCCATGGGACCTGAGGCCGTGCCCCCTGCCCTGACACTGGGCTGGGGGACCTCAGGCCATGCCCCCCCAGCCCTGGCGCCAGGCCGGGGGACCTAAGGGTGTGCCAGGGGACATGAGACTGCATCCCCCCGACCCAGCAGGGCTTGATGGGGGCCCTGAGGTTGTGCCCCCCACCTGGCAGGGCTTGACGGGGGTAGGACCAGCCAGGTCTGGATCTCACCCAATGGGGGTGGGGCTGGCTAGGTCTGGGTCTCGCACAATTTCGAGGTGCACATGGGTAGGCAGGGACTTGACTCTGGGTCCCACAGGGTTCCTCTGACAGGAGGAAGATTTTCATATACATTTTACTGATTTTCTTTCATCTCTGACACTTCTATTATAGAGAAAGGGCAAATAGCAATATTAACATATTTCCTCTAATTAATACTCTCTTAATCTGCACAAATTTCATGCACCGGGCCACTAGTATTATAACTATGTATGGTGTCAGATGGGTACTAGAATTATCAAGGTGATCACTTCATAAGTTATATAAATGTCTAATCACTATGTTATACACCTGAAACTAATATAATATTGTATGTCAACTGTGATTGAAAAATAAAAATAAAATTTTTTTTTTAAATTCTTAGTTTGTAGGCCATGGAAAAATAGGTCACAGTGGATTTGTTTGGCCCATGGGCTGTAATTTAGTGACAAATAAATAAATAAAGGGTCTCTAAGTATGGCCCTGTACAAATGTCAATATAAAAAAATGTACATGATGTGCACTCTTATTTTAGAAGCCATATTTTACTAAGTATAGTGGTTACTCAGTAAAAATTTAATGAATCTGCCCTAAGAATAAATTTCTACTTGAGGGGACTAAAATTATACAAAATAATGACTTAGTGTTGTAATAAAATGTCAATTTTATTAAAACTTCACATGGTTAAGTAAATTTGTTTTTCTTAAAGCCCATTTTATTGTATTTCTTCATCAGAGTCAGTTGGCTCAGTGAGACTGTCACTGATAAAGACATGTACAAAGTTAGCACCGCACACCTATAAACACAGATAGCCATGACGACCTTTCCCATATGTACAACCCTTTTACACATACACACATATATTTACAGCTAATAAATAACACTTAACGCCAAAGCATTGTTAATATATAATATATAGCGAAGTCCACAGAAGCCAGAGTTCCCAGGGCCATGCACTGATTTGATTCAGATGTTCTTAAGTTTATGCACTCAAATCCAGAAAATTAATGAATTACAATAAAGGGGGATGCCAACCAGGAATCTCACAACATTTATTTTTAGAGAGAATTCATGCCCAACTGGCTGATACCAATCACAACATTCGTCCCACTCTGTACAACCATATTTCTCAGGTGAACGGCAGACGTTATGGAACTCCGGAACAATTTCTAAGCCAACAGATCCCAATACATCTTTTGATCATTCACCTTCCAAGCCGCACTGAATAAGTAACGTACACAGCGCTTCATATGTGAGTATGCATGTGTTCAGGTGCCCGCACGTGTTCACAGTTTGGATTCCCAGCAATAGCCTCTGAGATATTTGACTTCATTTTATATTAATAGATAGAAAAGCATTCTGAACGCAGGAGATCTATTTTATAAATAATTGCTCGCTCACTCCTGACTCGTTGTTAAAAATAATTCTCATGACATTTCACGTGGCTGTGGCCATTGAGGATTCTTTTCATCAGGCATGTTGGTTTTAAGCACTGTTTATGGCTATGTCCCAGTAAAAGTGGTCCTGGTCTAAAATGTGTAGACGTTTGAGTGCTTCCGAATTTGACTTGGAACGCATGTTCTTGTCAAAACCAGGGAAGAAAGAGTCCTACTCAAAGAATGGCTGAAGCAGGGCCGAAATAAGCCTAAACCCGAATAGAAACCATGGGATATTAAACAACTTCACCTCGATGAATATAGTTGGGAAATCTGATGCTGAAATGATGGGATCATTTTCTTTCTCCATAGTGAAAATTATGTGTCAGCTAAGTGCAACAGGCTCATTTTAACACCTACCCAGGGAACACTGTTAAAATATAACTTTGAGACAAAGCAAGAGAAGGAGGGGAAAGATTAAGCAATAAACTGTAAAGCCTTTTAAGACTTAATTGTTCTAAATTTTATATCTCCTTTAATTTGTAACAGTTATGATGCAACCAACCCCAGGAAGTATTAAAGGTTCAGTCAATTCCATTCTCCACTCCTCCCTCCGGTCACTGGTTCCTGGTTAACTCCTGGGCGGCATCCAATGGCAAGAGGGCAGCGATTCCAAAAAAGGCAGGTATTTGACCAGTAAGGAATAAGTCCCACTCAGGCCATAAAAAATTATTTTCTATTCAGGCTTGGAGTAAGCTTTCAGAATGTATGGCTCCCGAAAATGCAGGATTCCAGCTAAAATATGAGGTTCTAATTATTTGTAGGCTATGACTAAAGTCACTACATAAAGAAGCTTTATTATTTTACCACAAGCCCAAAAAATTCTTATTTCTTTCTCAAAGGGTAAAATGCAGTGCTGTTCATATCTGCTGTGTTTTTGTTTTGGTTTTTAACTTTGCAAGATGTGCTATTTGGCCACTGTACTCCTCAAATTAAGTTAGCCACTTTTTAGTATTTGAGACTGTCTCTTAAGGTAACTAACAAGGATAGTTGGGATTAATACTCAGGAAATTTCACTTTTAACCACCCAACGGTCTGGGCGTCTCTTGTAAAAGTTATTCATTCTTCACAGAACTCATGTGCTGTTCTTCCTTCTGCAGATTCTGAGAAAAAAAAAGAGAGAGAGAAAGAGAAAGGTGATTTGTTACCTGCATCATGTTTTACAACCCTCTCCCCTCCCCCACCACCTTCAGATTTCAACTGGAAGGTCAAAACGAAAGTGAGAATAAACCAGGGACGATGTGGAAAATGGGTCAGGGCAAGATTGCATTTCCTAGAGAGGGAAGGCACTATGTCATCTCCTTAGCCGTGTTCCAACAAAGACTCATCCTCAGAACACTGAACCCAGCGGTTTCAAGAAATGCCTCGTTTGTGTGGGTGTTTTTTTTTTTTTTCTTGTGATATGAGACTTCTAAAGAGTTATATCAGAAAGAGAAACTTTGTCTGCTTGATTAACTTAATCACAGAAGGAAACTGCAAAAGGTTGCTAGTCTGGTTCATAATTACCTCCTACATAAGTTCAGATGCATTAAAAAATGCTGCCTAAGTATGTGTTGTCTCAGTAATCCTATAATCGGATGAGGACTGTATCATGAGACTTTCTCAGGTAAATTCTTATAACTTATAAATAATATGACCAGAAATACCTTATAAACAGATAGAGCTATTTCCTAATTTGGGTGGGTTTTTTTTTATTTACATTGACATATAGATTTAAAGTTGTGAATATTTGGGGGAGAATGTATGTGTACGTGTATGTTTGTGTATGTTGGAATGTGACATAAATTGATGTATTAAGCTTCACATAGTAGTCCTTTTCTGAGAGTTAAAGCAAATGTGAAATTGACTCAAATTTGTGATGAGGAAAAACAAAGCAACGAACCTGTTATTAGAACAGTGTCTATGCCAGTAACTATTCTCCGTTTCAAATTTATCTTGAGTGTCTTACATTAATGTTTGTAATCCAGATGACTCCACCTTGTCAATCAAAGTATATATGGTATATATACTTTGGCATGTATTATATGCCATAATTCCATTTTTGTAAAACAATTTAAAATATATAAGTACTATATGTGCATAGAGGAAGTCTGAAAATATAGCAGGCATATCTCAGAGACATTGCGGGTTTGGCTCCTGACCTCTGCAATAAAGTGAGTGTCACATTAAAGGGAGTCACACAAGTTTTTTGGTTTCCCAGTGCATAGAAAATTTAACAAGCATGTCAAACCCGCTGGCGGGCCACAGGGCCCACTGGCCACAAGTTTGACATGCTCGCTTAGTCTATGAATGGGCAATATAGCATTGCGTCTAAAAACAATGCACATACCTTATTTAAAAATGCTTTATTGCTAAAAAAAAAAAAATTCTAACCATCATCTGAGCCTGTTGGAAAAATAGAATTGATAGACTTGCTTGGTGCAGGGTTGCCACAAACCTTCAATTTGTTAAAAACACATTATCTGGGAAGCACAATAAAGCGAGATCTGCCTGTCTATTAAAATGTTAATTGGGGATTGTCCCTGGGTGATAGAGTCACAGTAATGTTCTTTTTGCCTCTTTTTTAAATCTACCTACAATCCACAATTATCCATGGATGAATTACATTAAAAATAGAAATTAAAAATAATACAGATATTCCGTGTAGGTCTGTAATATGTTTTTTCTGATTAGGCGATTCTTATTCTGTACTTTTGTCTAGAAATGTAACTGGGAGAAGACAACCCAAAAGCAATTGCTTTTTCTCTTTCCAGATACATTGTGGCCAGCCTCTCCCGTTGCTTGTGTCACTGGCTTGCAGGGCATGATCTAAGCTTTCTCCTCTTTCTCCCTGACTCTCTCTCATTAGCACTTGGCGCCTGACAGGGGATCGCGTGGAGGAGTGGAAGTGGCACAGCG
>NW_006383009.1:2902695-2904592 GCF_000327345.1 Myotis davidii
TCCACTTAGTACTGACGCTCTGGAAAGATTCAGCTGACAGCTGCCACGTGGATCAGTCTCCAAGGTCAGGCAGGAAAGAGCCAGGGAGCTGCTCTGAGGGGGAGAGGAGACCTGTCTCCTACGCTCCCACTCCATTAACTCCCCATCTTTCCAGATTTGAGATGGATGCTTGGTGGCTGCCCCTTTGGCTCTCTGTCCCTGAGCCGGCTGGCACTTAAAGCATCATTGAAGGACTATATTTTGCTGCAGCTTATATTTCACTCTCCTGGGAGGGGCTGCATCCACAGCCACATGACCACTAACGTGTGCTGTATGCTCTGCACACGGGGCATAAAGGCAGCAGGGACGCAGCACAGGGAAAAGCACAAGTGAAGATTTGTGGCTGTTCAAGAAGTAAAATAAAATCTAAAAAAGTGTGCCAGGGGTGGAGGTCAGAGCTGGCAGAAAGAACAGGAAGAGACAGAAAAGCCCAGCCAGTGTGGCTCAGTGGTTAAGCACCGACCTATGAACCAGAAGGTCACGGTTCGACTCCCAGGACATATACCGGGTTGCGGGCTCAATCCCCAGTGTGGAGTGTGCAGGAGGCAGCCAGCAGATCGATGTTTCTCTCTCATCATTGATGTTTCTACTTCTCTCTCCCTACCTCTCTGAAATCAATTTTTTTAAAAAAAAATTTTTAAGAGACAGATAAAAAACAAATGGACCAGTCTGATGTGTGTACAGAGGGCTAAAGAAGACCGCCGGAAGGTTCTGATCACAAGAATCAGTGCAGGTCTGTGTTCCACGTGCGGGTACCCAGAGAGCGTTAGCCCATGATGCTCACCAGTTAGACTTTTTATTCAGAGACTTGTCGTGGCATTTCACAAATACCACAGGTGACTTTCCTTTCTGCAGACGAGACACTTTCTCCCTGGAACAGAAGATCACCCTGTGGGGGGGAAAGGGGATGTGAACGTGCCGTATGGAACAATGAAAAAAACCGTTCAGAAATCAGGGCTGTTTACATCCCACGGGACCGGCCTGATTAATTTTTTTATATTTCCAATAATTAACTGTTTACATACGGGCCATTCTGGTCAACAAGACAGCTGAATCAGAGGGTTAGTTGAGGACCTAACCCACTGTTCAGCACTGAAGTCAGTTCATCAGTGCAGCTGGCATACAACACCCTGGAGCACCCTTAAAACCACAGGGCTTTCGCCAAGGGATGATACGAGATCCGTTTCACCGCCTCTGAGTGTCTGCCTTAAGGAATTCGCAAACCAGCTTCCAACTGGCCCTGCGACAGAACGGAATGCGCTGCTCCTCCTGCCACGCCCTCTTCTATTATTATTATTATTATTATTATTATTAATTATAAAAGGAAATGGCCAAAGAAAAAAAACTTATCAATCCTAAGTTTTAAAGTCACATTTTTACTAACAATGTTATATTCGCTGGGCATTTCGCATAAAAGTTTTCAACCCCCCGGGGCTCTCTACGCCATTCCTTATATCAATATGTGTAGGGTGGGACTGGGGAGTCAGGGTGAGATTATCTTGGCATCTCATCCTTATTGAAGAGGCTGGTTCTAGTCTTTGAACGTCAAAGGAACATCTCCGAGGTTCTTTCCGTAACGGCTCTGTGCTTGCAAGAAGCAGTGAGAAATGAGAAACGGAGATTCCCGACTTCCACCTCAGTTCTCACACATGACTGTGACCAATGCGGGCTTATATTGTCTTTTCATGAAATTCAGAAATACTGTTACTTCCCTGGTATGATAATTGAGGAACACTCCCCCCAGAATTATAGGTGTAATTATCTAGCTGATATAGTTGGTTGTTGTTGTTTTTTTCAATTACAGCTGACATTCAATATTGTATTAGTTTCAGGTGTACAGCATAGTGGATAGACATTT
>NW_006383009.1:2904763-2917736 GCF_000327345.1 Myotis davidii
TTTCACCTCCCTGCATTGTGCCTACATATGCAAATTAACCGCCATCTTTGTTGTCAGTTAACTGCCATCTGAGTTGACAGTTAATTTGCATATAGCCCTGATTAGCCAATGAAAAGGGTAGCGTCGTACGCCAATTACCATTTTTCTCTTTTATTAGTGTAGATTATTGATTATAAAAGGAAATGGCCAAAGAGAAATAACTTATCAATCCTGTTTTAAAGTCACATTTTTACTAACAATGTTATATTCGCTGGGTAGATTGCAACACCCCTGTGCATTTCGTATAAAAGTTTTCAACCTCCCGGGGCTCTCTACGCGATTCCTTGTATCAATATGTGTAGGGTGGGACTGGGGAGTCAGGGTGAGATTATCTTGGCATCTCATCCTTACTGAAGAGGCTGGTTCTAATCTTTGAACGTCAAAGGAACATCTCCGAGGTTCTTTCCGTAACGCAATTTACGAAATGATTCCCCCTGAGAAGCCTAGTGCCCACCTGGCACCATACATAGTTATTACAATATTATCTACATATTCCCTATGCTCCACTTTACATCCCGTGACTATTTGGTAACTGCCAATTGGTACTTCTCAATCCTGTCCCCTTTTTCACCCAGCGCCCCAACCCCCTCCCATCTATCAACCATCAGTTTGTTCTCTGTATCCATGAGTCTGTTTCTGTTTGGTTGTTTATTTTGTTTTTTAGATTCCGCATATAAGTGAAATCATATGGCATTCATTATTCCCTATCACTTACTAGCTGATATCGTTTTAAAGACAAAGCTCACTAACGTTTCATCTGCGTGTTGAAGGCTCCAGAAGCACTACCTCCAGGTAATGGCATTAGAGTGAGTCTAAAGGGAGTGGAGGGAAATAGAGGTAGTTACTTCTTTTGAGTCTCCCCTGCTTTCACTCTGATCTTCTCAATGGCAAAGCCAGGGCTGCTCCACCAGTCGGACCAGCTGAAGTAGGAGTCGCTATTCCATTTGAGCTTCAACATCAGCAGTTCTCCGATGTCCACCTCCGTGTAAATGAGGAAAGAGTACGTCTTATTTGTGGAAATTTCAGGCCTGGATACAAAAATCAACGTATTTGGTTAGTTCTGGGAACCAAGCGGGTTTTTTTTCCCTTTTCTTCCTCCCAAGATGTAAATAGCTTTATTGTTTGGAGGGGGAGGGTATTTTAAAAATGCAAAAAATGTCCAACAAAATATTCAAGATGAATGTCAATGGCATTTAGTGTATTTCAAAAGATATCTCCATCCCTTTCATCAGTTCCCACTTTCATCCTAATAATATGAACCATTTGACACAGTTTTAAAAGAAAAAATCCATTAGCCAATTCTTCAGAGACATTATTCTCATGGTTATATATATTCTCTTCCAATTTGTATTGATATGTGAACATGTGTTGATTTTGTAACAATCACAATGTACATAAAATTCTCTATTCTTTCTTTGTTCACTACATATTTTACCTTCTATTTTGCCACGTTTTATCTAGTTTTATCTAATTATAATTTTTAGAGGCTAGATTTATTTTGTTGATTTGTTAAATCACAATTCACTTAACCATGGCCTCAATGTTGGACACTTAACTTTGTTTCTAATCTATGCTATTATATGCACCCCTGTAATGACCATCTTTTGCCATATAGATTTTTTTTTAATTCTCTTTAATATTTCTTTTTCTAGGTGTCTTACTCCTCTTCTGTTCCTCAGACCAATGGCTCTGGCAAGTAGCAGGGCCATGGCAAACCCACAGGCTGGAGGCCATGCATACTCACAGGGTGAAGGGGATGTTCTCACTCTCGGCCACAGTGCCATACAGAGAGATTTCGAAGGCCTGGTTGGTCTGTGTGTCACTCTCAGTTCCAGAAAAATGTATCTTTACTTGGTAATGGAAGACTGTAGGGAGAAAATAGAAACAAGTGCTGACCAGTCTTTATGGAAACATCACAGCCCCCCAAAGGCAGGCAATTCAGAGCCACAGACGGGATTTCACTAGTGATCAAGTACGAAGTGCTCACACATGCTATCAGTGTGGCTTAAAAAGATTTCTTCATGTCTGTATGGTGTTCGTGACTAGAAAAGTCAAACCTTGAATTCTACTCTCTTTCAGAAAAGTGGGGTTGCAGTGGAGAGGGAAAATCCAGATATATCTGAATTGCCAAGCAGTCCTAAAAAGTAGTCATCTTTGATGGGGTACTCGAGAGATTAAATCAAGTCGCCAAATTACCCATGAGGCTTTCTCCATGGACTCCACCTCTTTCTTGGCCAAGATGTCCCTAAGTTTCTATACCAGGCATATTTGGCATTTGTTACTGTGTCACTGTATGTGACTACGTTTCTTCATGCTTTGTGGGTATGGCTGACCTCCCTACCCCGTGTTTAAGCTCTTCCAGGTCAGAGGGTCATGTTCACCCTCTGTTCCCCCATCATCTAGCACAGTAGGTATATAGCAGTCTCACAATAAGACTTGTTTCGCTGAATCACCCACCAGTGAGGCCATAAAGACTATCAGTCCCTAAAGCGTCCTGTGTTAGAGACAGCCTCTGAACTTGAACATCTCCTCCCTGCTCTACTCATCTCTACGAAAAACCCTGAGAAGATGGAATGGAGGAGACGATAAGGGATAGGAGAGGCAGTAGACTAAGCTACTACAGGGTGAAGAGAAACAGAAACTGATGTTAAACGGAGCCTTTGCAGGCATCACCACAGACTGGAGCAGGAAAAGTCGGGGCTGCCAGAGTGTCTCAGAGACACTGGTGGAGCACTGAGTGGCACCACGCAGAATGCCTGGTCTCCTCTACACCTCACACACGCTTCCTCATTCTGAAGAGTCAGGGAAACGAAGGGTTCGCTCATGACTTAAAAGGCTTCCTTGACTTACAGGTGCTCCAAACCTCCGGGCCACCAAATGCACCTCTGCAGATTGTCACCAACCACCTCACAAACAGATACCTCTGTCACATCTATTTTCTTTAATATCATTCCTTCCCTTGGACTTCCATTGATACCACCTAAGCCAGCATTTCTGAAGTTAGTCCTTCTGGCCAGGTACCTGACTCTCCCTTCTCCTCTTTCCTCAGTTCCTATAGGACTTGCTCTAAATTCAACTGTGAACAAATTCATAATGAAATGCAAATGCCTTAGGAGGTTTGGTATATTCTCCCCTCCCAGGAATAGTTGTATTTTAAAATACAGGTGGTTTCTGCCTTCACTTAAAGCAAACTTTAGGAGCTGGCCAACTTCTTCTGTAAAGGGTCAGGTGGTAAATATTTTAGGCTTTGTAGGCCATACAGTCTCTGTCCCAACTACTCAACTCCACTATGGTGGCAGGAAAGCAGCCTTAGTCAATACAGAAACAAATGCATGTGACTTGGTTCTAATAAAAGTTTATGTACACCCTCGCCCTTCACGCAACACACATTCATGGGAAACCTGGTGCTAAACCATTCCTAGACCTGCTTCTGGGTCTGGGTTTTATACGTAACAGGGCAGCTCCCTCACTGTGATCTATTGAATGCCAGCCCTCGACGCAAGGTTTTGTAAGAAAAGAAAACAAAAACAAAAAAAGGAAACTTTATGTACAAAAGCAGGTGGTGACTGCATGTGGCCCATGGGCCGTAGTTTGCTGACTCTGAATGGATGGTTTCAAATTAGCTCTGAGTCTTGTACTAATGGGCCGGCCCGTACTAATGGGCTGGCCCATACTAATGGGCTGGCCCGTGCTAACGGTCATGATTACAGAGGACGGAGGCCAGCAGAGCTGCTGCACAGGGCAGGCAGGTTGTGCACTGGACCTTCCTGGCAACGGGAAGAAAAGTAGATCCATGCAACTCCCTCTCTACCAACAAACACAAGTTGGGCTCATTGTGTAGTAACATCATGTTTTCATCTCTGTTGCAATGAACAGCATCAGTACGTGTGATGCAATGAGCATGAGCATGACAAAAAAAATGGGATCCAATTGATTTTCCTGTTTACAGCGGTCACGAGCTTACCTTTGTAAGGCATCTGAGAACGAGTCTTCAGGTACATTTTGCTGCTTCTCTTGGCTCTGACCTTGTTGATCTCATAGCCCACGTTGTTGCAACGGTTCTTCCTGCAGCTCAGGCAGAGCCCTTTCTCAAAGGCTTCCTTTGAATTGCACCGGTAGGCCTTACTGGGGTTTTCCTCATTCAGCAGAGAGTCAATGAAGAGATGAATGGAGCGTTCGTGGGAACACTTCACCAGCTGGTCCACATCTGGCGAAAAAGGGAAGCAAAGGACATTTCAGCTCTGTAGAAGTCCTCAGTGAGGGCCTCATCTAGAATGTTTAGGTGCAGTGTTAAGAAGAAAATGGCCTCAGGCCCTGGCTGGGTAGCTCAGTTGGTTGGATCATCGTCCCGTACACCAAAAGGCTTCGGGTTCAATTCTCGCCAGGGCACATACCTAGGATGCACGTTCAATCCCCAGTCAGGGTGCATACAGAAGGCAACCAATCAATGTTTCTCTCACCTCTTTCTCTCTTTCTCTCTCTCCCTTCCTCTCTCTAAAAAAAATATATATATATATCCTCAGGTGAAGTTTTTTTTAAAGAATGAAATGGCCTCAGGATCTAGTCCTATGACTTTTGGATTATATATCCTATTTAAGGAGCTATTCTTGGTGGCCGCATCTCACCTACCGCCAATCATGTCAAAGTTGCAAATTTACAGGAAGCTTTAGGCTCTACTGCCCTCTTATATTTGTACATCTAAGACACTATAAGAGATATCCAAAGTAGAAGTTTATTTCAGCCAGTTTATCATATCCTTCTCTTATATGTAAACAATATAATAATCCCAAATGCTTCTAGAAACATACTTCTAGAAATCTCATCATAAAGGCATAATTATTAAATAAATAGTTTTTGTCATAGATGCTATGTAACATTCAAAGGTTTTGTTACTACTAATGATTTTTACATTAAATGAATTCTAGAAATAATCAC
The DNA here is from genome assembly GCF_000327345.1 of Myotis davidii. NCBI lineage: Eukaryota > Metazoa > Chordata > Mammalia > Chiroptera > Vespertilionidae > Myotis > Myotis davidii. The sequence goes on from NW_006383009.1 coordinate 2,909,738, forward strand.
TGATATCCTAAGAGTGTACCTATTACCATAAACTTTCATAATTATTGAAAATAGTAACATTATGCTGTAAGTTTTATAATGTGCACAAAAGCCTTGAACATATTCTCTACAGGTATATCCCATTGTCCACAAAGTATACAAAGTTCCCTTAAGACAAATAATAAATTTAACACAAGCTAGCACAATTATTAAACTAAGCATTAAGCCAATATTATATTTTCTTCTTAGAATTTTGGAATATCTGTTGTTAGAGAATGGTGATTTGTTTCTGATCTATCTGTTCACCTCTTTAAAACCTGACAAAGGAAATGTGGACTAATTACCATGTCCCTTCCTTTCCATAAAATTCAAAATAACTCTGCTGGTTCTGCACCTACATTCAGAGTATGAGAACATGTGGCAGACCACATGCTATGCTGCTATTATCAAAGGCAGTGGAGCTTCCTTGTCTAAACCTCGCCTCGCTTGTCTTTTGTCCCTGCAAATGCATTACTCTGTGTAGTCCACACTTCATCAGGAACATAACTCGGCTAAAGTGTATATTAAAATGACATACTTTGGGGGATGGTAGAACACTGGGTTGATAAGCGTTAAGAACACAACTTAGGCGAAATTAACTTCTAAATCGTATTTACCTCCAAGGCCTCTCTCTGCAATCACACGGATAGCTTCCCCAATGTTACAGCCTGGTTGAAACGTGCCTCCATTCGGGTAAATGTCAACATGCCCTACTGGTTTCTGGATTCCAATACTTCGGCCCGGTGACCCTCTGGTGAATGTGTGTAAGACGTCTACAAAATCCGCATCATCAGGAGAAAGGCGACTTGGAGCTTCTGCGTATTCAAAGTTAGGTCCAGCTGGATCTAGGCCTTGATGGGGGAGGGGGGTGAAAAGGCCTCAAGATTTAAAAATTCCTATTGTTTTTAGTCTCCATCAGTATCACCCTAGCATTCTATTGCTCACCATTTGAATATAATTGGCAGCCCCATGAATTCTTTTTTATTACTATCGTTTAAAGTATTACATATGCCTCCTTTTTCCTCCATTGACCCCTCCCCGGCTACTCCCACCCACCAGAAGAAGCCCCCACCGCCCCAGTGTCCATGCCATTGGTTACGCTAATATGCATGCGTACAAGTCCTTTCGTTGATTCCCGTAGATTCTTATTAGGATCTTCAAATTATTGAGAATCAGAAAAGTAGACTTAGCTCCTTCAAAAATGAAATTTCTGGGGAATTTTAAGCTTTACTGCTCTCTTATATTTGTGTGTATGAATTAGTAATTTTTACTCAGGATAACTTGATTTCCTTCATTTTCCCAGTACTTTTACGAGAGATGGCCTATGGGCAACACACTCCCAAAGCCCGGGGCAAAGGGAGGAGGGACACCGTGGGCTCTCTGTGCTTAACTCTGTTCTATTTCCCTTCTGCCAGCAGATGGTCTGCCCATGAGAGCAAGGGCCTATCTAACCAGAAAAAAAGGAGCGCTCCCGTGAGATAATCAAGTGGTTGGGGATACCCAGAAGAACACATTTGACAAACATTCCATTCCCTTTCAGAATGACAGGCATCTCAACTCTTTTGTTGTTATAAGATGAAAGGCACTGCTTTCTTACCCGTAATTCTGTTGACCTTCTTATTGGTCAGACTTCCTGCAACACCAGCAGCGTGGGCCCCCAGGCTGTATCCCAAGAGATGGACATTATCCAGAGGGTAGTTAAATTCCTCCTTTGGAAAAGAGAAAGAAAAAAGGGTTCTTACAGTTCTTTGCAAAAGATCAAAGCTAAAAGAAAAAGAAATATAAATATTGTTTTCAAAATATAGGCAATACTGAAAACTAATTCTACTTATTTTAATTTTGTGTTACAGATAAGAAAGACATATACTAGAGTTTTTCTCTTTCCTTAACAACATATTTGAATTAGAAAGTTTTCCAATACATCTGAAATTAAAATGTATGGAAATTTCCATATACCTGAAAATATATGTATGCGTGCATATGCATGTTTAGAGTTATATATAGATATGTATATCTGAATGATACACATATGCATACATATAAATACACACACAAATACACAAATTTAACTATAACCCAATATTCCCTACTCTAAATATCCTGCATCACTTTATTCTTTAAGGTCAGCCAAGCAATGACTAAAAATCAGAAAATATTAAAGAGAAAGGAACCACAGACATATATGGTCCAGCCTCCTCATTCAACAGGTGAGAAGTCTGAGGACAAGAGAGGTGATCAGATTTGCCCAAGTTCATTCACTCTCCTGGTTAGCAAAAGAGTCAATGTCAACTTTTCAATGGCCAGTCCAATAAACACCGTTTATGGTTTACCTCTAAGCAGCTGAGTTAAGTAATTTGGCCCTGTTCTTTCAATCCCAAGAAACTTTCCAAGGTAGTTTTTAGAGGATGGCCTCACAGAGTTGTGTGGCTAAAACTGGAAGCTAAGTGAACTCCTGGCCCTGATCACCTCACATCCTATAGATTGTCTTTGCCACATTCTTCCTAGCTCACTTCCATCACTCCCCTAACCCTCAACAAAAGTCTGGACCCCTAATCCATGCTAAGGAATAAGTACTATTAATGTTTTCATCAAGTAGATCAGCATCCCAACAGGCCAAAGCCAGAATAAAATGTCATGTGCCAGCCAACTGATAGGGAAGGAAGGGCCCGAACATGACACCTTCCCTAGGCCTAGAAGTAATAAGCTTTTCTCTGTTCTACCCACTTAGTTCTTGGTCTCAGCAAATCTATTCACTATGAAAATATCAAAGGGCAGAGCAGGGCAGGACTACGTCTTGGCTTTATAGTTTTATCATTCTAATCATAATGCTACTTTTAGATTTAAAAAAATATAGCCCTAACCAGTTTGGCTCAGTGGATAAAGCATCAGCCTGTGGACTCAAGGGTCCCAGGTTCAATTCCCGTCAAGGGCATGTACCTTGGTTGCAGGCATATACCCGGTAAGGAGTGTGCAGGAGGCAGCTGATTGATCTTTCTCTCTCATCAATGTTTCTAACTCTCTATCCCTCTCCCTTCCTCCCTGTAAAAAATCAATAAAACATATTTTAAAAAATAAATAAATAATGCAATGCCCATCTTGTGCTGAGATTCGAATTGCCCCAGAAAAAATACCTATAACTGAGTGAAAAGGAACAAAGACCAGCCATTTGTCCAGCTCTAGCCAAGAGATCTGTGTTGGGCACACGGCTTCTTCCCCCCGTCTTACCGCCATCCAGTTGATAAATGTGGCCACATCTTTCCCCACCAGCTTGGTGTAGCCCGCAGACACTGGGTAGTGCTGCTGGGCCCGCCACAGCCAGTCCACCACGATGACGTTGGAGTCTGGCTCCCTCTTGTACAGGGCAGCCACGAGTTTGGGCACCCAGCTCTCATACATTCCCGTCACCTGAAGAGGATGATACAAGCTTTCTTAGAATACCTACCTACAACCTGTCACAGAGGGCAGCCAATTACAGCTACATTAAGTGGGAAAAAACAAACCCACAAGGAAGCCCATAGGTTCAGACAGAAGAATCAAACCACACAAATGCTCCGGGGTGGCAGACTGCGGCTTAGCAGGCCTTCAATTTTAAAAGCACGTTTCATGGCCCTGGCTGGTTTGGCTCAGTGGTCAGCCTGTGGAGTGAAGGGTCCTGGGTTCCATTCCAGTCAAGGGCACATGCTTGGGTTGTGGGCTTGATCCCCCGTGTGGGGCGTGCAGGAGGCAGCCCATCAATGATTTTCTCTCATCATTGATGTTTTAATCTCTCTCTCCCTCTCCCTTCCTCTCTGAAATCAATAAAATATATTTTAAAAAATAAAGAAAAGAAAAGCACATTTTATGAATTCAGCAAAATATCAATAATTTAAAGTATTAAAAGAAAAGTCAATCTGAACAAGTTTAAATTCTGCAGAATTATAAACTATATTTGAAAAATCAGTTTTAATGCTATCAATCAGGCTAATAAATGTTTCTGAACAGAATTATTTTGGTGGATAAAGGTGCACTTTTTTTCTTTTAAAGAGTCACATACACATTTGATTTGCTAATGAAAAAAAATAGTTTTAAGCATGTTAATGTCTCCTAATAGAAGGCAAGTTTGCTTAGCGATCTCTTTCTTAATACATAAGAAAATGACCAACTTCAGCCCAGACATTTTCACAAGTCTCTCAAATTCTTCCTTATTAGCATAGAAATCAATGAGGTTTAATGGTCACATTTCCCTACTTATTAGATTGGTCCTGTTGGGACCAATCTGTAATTCTTTACTTCTTGTTAATAAAGGCCTCAAAATTCCAAGTCAAAAGAATTATGGGGTCCTCAAATTAACTCTATTTATGTAAATTTTTAATTTATGTTTTCAGAAAGAAGATGTTGGACACCTGTGGAAAGATGCACACTTTGAAACACTTAAAAACTGCAGGTTAGAAAACTGCACACCATCCTGCCATAAACTTGTACATGGCAACAGCCTGATTTAAATCCCCAAATCTACCCACCCTTAAAAGGTCTGAGAGCAAATCATATCTTCACGGTTAGCCACCATGTCCTCAACAAAGGAGATGCTGAAATCTATGGGCAAGGCAGCTTTTCGGGGCAGACCTGTAACACCTTTCACCTTCTAAGATTAATTCTAATAGAAAAAAATTTCCAAACCAAGGGACTTCATTTGGAATTTTGATTTACAGCGAGGGTTCTTTCAGATTTACACTTCCACTTTGTCTCGTCGATTTTCTAGGCTAAGCTCTCTAAACGTGGTCGTTTGCCTCACTCCTGGCACTAACAAGCTGCACCATTTTTTGCCCCATTGCTGTTCTCTGTGGTACTGAAAAGCAGGCCTGAGAATGAGATCTTGGCTCCAAACCCAGCTCTGCCACTAACTAACTACTGCTATGAACAATGCGGGTGCTGTTCACTAGGCCACCTACAGCACAAAGGCGTCAGACTCAGGTGATCTCAAGGTTACCCTCCACCTCATCAGCCTCTCCTTGGGACCATTCTGGTTCCCAATCTGCTTGCAGGGATAAAACCCCAACTCGATAGCTATTTTAGGCATGAAGAGAAAACAAAGAAGAAAAAGTACAAAAGTGATGTTCGCCCATTAGAAACTTCATTAAATCTCCTTTGAACAAGTCTCAGGGCCTGTGCTTCAAGTCCTGGTGCAGCCTGGATGTTCGAGGGAACCAGCCGGAACATCCACTTTGCGCAAAACTCTGAGAAACTGGTCCTGCCCCCTTTCTCCTCTATTGGGGATTAGGGGCCACCCTGTGCAGCCGTCTCTCAAGAGAGGAGGATGTCGTTTCTTCAGAAAACAATGTTAACCACTCCTCCTTTCAGCCAGGGGTAAGGACCTCCTGCATCACCATGAGAACCCTGTGCTTAAAGCACGGGTCTGTGAAACCCAAGCAGGTGGCAAAACTCCAGCACAGCTGTATCTCAACCGCCTTCTGAGATGTGCCCTGCGCACACCGCACCCTAAGCATTCCTCTGGGTTCCTCATGACAAAGCTGCAGAACCTCCGCGCTGCCCTTAGTCAGCGCTTGGTCGCTGAGCAGTCTACTTCAGACAAGGCAGGGAAATCTTGTTTGAACAAGGGCCCTATTATAACTATCGATGTTTCCAAATGAGGCAGCCTGTCAAAGAGCAAGCAACCCAACTTACTCCTACTGTGACCGGGGCTTGTCTTAACTGCCTATTAACTAACCTAGTCCTTCCTTTTTTAATTCAACATAAATACTGTCACTAACCTAAAGGGGTGGGAAATCCAAGTGAGAACCCACCTCCGGCAGTCTGGAAAGGTTTTTCTAGGTTCTTCTTCTGAGGTTCCTTACACCAGTACCAATTTTTTACATTTTTTAGTATCAGACACACAACTGAACCGAAGCCCTCCGTGCCACCTGCATCAGGGAGTCCACCTGAACCAGCCAGGGAGTTCACTGAGGTAAGCCGAGGTCAAACCCAGCATGGCTGGGTTGTGCAGACCAGCCAGCTCTCAAAATGTCAGGACCGTGATGAGAAGAATATAAATGGGCTTCATGGACAGTAGGACCAGTGATAGAAACTGGTTCCATCCACTGACGCTGGGTTAGTTGTGTCATCTTAACATGAGAAAAATACATGTTTTTAAAAAATTCCTAACTTTTAGCAATTGTCCTTTACTGTCGATAACAGTTGGGACTAGAAGTATGTCAATCATTATAATTTAGTACCTATTACCATATTTGCAAGCTCTGACATAATGGAAAGATGCTCTCTCTTTAACCATCCACTTTATTTAAGTCCTTTTTAATAAACAATGAACTCTGCTCACTAGGGATTTAAAATATTAAAAACCAACTGAAGTACTTAAGTAAGAACTGCACCACATAGAGTGGCTATCTGGCCTTTAGAGAGAACTAGTTTATTCATATTTTTAAAAGTAAATATAATAGTCATCTTGTATGACAGTTCCCTGCTAGCCTACTTTCATCTCTAGAAAAGCTCCCTAAAGTTTATAATTGGAGAATGTTGGAAGTGGAAGGATGCCTAGTCCAACCTCTTTGTTTTACAGATTTATAAGCTGAGGCCCACAGATGAGAAGTGGCTTGATCCACATCACAGAGCTGGAGAACATCAAAACCAGGACTGGAACAAACACCTCCTAACTCCACTCCAGCCCTCTCCTCACTCTCACAGGCTGTCCGTAGGAAAGAACCTTTGGGGATGTGCTGGACAAATCAGGATCATGCCAGGTTTCCACCGCTTCCCAAAAGTGATAACCTACATTCTGCTCTGTAGTTGAGCAAAGCCTCATTTTCCACATAATAGGAAGGCTGGTTCCAGGGCCCCAACTAGGTACCAAGGGAAAAGGCAGGTCAGCACTGTCTGGGGGAAGTACTCAGGAACCTGTCACTTTAGAGTCCATAATCCCAGCCTGACCCAGAACTGCATTTAAGAGATAGCATCTCTCCAAGTTTAAAGCAAAGCCATCGGGAAGCAAGTACAAGTATGGGGCGTGGAGACCCATCATTGGGTTCCCAACAACTAGGGCAGGATGGTCAGGACACAAGGCCACCCCAAGCCCCTCCTTCCTGCAGAGCCTCTCTTACCGTCCAGCCATGGATCACCACGAAGGTTTTGCTGCTGTGGTTGAAGTGGCAGTTAGCCACAGACTCTGCCACTCCAGGAATGATGTGGCAAGTGTCCTCAGCTGTGTCTTCAGGGGTCCTTAGAGCAAATTTACTTTCAATGTCTGTAAAATCTTTTTCTCCTATAATATCTGCAAAGGAAAAATTGGATATGAAGCTCATTGGAGGACTGTGTTTTTTATTTAATGAAATGGTCAGTATGTTTAAGGTTCACAAGCAGCCAGCACCAATACCACTTGTGTTTCTAAAGTTTTTAAAAAAAAGGAATGTGGTTTGCAAGAGAATGACTGATTCTCTAGTGGTGATCAAAGTTGACAGAGACGGTCTTCAAATAACTGTGAATTAAACAATATGGATCTCTCCTATATCTTCCATCCTCTCCTTCAGTCAGGGAGTGTGCGTGCGTGTGTGTGTGTGTGTGTGTGTGTGTGGCACTACTATTAGAAATTCCTTAGTTAATTCAATCTTCTCTCAAAATATAAATTGGCCAAGGTCCTGCTGCTGATAATAGTGGGAGAGAGAATGGGGACCAGAACGCAGGTCTCCAGGTTCCAGTTCAAAGTTCATTCTCTAAGAGAACATTAGCTCGTGGCTCTCTCGTTGTCTAGTTCCAAGCATTTCAAGTATCTCTGATCCCTCAATAGTATACAATAAAGCTTGTTTGCGGGAAGATTGTTTCCTTTTCAACAGCATGATTTTTTAAATATTAGCAAAAAGAAAAGTTGGCGACCCAAGGAAGCTTTGGTGTGGAATGGGTTCCACCCCTGTGGCAGGACACATCAGTTCAAAATATTTTTAAAAGTAATTTAGTGGGTTGTTTATAAATACCTGAGCCATTGTTAACTTTTTCCCCA